>NC_140267.1:107500-187500 GCF_949987555.1 Borostomias antarcticus | reverse complement strand
AAACCGCTGCGCCCATGTTTTGGCATGTGTCTCCTAAATCGATTAGGAAGCCAAACGCTTTCCACTCGACAAAAACACTTTCCACTCAACAAAAACACTTTCCACTCGACAAAAACACTTTCCACTCAACAAAAACACTTTCCACTCAACAAAAACACTTTCCACTCGCTCTCGCTGGCCGTCTTCTTTTTCCCCACTAATGCACGCTCACTGGGCTTTTGCTTTTCAACACAAAGAGGAGGGTGCACCGTTCCCGGAGGCGCTGCAATACCGGGTCGATGCGTGGAGCGGATGGAGCAAGCCCCTTTTCCGTCTCCCTGTCCTAAAAATCCGTTTAATATGTAGTCCCCCTCTGGGGGACATATCAGATATTAAACTGATAAGAACAGATACTACACTTGATCTTAGCCAAAAGGCCGAGAAGCGATAACCCCATTACTGCACCCTGCCCGGGTGCGCCCCCTTGGGTGCTGTCCAATATCGCCTGGGGCAAAGGTCAATGAGCCCCTCCCCAGGACACTTGCTTTCAAGCAGTCTCCGCCCCCTTGAGCAAAGCCTCCCCAAAATACCTTGAATTTGTGATATAGGGGGACTCATATGTGATGGAGAGTCCCCCTATGGAGCACATATCAGAGCTGACAACGACAGAATCTTTATATATATATATAAATATATATATATATATATATATATATATATATATCTAAAAAGGCGGGAAAACGGGCAGGGGGTTGAAAAGGGCTTTGCCTGATTGTCTTGTAAATGCCACATTTTCCCTCCATCCATTATCTAGCTAGCCTGGTTGCTGTTTTTACTAGCTGGCACTAGCATAGTTAGCTACTGTAGCTCTCCACTATCATCTTGTGACATGTCACTGAAAGTGCTGCCGTTTGCTTCTGCCAGCACCTGCCCTTCAGGTGGCCAAGGAAACAGCTGCTCCCATGTTTTGGCATGTGTCTCCTAAATCGATTAGGAACCCAAACGCTTTCCACTCGACAAAAACACTTTCCACTCAACAAAAACACTTTCCACTCGCTCTCGCTGGCCGTCTTCTTTTTCCCCACTAATGCACGCTCACTGGGCTTTTGCTTTTCAACACAAAGAGGAGGGTGCACCGTTCCCGGAGGCGCTGCAATACCGGGTCGATGCGTGGAGCGGATGGAGCAAGCCCCTTTTCCGTCTCCCTGTCCTAAAAATCCGTTTAATATGTAGTCCCCCTCTGGGGGACATATCAGATATTAAACTGATAAGAACAGATACTACACTTGATCTTAGCCAAAAGGCCGAGAAGCGATAACCCCATCACTGCACCCTGCCCGGGTGCGCCCCCTTGGGTGCTGTCCAATATCGCCTGGGGCAAAGGTCAATGAGCCCCTCCCCAGGACACTTGCTTTCAAGCAGTCTCCGCCCCCTTGAGCAAAGCCTCCCCAAAATACCTTGAATTTGTGATATAGGGGGACTCATATGTGATGGAGAGTCCCCCTATGGAGCACATATCAGAGCTGACAACGACAGAATCTTTATATATATATATAAATAGATATATATATATATATATATATATATATATCTAAAAAGGCGGGAAAACGGGCAGGGGGTTGAAAAGGGCTTTGCCTGATTGTCTTGTAAATGCCACATTTTCCCTCCATCCATTATCTAGCTAGCCTGGTTGCTGTTTTTACTAGCTGGCACTAGCATAGTTAGCTACTGTAGCTCTCCACTATCATCTTGTGACATGTCACTGAAAGTGCTGCCGTTTGCTTCTGCCAGCACCTGCCCTTCAGGTGGCCAAGGAAACAGCTGCTCCCATGTTTTGGCATGTGTCTCCTAAATCGATTAGGAACCCAAACGCTTTCCACTCGACAAAAACACTTTCCACTCAACAAAAACACTTTCCACTCGCTCTCGCTGGCCGTCTTCTTTTTCCCCACTAATGCACGCTCACTGGGCTTTTGCTTTTCAACACAAAGAGGAGGGTGCACCGTTCCCGGAGGCGCTGCAATACCGGGTCGATGCGTGGAGCGGATGGAGCAAGCCCCTTTTCCGTCTCCCTGTCCTAAAAATCCGTTTAATATGTAGTCCCCCTCTGGGGGACATATCAGATATTAAACTGATAAGAACAGATACTACACTTGATCTTAGCCAAAAGGCCGAGAAGCGATAACCCCATCACTGCACCCTGCCCGGGTGCGCCCCCTTGGGTGCTGTCCAATATCGCCTGGGGCAAAGGTCAATGAGCCCCTCCCCAGGACACTTGCTTTCAAGCAGTCTCCGCCCCCTTGAGCAAAGCCTCCCCAAAATACCTTGAATTTGTGATATAGGGGGACTCATATGTGATGGAGAGTCCCCCTATGGAGCACATATCAGAGCTGACAACGACAGAATCTTTATATATATATATAAATATATATATATATATATATATATATATATCTAAAAAGGCGGGAAAACGGGCAGGGGGTTGAAAAGGGCTTTGCCTGATTGTCTTGTAAATGCCACATTTTCCCTCCATCCATTATCTAGCTAGCCTGGTTGCTGTTTTTACTAGCTGGCACTAGCATAGTTAGCTACTGTAGCTCTCCACTATCATCTTGTGACATGTCACTGAAAGTGCTGCCGTTTGCTTCTGCCAGCACCTGCCCTTCAGGTGGCCAAGGAAACAGCTGCTCCCATGTTTTGGCATGTGTCTCCTAAATCGATTAGGAACCCAAACGCTTTCCACTCGACAAAAACACTTTCCACTCAACAAAAACACTTTCCACTCGCTCTCGCTGGCCGTCTTCTTTTTCCCCACTAATGCACGCTCACTGGGCTTTTGCTTTTCAACACAAAGAGGAGGGTGCACCGTTCCCGGAGGCGCTGCAATACCGGGTCGATGCGTGGAGCGGATGGAGCAAGCCCCTTTTCCGTCTCCCTGTCCTAAAAATCCGTTTAATATGTAGTCCCCCTCTGGGGGACATATCAGATATTAAACTGATAAGAACAGATACTACACTTGATCTTAGCCAAAAGGCCGAGAAGCGATAACCCCATCACTGCACCCTGCCCGGGTGCGCCCCCTTGGGTGCTGTCCAATATCGCCTGGGGCAAAGGTCAATGAGCCCCTCCCCAGGACACTTGCTTTCAAGCAGTCTCCGCCCCCTTGAGCAAAGCCTCCCCAAAATACCTTGAATTTGTGATATAGGGGGACTCATATGTGATGGAGAGTCCCCCTATGGAGCACATATCAGAGCTGACAACGACAGAATCTTTATATATATATATAAATATATATATATATATCTAAAAAGGCGGGAAAACGGGCAGGGGGTTGAAAAGGGCTTTGCCTGATTGTCTTGTAAATGCCACATTTTCCCTCCATCCATTATCTAGCTAGCCTGGTTGCTGTTTTTACTAGCTGGCACTAGCATAGTTAGCTACTGTAGCTCTCCACTATCATCTTGTGACATGTCACTGAAAGTGCTGCCGTTTGCTTCTGCCAGCACCTGCCCTTCAGGTGGCCAAGGAAACAGCTGCTCCCATGTTTTGGCATGTGTCTCCTAAATCGATTAGGAACCCAAACGCTTTCCACTCGACAAAAACACTTTCCACTCAACAAAAACACTTTCCACTCGCTCTCGCTGGCCGTCTTCTTTTTCCCCACTAATGCACGCTCACTGGGCTTTTGCTTTTCAACACAAAGAGGAGGGTGCACCGTTCCCGGAGGCGCTGCAATACCGGGTCGATGCGTGGAGCGGATGGAGCAAGCCCCTTTTCCGTCTCCCTGTCCTAAAAATCCGTTTAATATGTAGTCCCCCTCTGGGGGACATATCAGATATTAAACTGATAAGAACAGATACTACACTTGATCTTAGCCAAAAGGCCGAGAAGCGATAACCCCATCACTGCACCCTGCCCGGGTGCGCCCCCTTGGGTGCTGTCCAATATCGCCTGGGGCAAAGGTCAATGAGCCCCTCCCCAGGACACTTGCTTTCAAGCAGTCTCCGCCCCCTTGAGCAAAGCCTCCCCAAAATACCTTGAATTTGTGATATAGGGGGACTCATATGTGATGGAGAGTCCCCCTATGGAGCACATATCAGAGCTGACAACGACAGAATCTTTATATATATATATAAATATATATATATATATATATATATATATATCTAAAAAGGCGGGAAAACGGGCAGGGGGTTGAAAAGGGCTTTGCCTGATTGTCTTGTAAATGCCACATTTTCCCTCCATCCATTATCTAGCTAGCCTGGTTGCTGTTTTTACTAGCTGGCACTAGCATAGTTAGCTACTGTAGCTCTCCACTATCATCTTGTGACATGTCACTGAAAGTGCTGCCGTTTGCTTCTGCCAGCACCTGCCCTTCAGGTGGCCAAGGAAACAGCTGCTCCCATGTTTTGGCATGTGTCTCCTAAATCGATTAGGAACCCAAACGCTTTCCACTCGACAAAAACACTTTCCACTCAACAAAAACACTTTCCACTCGCTCTCGCTGGCCGTCTTCTTTTTCCCCACTAATGCACGCTCACTGGGCTTTTGCTTTTCAACACAAAGAGGAGGGTGCACCGTTCCCGGAGGCGCTGCAATACCGGGTCGATGCGTGGAGCGGATGGAGCAAGCCCCTTTTCCGTCTCCCTGTCCTAAAAATCCGTTTAATATGTAGTCCCCCTCTGGGGGACATATCAGATATTAAACTGATAAGAACAGATACTACACTTGATCTTAGCCAAAAGGCCGAGAAGCGATAACCCCATCACTGCACCCTGCCCGGGTGCGCCCCCTTGGGTGCTGTCCAATATCGCCTGGGGCAAAGGTCAATGAGCCCCTCCCCAGGACACTTGCTTTCAAGCAGTCTCCGCCCCCTTGAGCAAAGCCTCCCCAAAATACCTTGAATTTGTGATATAGGGGGACTCATATGTGATGGAGAGTCCCCCTATGGAGCACATATCAGAGCTGACAACGACAGAATCTTTATATATATATATAAATATATATATATATATCTAAAAAGGCGGGAAAACGGGCAGGGGGTTGAAAAGGGCTTTGCCTGATTGTCTTGTAAATGCCACATTTTCCCTCCATCCATTATCTAGCTAGCCTGGTTGCTGTTTTTACTAGCTGGCACTAGCATAGTTAGCTACTGTAGCTCTCCACTATCATCTTGTGACATGTCACTGAAAGTGCTGCCGTTTGCTTCTGCCAGCACCTGCCCTTCAGGTGGCCAAGGAAACAGCTGCTCCCATGTTTTGGCATGTGTCTCCTAAATCGATTAGGAACCCAAACGCTTTCCACTCGACAAAAACACTTTCCACTCAACAAAAACACTTTCCACTCGCTCTCGCTGGCCGTCTTCTTTTTCCCCACTAATGCACGCTCACTGGGCTTTTGCTTTTCAACACAAAGAGGAGGGTGCACCGTTCCCGGAGGCGCTGCAATACCGGGTCGATGCGTGGAGCGGATGGAGCAAGCCCCTTTTCCGTCTCCCTGTCCTAAAAATCCGTTTAATATGTAGTCCCCCTCTGGGGGACATATCAGATATTAAACTGATAAGAACAGATACTACACTTGATCTTAGCCAAAAGGCCGAGAAGCGATAACCCCATCACTGCACCCTGCCCGGGTGCGCCCCCTTGGGTGCTGTCCAATATCGCCTGGGGCAAAGGTCAATGAGCCCCTCCCCAGGACACTTGCTTTCAAGCAGTCTCCGCCCCCTTGAGCAAAGCCTCCCCAAAATACCTTGAATTTGTGATATAGGGGGACTCATATGTGATGGAGAGTCCCCCTATGGAGCACATATCAGAGCTGACAACGACAGAATCTTTATATATATATATAAATATATATATATATATCTAAAAAGGCGGGAAAACGGGCAGGGGGTTGAAAAGGGCTTTGCCTGATTGTCTTGTAAATGCCACATTTTCCCTCCATCCATTATCTAGCTAGCCTGGTTGCTGTTTTTACTAGCTGGCACTAGCATAGTTAGCTACTGTAGCTCTCCACTATCATCTTGTGACATGTCACTGAAAGTGCTGCCGTTTGCTTCTGCCAGCACCTGCCCTTCAGGTGGCCAAGGAAACAGCTGCTCCCATGTTTTGGCATGTGTCTCCTAAATCGATTAGGAACCCAAACGCTTTCCACTCGACAAAAACACTTTCCACTCAACAAAAACACTTTCCACTCGCTCTCGCTGGCCGTCTTCTTTTTCCCCACTAATGCACGCTCACTGGGCTTTTGCTTTTCAACACAAAGAGGAGGGTGCACCGTTCCCGGAGGCGCTGCAATACCGGGTCGATGCGTGGAGCGGATGGAGCAAGCCCCTTTTCCGTCTCCCTGTCCTAAAAATCCGTTTAATATGTAGTCCCCCTCTGGGGGACATATCAGATATTAAACTGATAAGAACAGATACTACACTTGATCTTAGCCAAAAGGCCGAGAAGCGATAACCCCATCACTGCACCCTGCCCGGGTGCGCCCCCTTGGGTGCTGTCCAATATCGCCTGGGGCAAAGGTCAATGAGCCCCTCCCCAGGACACTTGCTTTCAAGCAGTCTCCGCCCCCTTGAGCAAAGCCTCCCCAAAATACCTTGAATTTGTGATATAGGGGGACTCATATGTGATGGAGAGTCCCCCTATGGAGCACATATCAGAGCTGACAACGACAGAATCTTTATATATATATATAAATAGATATATATATATATATATATATATCTAAAAAGGCGGGAAAACGGGCAGGGGGTTGAAAAGGGCTTTGCCTGATTGTCTTGTAAATGCCACATTTTCCCTCCATCCATTATCTAGCTAGCCTGGTTGCTGTTTTTACTAGCTGGCACTAGCATAGTTAGCTACTGTAGCTCTCCACTATCATCTTGTGACATGTCACTGAAAGTGCTGCCGTTTGCTTCTGCCAGCACCTGCCCTTCAGGTGGCCAAGGAAACAGCTGCTCCCATGTTTTGGCATGTGTCTCCTAAATCGATTAGGAACCCAAACGCTTTCCACTCGACAAAAACACTTTCCACTCAACAAAAACACTTTCCACTCGACAAAAACACTTTCCACTCAACAAAAACACTTTCCACTCGCTCTCGCTGGCCGTCTTCTTTTTCCCCACTAATGCACGCTCACTGGGCTTTTGCTTTTCAACACAAAGAGGAGGGTGCACCGTTCCCGGAGGCGCTGCAATACCGGGTCGATGCGTGGAGCGGATGGAGCAAGCCCCTTTTCCGTCTCCCTGTCCTAAAAATCCGTTTAATATGTAGTCCCCCTCTGGGGGACATATCAGATATTAAACTGATAAGAACAGATACTACACTTGATCTTAGCCAAAAGGCCGAGAAGCGATAACCCCATCACTGCACCCTGCCCGGGTGCGCCCCCTTGGGTGCTGTCCAATATCGCCTGGGGCAAAGGTCAATGAGCCCCTCCCCAGGACACTTGCTTTCAAGCAGTCTCCGCCCCCTTGAGCAAAGCCTCCCCAAAATACCTTGAATTTGTGATATAGGGGGACTCATATGTGATGGAGAGTCCCCCTATGGAGCACATATCAGAGCTGACAACGACAGAATCTTTATATATATATATAAATATATATATATATATATATATATATATATATATCTAAAAAGGCGGGAAAACGGGCAGGGGGTTGAAAAGGGCTTTGCCTGATTGTCTTGTAAATGCCACATTTTCCCTCCATCCATTATCTAGCTAGCCTGGTTGCTGTTTTTACTAGCTGGCACTAGCATAGTTAGCTACTGTAGCTCTCCACTATCATCTTGTGACATGTCACTGAAAGTGCTGCCGTTTGCTTCTGCCAGCACCTGCCCTTCAGGTGGCCAAGGAAACAGCTGCTCCCATGTTTTGGCATGTGTCTCCTAAATCGATTAGGAACCCAAACGCTTTCCACTCGACAAAAACACTTTCCACTCAACAAAAACACTTTCCACTCGCTCTCGCTGGCCGTCTTCTTTTTCCCCACTAATGCACGCTCACTGGGCTTTTGCTTTTCAACACAAAGAGGAGGGTGCACCGTTCCCGGAGGCGCTGCAATACCGGGTCGATGCGTGGAGCGGATGGAGCAAGCCCCTTTTCCGTCTCCCTGTCCTAAAAATCCGTTTAATATGTAGTCCCCCTCTGGGGGACATATCAGATATTAAACTGATAAGAACAGATACTACACTTGATCTTAGCCAAAAGGCCGAGAAGCGATAACCCCATCACTGCACCCTGCCCGGGTGCGCCCCCTTGGGTGCTGTCCAATATCGCCTGGGGCAAAGGTCAATGAGCCCCTCCCCAGGACACTTGCTTTCAAGCAGTCTCCGCCCCCTTGAGCAAAGCCTCCCCAAAATACCTTGAATTTGTGATATAGGGGGACTCATATGTGATGGAGAGTCCCCCTATGGAGCACATATCAGAGCTGACAACGACAGAATCTTTATATATATATATAAATAGATATATATATATATATATATATATATATATCTAAAAAGGCGGGAAAACGGGCAGGGGGTTGAAAAGGGCTTTGCCTGATTGTCTTGTAATTGCCACATTTTCCCTCCATCCATTATCTAGCTAGCCTGGTTGCTGTTTTTACTAGCTGGCACTAGCATAGTTAGCTACTGTAGCTCTCCACTATCATCTTGTGACATGTCACTGAAAGTGCTGCCGTTTGCTTCTGCCAGCACCTGCCCTTCAGGTGGCCAAGGAAACAGCTGCTCCCATGTTTTGGCATGTGTCTCCTAAATCGATTAGGAACCCAAACGCTTTCCACTCGACAAAAACACTTTCCACTCAACAAAAACACTTTCCACTCGCTCTCGCTGGCCGTCTTCTTTTTCCCCACTAATGCACGCTCACTGGGCTTTTGCTTTTCAACACAAAGAGGAGGGTGCACCGTTCCCGGAGGCGCTGCAATACCGGGTCGATGCGTGGAGCGGATGGAGCAAGCCCCTTTTCCGTCTCCCTGTCCTAAAAATCCGTTTAATATGTAGTCCCCCTCTGGGGGACATATCAGATATTAAACTGATAAGAACAGATACTACACTTGATCTTAGCCAAAAGGCCGAGAAGCGATAACCCCATCACTGCACCCTGCCCGGGTGCGCCCCCTTGGGTGCTGTCCAATATCGCCTGGGGCAAAGGTCAATGAGCCCCTCCCCAGGACACTTGCTTTCAAGCAGTCTCCGCCCCCTTGAGCAAAGCCTCCCCAAAATACCTTGAATTTGTGATATAGGGGGACTCATATGTGATGGAGAGTCCCCCTATGGAGCACATATCAGAGCTGACAACGACAGAATCTTTATATATATATATAAATATATATATATATATATATATATATATATCTAAAAAGGCGGGAAAACGGGCAGGGGGTTGAAAAGGGCTTTGCCTGATTGTCTTGTAAATGCCACATTTTCCCTCCATCCATTATCTAGCTAGCCTGGTTGCTGTTTTTACTAGCTGGCACTAGCATAGTTAGCTACTGTAGCTCTCCACTATCATCTTGTGACATGTCACTGAAAGTGCTGCCGTTTGCTTCTGCCAGCACCTGCCCTTCAGGTGGCCAAGGAAACAGCTGCTCCCATGTTTTGGCATGTGTCTCCTAAATCGATTAGGAACCCAAACGCTTTCCACTCGACAAAAACACTTTCCACTCAACAAAAACACTTTCCACTCGCTCTCGCTGGCCGTCTTCTTTTTCCCCACTAATGCACGCTCACTGGGCTTTTGCTTTTCAACACAAAGAGGAGGGTGCACCGTTCCCGGAGGCGCTGCAATACCGGGTCGATGCGTGGAGCGGATGGAGCAAGCCCCTTTTCCGTCTCCCTGTCCTAAAAATCCGTTTAATATGTAGTCCCCCTCTGGGGGACATATCAGATATTAAACTGATAAGAACAGATACTACACTTGATCTTAGCCAAAAGGCCGAGAAGCGATAACCCCATCACTGCACCCTGCCCGGGTGCGCCCCCTTGGGTGCTGTCCAATATCGCCTGGGGCAAAGGTCAATGAGCCCCTCCCCAGGACACTTGCTTTCAAGCAGTCTCCGCCCCCTTGAGCAAAGCCTCCCCAAAATACCTTGAATTTGTGATATAGGGGGACTCATATGTGATGGAGAGTCCCCCTATGGAGCACATATCAGAGCTGACAACGACAGAATCTTTATATATATATATAAATATATATATATATATCTAAAAAGGCGGGAAAACGGGCAGGGGGTTGAAAAGGGCTTTGCCTGATTGTCTTGTAAATGCCACATTTTCCCTCCATCCATTATCTAGCTAGCCTGGTTGCTGTTTTTACTAGCTGGCACTAGCATAGTTAGCTACTGTAGCTCTCCACTATCATCTTGTGACATGTCACTGAAAGTGCTGCCGTTTGCTTCTGCCAGCACCTGCCCTTCAGGTGGCCAAGGAAACAGCTGCTCCCATGTTTTGGCATGTGTCTCCTAAATCGATTAGGAACCCAAACGCTTTCCACTCGACAAAAACACTTTCCACTCAACAAAAACACTTTCCACTCGCTCTCGCTGGCCGTCTTCTTTTTCCCCACTAATGCACGCTCACTGGGCTTTTGCTTTTCAACACAAAGAGGAGGGTGCACCGTTCCCGGAGGCGCTGCAATACCGGGTCGATGCGTGGAGCGGATGGAGCAAGCCCCTTTTCCGTCTCCCTGTCCTAAAAATCCGTTTAATATGTAGTCCCCCTCTGGGGGACATATCAGATATTAAACTGATAAGAACAGATACTACACTTGATCTTAGCCAAAAGGCCGAGAAGCGATAACCCCATCACTGCACCCTGCCCGGGTGCGCCCCCTTGGGTGCTGTCCAATATCGCCTGGGGCAAAGGTCAATGAGCCCCTCCCCAGGACACTTGCTTTCAAGCAGTCTCCGCCCCCTTGAGCAAAGCCTCCCCAAAATACCTTGAATTTGTGATATAGGGGGACTCATATGTGATGGAGAGTCCCCCTATGGAGCACATATCAGAGCTGACAACGACAGAATCTTTATATATATATATAAATAGATATATATATATATATATATATATCTAAAAAGGCGGGAAAACGGGCAGGGGGTTGAAAAGGGCTTTGCCTGATTGTCTTGTAAATGCCACATTTTCCCTCCATCCATTATCTAGCTAGCCTGGTTGCTGTTTTTACTAGCTGGCACTAGCATAGTTAGCTACTGTAGCTCTCCACTATCATCTTGTGACATGTCACTGAAAGTGCTGCCGTTTGCTTCTGCCAGCACCTGCCCTTCAGGTGGCCAAGGAAACAGCTGCTCCCATGTTTTGGCATGTGTCTCCTAAATCGATTAGGAACCCAAACGCTTTCCACTCGACAAAAACACTTTCCACTCAACAAAAACACTTTCCACTCGACAAAAACACTTTCCACTCAACAAAAACACTTTCCACTCGCTCTCGCTGGCCGTCTTCTTTTTCCCCACTAATGCACGCTCACTGGGCTTTTGCTTTTCAACACAAAGAGGAGGGTGCACCGTTCCCGGAGGCGCTGCAATACCGGGTCGATGCGTGGAGCGGATGGAGCAAGCCCCTTTTCCGTCTCCCTGTCCTAAAAATCCGTTTAATATGTAGTCCCCCTCTGGGGGACATATCAGATATTAAACTGATAAGAACAGATACTACACTTGATCTTAGCCAAAAGGCCGAGAAGCGATAACCCCATCACTGCACCCTGCCCGGGTGCGCCCCCTTGGGTGCTGTCCAATATCGCCTGGGGCAAAGGTCAATGAGCCCCTCCCCAGGACACTTGCTTTCAAGCAGTCTCCGCCCCCTTGAGCAAAGCCTCCCCAAAATACCTTGAATTTGTGATATAGGGGGACTCATATGTGATGGAGAGTCCCCCTATGGAGCACATATCAGAGCTGACAACGACAGAATCTTTATATATATATATAAATATATATATATATATATATATATATATATATATCTAAAAAGGCGGGAAAACGGGCAGGGGGTTGAAAAGGGCTTTGCCTGATTGTCTTGTAAATGCCACATTTTCCCTCCATCCATTATCTAGCTAGCCTGGTTGCTGTTTTTACTAGCTGGCACTAGCATAGTTAGCTACTGTAGCTCTCCACTATCATCTTGTGACATGTCACTGAAAGTGCTGCCGTTTGCTTCTGCCAGCACCTGCCCTTCAGGTGGCCAAGGAAACAGCTGCTCCCATGTTTTGGCATGTGTCTCCTAAATCGATTAGGAACCCAAACGCTTTCCACTCGACAAAAACACTTTCCACTCAACAAAAACACTTTCCACTCGCTCTCGCTGGCCGTCTTCTTTTTCCCCACTAATGCACGCTCACTGGGCTTTTGCTTTTCAACACAAAGAGGAGGGTGCACCGTTCCCGGAGGCGCTGCAATACCGGGTCGATGCGTGGAGCGGATGGAGCAAGCCCCTTTTCCGTCTCCCTGTCCTAAAAATCCGTTTAATATGTAGTCCCCCTCTGGGGGACATATCAGATATTAAACTGATAAGAACAGATACTACACTTGATCTTAGCCAAAAGGCCGAGAAGCGATAACCCCATCACTGCACCCTGCCCGGGTGCGCCCCCTTGGGTGCTGTCCAATATCGCCTGGGGCAAAGGTCAATGAGCCCCTCCCCAGGACACTTGCTTTCAAGCAGTCTCCGCCCCCTTGAGCAAAGCCTCCCCAAAATACCTTGAATTTGTGATATAGGGGGACTCATATGTGATGGAGAGTCCCCCTATGGAGCACATATCAGAGCTGACAACGACAGAATCTTTATATATATATATAAATAGATATATATATATATATATATATATATATATCTAAAAAGGCGGGAAAACGGGCAGGGGGTTGAAAAGGGCTTTGCCTGATTGTCTTGTAATTGCCACATTTTCCCTCCATCCATTATCTAGCTAGCCTGGTTGCTGTTTTTACTAGCTGGCACTAGCATAGTTAGCTACTGTAGCTCTCCACTATCATCTTGTGACATGTCACTGAAAGTGCTGCCGTTTGCTTCTGCCAGCACCTGCCCTTCAGGTGGCCAAGGAAACAGCTGCTCCCATGTTTTGGCATGTGTCTCCTAAATCGATTAGGAACCCAAACGCTTTCCACTCGACAAAAACACTTTCCACTCAACAAAAACACTTTCCACTCGCTCTCGCTGGCCGTCTTCTTTTTCCCCACTAATGCACGCTCACTGGGCTTTTGCTTTTCAACACAAAGAGGAGGGTGCACCGTTCCCGGAGGCGCTGCAATACCGGGTCGATGCGTGGAGCGGATGGAGCAAGCCCCTTTTCCGTCTCCCTGTCCTAAAAATCCGTTTAATATGTAGTCCCCCTCTGGGGGACATATCAGATATTAAACTGATAAGAACAGATACTACACTTGATCTTAGCCAAAAGGCCGAGAAGCGATAACCCCATCACTGCACCCTGCCCGGGTGCGCCCCCTTGGGTGCTGTCCAATATCGCCTGGGGCAAAGGTCAATGAGCCCCTCCCCAGGACACTTGCTTTCAAGCAGTCTCCGCCCCCTTGAGCAAAGCCTCCCCAAAATACCTTGAATTTGTGATATAGGGGGACTCATATGTGATGGAGAGTCCCCCTATGGAGCACATATCAGAGCTGACAACGACAGAATCTTTATATATATATATAAATATATATATATATATATATATATATATATCTAAAAAGGCGGGAAAACGGGCAGGGGGTTGAAAAGGGCTTTGCCTGATTGTCTTGTAAATGCCACATTTTCCCTCCATCCATTATCTAGCTAGCCTGGTTGCTGTTTTTACTAGCTGGCACTAGCATAGTTAGCTACTGTAGCTCTCCACTATCATCTTGTGACATGTCACTGAAAGTGCTGCCGTTTGCTTCTGCCAGCACCTGCCCTTCAGGTGGCCAAGGAAACAGCTGCTCCCATGTTTTGGCATGTGTCTCCTAAATCGATTAGGAACCCAAACGCTTTCCACTCGACAAAAACACTTTCCACTCAACAAAAACACTTTCCACTCGCTCTCGCTGGCCGTCTTCTTTTTCCCCACTAATGCACGCTCACTGGGCTTTTGCTTTTCAACACAAAGAGGAGGGTGCACCGTTCCCGGAGGCGCTGCAATACCGGGTCGATGCGTGGAGCGGATGGAGCAAGCCCCTTTTCCGTCTCCCTGTCCTAAAAATCCGTTTAATATGTAGTCCCCCTCTGGGGGACATATCAGATATTAAACTGATAAGAACAGATACTACACTTGATCTTAGCCAAAAGGCCGAGAAGCGATAACCCCATCACTGCACCCTGCCCGGGTGCGCCCCCTTGGGTGCTGTCCAATATCGCCTGGGGCAAAGGTCAATGAGCCCCTCCCCAGGACACTTGCTTTCAAGCAGTCTCCGCCCCCTTGAGCAAAGCCTCCCCAAAATACCTTGAATTTGTGATATAGGGGGACTCATATGTGATGGAGAGTCCCCCTATGGAGCACATATCAGAGCTGACAACGACAGAATCTTTATATATATATATAAATAGATATATATATATATATATATATATATATATCTAAAAAGGCGGGAAAACGGGCAGGGGGTTGAAAAGGGCTTTGCCTGATTGTCTTGTAAATGCCACATTTTCCCTCCATCCATTATCTAGCTAGCCTGGTTGCTGTTTTTACTAGCTGGCACTAGCATAGTTAGCTACTGTAGCTCTCCACTATCATCTTGTGACATGTCACTGAAAGTGCTGCCGTTTGCTTCTGCCAGCACCTGCCCTTCAGGTGGCCAAGGAAACAGCTGCTCCCATGTTTTGGCATGTGTCTCCTAAATCGATTAGGAACCCAAACGCTTTCCACTCGACAAAAACACTTTCCACTCAACAAAAACACTTTCCACTCGCTCTCGCTGGCCGTCTTCTTTTTCCCCACTAATGCACGCTCACTGGGCTTTTGCTTTTCAACACAAAGAGGAGGGTGCACCGTTCCCGGAGGCGCTGCAATACCGGGTCGATGCGTGGAGCGGATGGAGCAAGCCCCTTTTCCGTCTCCCTGTCCTAAAAATCCGTTTAATATGTAGTCCCCCTCTGGGGGACATATCAGATATTAAACTGATAAGAACAGATACTACACTTGATCTTAGCCAAAAGGCCGAGAAGCGATAACCCCATCACTGCACCCTGCCCGGGTGCGCCCCCTTGGGTGCTGTCCAATATCGCCTGGGGCAAAGGTCAATGAGCCCCTCCCCAGGACACTTGCTTTCAAGCAGTCTCCGCCCCCTTGAGCAAAGCCTCCCCAAAATACCTTGAATTTGTGATATAGGGGGACTCATATGTGATGGAGAGTCCCCCTATGGAGCACATATCAGAGCTGACAACGACAGAATCTTTATATATATATATAAATATATATATATATATATATATATATATATCTAAAAAGGCGGGAAAACGGGCAGGGGGTTGAAAAGGGCTTTGCCTGATTGTCTTGTAAATGCCACATTTTCCCTCCATCCATTATCTAGCTAGCCTGGTTGCTGTTTTTACTAGCTGGCACTAGCATAGTTAGCTACTGTAGCTCTCCACTATCATCTTGTGACATGTCACTGAAAGTGCTGCCGTTTGCTTCTGCCAGCACCTGCCCTTCAGGTGGCCAAGGAAACAGCTGCTCCCATGTTTTGGCATGTGTCTCCTAAATCGATTAGGAACCCAAACGCTTTCCACTCGACAAAAACACTTTCCACTCAACAAAAACACTTTCCACTCGCTCTCGCTGGCCGTCTTCTTTTTCCCCACTAATGCACGCTCACTGGGCTTTTGCTTTTCAACACAAAGAGGAGGGTGCACCGTTCCCGGAGGCGCTGCAATACCGGGTCGATGCGTGGAGCGGATGGAGCAAGCCCCTTTTCCGTCTCCCTGTCCTAAAAATCCGTTTAATATGTAGTCCCCCTCTGGGGGACATATCAGATATTAAACTGATAAGAACAGATACTACACTTGATCTTAGCCAAAAGGCCGAGAAGCGATAACCCCATCACTGCACCCTGCCCGGGTGCGCCCCCTTGGGTGCTGTCCAATATCGCCTGGGGCAAAGGTCAATGAGCCCCTCCCCAGGACACTTGCTTTCAAGCAGTCTCCGCCCCCTTGAGCAAAGCCTCCCCAAAATACCTTGAATTTGTGATATAGGGGGACTCATATGTGATGGAGAGTCCCCCTATGGAGCACATATCAGAGCTGACAACGACAGAATCTTTATATATATATATAAATATATATATATATATCTAAAAAGGCGGGAAAACGGGCAGGGGGTTGAAAAGGGCTTTGCCTGATTGTCTTGTAAATGCCACATTTTCCCTCCATCCATTATCTAGCTAGCCTGGTTGCTGTTTTTACTAGCTGGCACTAGCATAGTTAGCTACTGTAGCTCTCCACTATCATCTTGTGACATGTCACTGAAAGTGCTGCCGTTTGCTTCTGCCAGCACCTGCCCTTCAGGTGGCCAAGGAAACAGCTGCTCCCATGTTTTGGCATGTGTCTCCTAAATCGATTAGGAACCCAAACGCTTTCCACTCGACAAAAACACTTTCCACTCAACAAAAACACTTTCCACTCGCTCTCGCTGGCCGTCTTCTTTTTCCCCACTAATGCACGCTCACTGGGCTTTTGCTTTTCAACACAAAGAGGAGGGTGCACCGTTCCCGGAGGCGCTGCAATACCGGGTCGATGCGTGGAGCGGATGGAGCAAGCCCCTTTTCCGTCTCCCTGTCCTAAAAATCCGTTTAATATGTAGTCCCCCTCTGGGGGACATATCAGATATTAAACTGATAAGAACAGATACTACACTTGATCTTAGCCAAAAGGCCGAGAAGCGATAACCCCATCACTGCACCCTGCCCGGGTGCGCCCCCTTGGGTGCTGTCCAATATCGCCTGGGGCAAAGGTCAATGAGCCCCTCCCCAGGACACTTGCTTTCAAGCAGTCTCCGCCCCCTTGAGCAAAGCCTCCCCAAAATACCTTGAATTTGTGATATAGGGGGACTCATATGTGATGGAGAGTCCCCCTATGGAGCACATATCAGAGCTGACAACGACAGAATCTTTATATATATATATAAATAGATATATATATATATATATATATATCTAAAAAGGCGGGAAAACGGGCAGGGGGTTGAAAAGGGCTTTGCCTGATTGTCTTGTAAATGCCACATTTTCCCTCCATCCATTATCTAGCTAGCCTGGTTGCTGTTTTTACTAGCTGGCACTAGCATAGTTAGCTACTGTAGCTCTCCACTATCATCTTGTGACATGTCACTGAAAGTGCTGCCGTTTGCTTCTGCCAGCACCTGCCCTTCAGGTGGCCAAGGAAACAGCTGCTCCCATGTTTTGGCATGTGTCTCCTAAATCGATTAGGAACCCAAACGCTTTCCACTCGACAAAAACACTTTCCACTCAACAAAAACACTTTCCACTCGACAAAAACACTTTCCACTCAACAAAAACACTTTCCACTCGCTCTCGCTGGCCGTCTTCTTTTTCCCCACTAATGCACGCTCACTGGGCTTTTGCTTTTCAACACAAAGAGGAGGGTGCACCGTTCCCGGAGGCGCTGCAATACCGGGTCGATGCGTGGAGCGGATGGAGCAAGCCCCTTTTCCGTCTCCCTGTCCTAAAAATCCGTTTAATATGTAGTCCCCCTCTGGGGGACATATCAGATATTAAACTGATAAGAACAGATACTACACTTGATCTTAGCCAAAAGGCCGAGAAGCGATAACCCCATCACTGCACCCTGCCCGGGTGCGCCCCCTTGGGTGCTGTCCAATATCGCCTGGGGCAAAGGTCAATGAGCCCCTCCCCAGGACACTTGCTTTCAAGCAGTCTCCGCCCCCTTGAGCAAAGCCTCCCCAAAATACCTTGAATTTGTGATATAGGGGGACTCATATGTGATGGAGAGTCCCCCTATGGAGCACATATCAGAGCTGACAACGACAGAATCTTTATATATATATATAAATAGATATATATATATATATATATATATATATATCTAAAAAGGCGGGAAAACGGGCAGGGGGTTGAAAAGGGCTTTGCCTGATTGTCTTGTAAATGCCACATTTTCCCTCCATCCATTATCTAGCTAGCCTGGTTGCTGTTTTTACTAGCTGGCACTAGCATAGTTAGCTACTGTAGCTCTCCACTATCATCTTGTGACATGTCACTGAAAGTGCTGCCGTTTGCTTCTGCCAGCACCTGCCCTTCAGGTGGCCAAGGAAACAGCTGCTCCCATGTTTTGGCATGTGTCTCCTAAATCGATTAGGAACCCAAACGCTTTCCACTCGACAAAAACACTTTCCACTCAACAAAAACACTTTCCACTCGCTCTCGCTGGCCGTCTTCTTTTTCCCCACTAATGCACGCTCACTGGGCTTTTGCTTTTCAACACAAAGAGGAGGGTGCACCGTTCCCGGAGGCGCTGCAATACCGGGTCGATGCGTGGAGCGGATGGAGCAAGCCCCTTTTCCGTCTCCCTGTCCTAAAAATCCGTTTAATATGTAGTCCCCCTCTGGGGGACATATCAGATATTAAACTGATAAGAACAGATACTACACTTGATCTTAGCCAAAAGGCCGAGAAGCGATAACCCCATCACTGCACCCTGCCCGGGTGCGCCCCCTTGGGTGCTGTCCAATATCGCCTGGGGCAAAGGTCAATGAGCCCCTCCCCAGGACACTTGCTTTCAAGCAGTCTCCGCCCCCTTGAGCAAAGCCTCCCCAAAATACCTTGAATTTGTGATATAGGGGGACTCATATGTGATGGAGAGTCCCCCTATGGAGCACATATCAGAGCTGACAACGACAGAATCTTTATATATATATATAAATAGATATATATATATATATATATATATCTAAAAAGGCGGGAAAACGGGCAGGGGGTTGAAAAGGGCTTTGCCTGATTGTCTTGTAAATGCCACATTTTCCCTCCATCCATTATCTAGCTAGCCTGGTTGCTGTTTTTACTAGCTGGCACTAGCATAGTTAGCTACTGTAGCTCTCCACTATCATCTTGTGACATGTCACTGAAAGTGCTGCCGTTTGCTTCTGCCAGCACCTGCCCTTCAGGTGGCCAAGGAAACAGCTGCTCCCATGTTTTGGCATGTGTCTCCTAAATCGATTAGGAACCCAAACGCTTTCCACTCGACAAAAACACTTTCCACTCAACAAAAACACTTTCCACTCGACAAAAACACTTTCCACTCAACAAAAACACTTTCCACTCGCTCTCGCTGGCCGTCTTCTTTTTCCCCACTAATGCACGCTCACTGGGCTTTTGCTTTTCAACACAAAGAGGAGGGTGCACCGTTCCCGGAGGCGCTGCAATACCGGGTCGATGCGTGGAGCGGATGGAGCAAGCCCCTTTTCCGTCTCCCTGTCCTAAAAATCCGTTTAATATGTAGTCCCCCTCTGGGGGACATATCAGATATTAAACTGATAAGAACAGATACTACACTTGATCTTAGCCAAAAGGCCGAGAAGCGATAACCCCATCACTGCACCCTGCCCGGGTGCGCCCCCTTGGGTGCTGTCCAATATCGCCTGGGGCAAAGGTCAATGAGCCCCTCCCCAGGACACTTGCTTTCAAGCAGTCTCCGCCCCCTTGAGCAAAGCCTCCCCAAAATACCTTGAATTTGTGATATAGGGGGACTCATATGTGATGGAGAGTCCCCCTATGGAGCACATATCAGAGCTGACAACGACAGAATCTTTATATATATATATAAATATATATATATATATATATATATATATATATATATCTAAAAAGGCGGGAAAACGGGCAGGGGGTTGAAAAGGGCTTTGCCTGATTGTCTTGTAAATGCCACATTTTCCCTCCATCCATTATCTAGCTAGCCTGGTTGCTGTTTTTACTAGCTGGCACTAGCATAGTTAGCTACTGTAGCTCTCCACTATCATCTTGTGACATGTCACTGAAAGTGCTGCCGTTTGCTTCTGCCAGCACCTGCCCTTCAGGTGGCCAAGGAAACAGCTGCTCCCATGTTTTGGCATGTGTCTCCTAAATCGATTAGGAACCCAAACGCTTTCCACTCGACAAAAACACTTTCCACTCAACAAAAACACTTTCCACTCGCTCTCGCTGGCCGTCTTCTTTTTCCCCACTAATGCACGCTCACTGGGCTTTTGCTTTTCAACACAAAGAGGAGGGTGCACCGTTCCCGGAGGCGCTGCAATACCGGGTCGATGCGTGGAGCGGATGGAGCAAGCCCCTTTTCCGTCTCCCTGTCCTAAAAATCCGTTTAATATGTAGTCCCCCTCTGGGGGACATATCAGATATTAAACTGATAAGAACAGATACTACACTTGATCTTAGCCAAAAGGCCGAGAAGCGATAACCCCATCACTGCACCCTGCCCGGGTGCGCCCCCTTGGGTGCTGTCCAATATCGCCTGGGGCAAAGGTCAATGAGCCCCTCCCCAGGACACTTGCTTTCAAGCAGTCTCCGCCCCCTTGAGCAAAGCCTCCCCAAAATACCTTGAATTTGTGATATAGGGGGACTCATATGTGATGGAGAGTCCCCCTATGGAGCACATATCAGAGCTGACAACGACAGAATCTTTATATATATATATAAATATATATATATATATATATATATATATCTAAAAAGGCGGGAAAACGGGCAGGGGGTTGAAAAGGGCTTTGCCTGATTGTCTTGTAAATGCCACATTTTCCCTCCATCCATTATCTAGCTAGCCTGGTTGCTGTTTTTACTAGCTGGCACTAGCATAGTTAGCTACTGTAGCTCTCCACTATCATCTTGTGACATGTCACTGAAAGTGCTGCCGTTTGCTTCTGCCAGCACCTGCCCTTCAGGTGGCCAAGGAAACAGCTGCTCCCATGTTTTGGCATGTGTCTCCTAAATCGATTAGGAACCCAAACGCTTTCCACTCGACAAAAACACTTTCCACTCAACAAAAACACTTTCCACTCGCTCTCGCTGGCCGTCTTCTTTTTCCCCACTAATGCACGCTCACTGGGCTTTTGCTTTTCAACACAAAGAGGAGGGTGCACCGTTCCCGGAGGCGCTGCAATACCGGGTCGATGCGTGGAGCGGATGGAGCAAGCCCCTTTTCCGTCTCCCTGTCCTAAAAATCCGTTTAATATGTAGTCCCCCTCTGGGGGACATATCAGATATTAAACTGATAAGAACAGATACTACACTTGATCTTAGCCAAAAGGCCGAGAAGCGATAACCCCATCACTGCACCCTGCCCGGGTGCGCCCCCTTGGGTGCTGTCCAATATCGCCTGGGGCAAAGGTCAATGAGCCCCTCCCCAGGACACTTGCTTTCAAGCAGTCTCCGCCCCCTTGAGCAAAGCCTCCCCAAAATACCTTGAATTTGTGATATAGGGGGACTCATATGTGATGGAGAGTCCCCCTATGGAGCACATATCAGAGCTGACAACGACAGAATCTTTATATATATATATAAATAGATATATATATATATATATATATATCTAAAAAGGCGGGAAAACGGGCAGGGGGTTGAAAAGGGCTTTGCCTGATTGTCTTGTAAATGCCACATTTTCCCTCCATCCATTATCTAGCTAGCCTGGTTGCTGTTTTTACTAGCTGGCACTAGCATAGTTAGCTACTGTAGCTCTCCACTATCATCTTGTGACATGTCACTGAAAGTGCTGCCGTTTGCTTCTGCCAGCACCTGCCCTTCAGGTGGCCAAGGAAACAGCTGCTCCCATGTTTTGGCATGTGTCTCCTAAATCGATTAGGAACCCAAACGCTTTCCACTCGACAAAAACACTTTCCACTCAACAAAAACACTTTCCACTCGCTCTCGCTGGCCGTCTTCTTTTTCCCCACTAATGCACGCTCACTGGGCTTTTGCTTTTCAACACAAAGAGGAGGGTGCACCGTTCCCGGAGGCGCTGCAATACCGGGTCGATGCGTGGAGCGGATGGAGCAAGCCCCTTTTCCGTCTCCCTGTCCTAAAAATCCGTTTAATATGTAGTCCCCCTCTGGGGGACATATCAGATATTAAACTGATAAGAACAGATACTACACTTGATCTTAGCCAAAAGGCCGAGAAGCGATAACCCCATCACTGCACCCTGCCCGGGTGCGCCCCCTTGGGTGCTGTCCAATATCGCCTGGGGCAAAGGTCAATGAGCCCCTCCCCAGGACACTTGCTTTCAAGCAGTCTCCGCCCCCTTGAGCAAAGCCTCCCCAAAATACCTTGAATTTGTGATATAGGGGGACTCATATGTGATGGAGAGTCCCCCTATGGAGCACATATCAGAGCTGACAACGACAGAATCTTTATATATATATATAAATATATATATATATATATATATATATATCTAAAAAGGCGGGAAAACGGGCAGGGGGTTGAAAAGGGCTTTGCCTGATTGTCTTGTAAATGCCACATTTTCCCTCCATCCATTATCTAGCTAGCCTGGTTGCTGTTTTTACTAGCTGGCACTAGCATAGTTAGCTACTGTAGCTCTCCACTATCATCTTGTGACATGTCACTGAAAGTGCTGCCGTTTGCTTCTGCCAGCACCTGCCCTTCAGGTGGCCAAGGAAACAGCTGCTCCCATGTTTTGGCATGTGTCTCCTAAATCGATTAGGAACCCAAACGCTTTCCACTCGACAAAAACACTTTCCACTCAACAAAAACACTTTCCACTCGCTCTCGCTGGCCGTCTTCTTTTTCCCCACTAATGCACGCTCACTGGGCTTTTGCTTTTCAACACAAAGAGGAGGGTGCACCGTTCCCGGAGGCGCTGCAATACCGGGTCGATGCGTGGAGCGGATGGAGCAAGCCCCTTTTCCGTCTCCCTGTCCTAAAAATCCGTTTAATATGTAGTCCCCCTCTGGGGGACATATCAGATAATAAACTGATAAGAACAGATACTACACTTGATCTTAGCCAAAAGGCCGAGAAGCGATAACCCCATCACTGCACCCTGCCCGGGTGCGCCCCCTTGGGTGCTGTCCAATATCGCCTGGGGCAAAGGTCAATGAGCCCCTCCCCAGGACACTTGCTTTCAAGCAGTCTCCGCCCCCTTGAGCAAAGCCTCCCCAAAATACCTTGAATTTGTGATATAGGGGGACTCATATGTGATGGAGAGTCCCCCTATGGAGCACATATCAGAGCTGACAACGACAGAATCTTTATATATATATATAAATATATATATATATATATATATCTAAAAAGGCGGGAAAACGGGCAGGGGGTTGAAAAGGGCTTTGCCTGATTGTCTTGTAAATGCCACATTTTCCCTCCATCCATTATCTAGCTAGCCTGGTTGCTGTTTTTACTAGCTGGCACTAGCATAGTTAGCTACTGTAGCTCTCCACTATCATCTTGTGACATGTCACTGAAAGTGCTGCCGTTTGCTTCTGCCAGCACCTGCCCTTCAGGTGGCCAAGGAAACAGCTGCTCCCATGTTTTGGCATGTGTCTCCTAAATCGATTAGGAACCCAAACGCTTTCCACTCGACAAAAACACTTTCCACTCAACAAAAACACTTTCCACTCGCTCTCGCTGGCCGTCTTCTTTTTCCCCACTAATGCACGCTCACTGGGCTTTTGCTTTTCAACACAAAGAGGAGGGTGCACCGTTCCCGGAGGCGCTGCAATACCGGGTCGATGCGTGGAGCGGATGGAGCAAGCCCCTTTTCCGTCTCCCTGTCCTAAAAATCCGTTTAATATGTAGTCCCCCTCTGGGGGACATATCAGATATTAAACTGATAAGAACAGATACTACACTTGATCTTAGCCAAAAGGCCGAGAAGCGATAACCCCATCACTGCACCCTGCCCGGGTGCGCCCCCTTGGGTGCTGTCCAATATCGCCTGGGGCAAAGGTCAATGAGCCCCTCCCCAGGACACTTGCTTTCAAGCAGTCTCCGCCCCCTTGAGCAAAGCCTCCCCAAAATACCTTGAATTTGTGATATAGGGGGACTCATATGTGATGGAGAGTCCCCCTATGGAGCACATATCAGAGCTGACAACGACAGAATCTTTATATATATATATAAATATATATATATATATATATATATATATATATATCTAAAAAGGCGGGAAAACGGGCAGGGGGTTGAAAAGGGCTTTGCCTGATTGTCTTGTAAATGCCACATTTTCCCTCCATCCATTATCTAGCTAGCCTGGTTGCTGTTTTTACTAGCTGGCACTAGCATAGTTAGCTACTGTAGCTCTCCACTATCATCTTGTGACATGTCACTGAAAGTGCTGCCGTTTGCTTCTGCCAGCACCTGCCCTTCAGGTGGCCAAGGAAACAGCTGCTCCCATGTTTTGGCATGTGTCTCCTAAATCGATTAGGAACCCAAACGCTTTCCACTCGACAAAAACACTTTCCACTCAACAAAAACACTTTCCACTCGCTCTCGCTGGCCGTCTTCTTTTTCCCCACTAATGCACGCTCACTGGGCTTTTGCTTTTCAACACAAAGAGGAGGGTGCACCGTTCCCGGAGGCGCTGCAATACCGGGTCGATGCGTGGAGCGGATGGAGCAAGCCCCTTTTCCGTCTCCCTGTCCTAAAAATCCGTTTAATATGTAGTCCCCCTCTGGGGGACATATCAGATATTAAACTGATAAGAACAGATACTACACTTGATCTTAGCCAAAAGGCCGAGAAGCGATAACCCCATCACTGCACCCTGCCCGGGTGCGCCCCCTTGGGTGCTGTCCAATATCGCCTGGGGCAAAGGTCAATGAGCCCCTCCCCAGGACACTTGCTTTCAAGCAGTCTCCGCCCCCTTGAGCAAAGCCTCCCCAAAATACCTTGAATTTGTGATATAGGGGGACTCATATGTGATGGAGAGTCCCCCTATGGAGCACATATCAGAGCTGACAACGACAGAATCTTTATATATATATATAAATATATATATATATATATATATATATATATATATCTAAAAAGGCGGGAAAACGGGCAGGGGGTTGAAAAGGGCTTTGCCTGATTGTCTTGTAAATGCCACATTTTCCCTCCATCCATTATCTAGCTAGCCTGGTTGCTGTTTTTACTAGCTGGCACTAGCATAGTTAGCTACTGTAGCTCTCCACTATCATCTTGTGACATGTCACTGAAAGTGCTGCCGTTTGCTTCTGCCAGCACCTGCCCTTCAGGTGGCCAAGGAAACAGCTGCTCCCATGTTTTGGCATGTGTCTCCTAAATCGATTAGGAACCCAAACGCTTTCCACTCGACAAAAACACTTTCCACTCAACAAAAACACTTTCCACTCGCTCTCGCTGGCCGTCTTCTTTTTCCCCACTAATGCACGCTCACTGGGCTTTTGCTTTTCAACACAAAGAGGAGGGTGCACCGTTCCCGGAGGCGCTGCAATACCGGGTCGATGCGTGGAGCGGATGGAGCAAGCCCCTTTTCCGTCTCCCTGTCCTAAAAATCCGTTTAATATGTAGTCCCCCTCTGGGGGACATATCAGATATTAAACTGATAAGAACAGATACTACACTTGATCTTAGCCAAAAGGCCGAGAAGCGATAACCCCATCACTGCACCCTGCCCGGGTGCGCCCCCTTGGGTGCTGTCCAATATCGCCTGGGGCAAAGGTCAATGAGCCCCTCCCCAGGACACTTGCTTTCAAGCAGTCTCCGCCCCCTTGAGCAAAGCCTCCCCAAAATACCTTGAATTTGTGATATAGGGGGACTCATATGTGATGGAGAGTCCCCCTATGGAGCACATATCAGAGCTGACAACGACAGAATCTTTATATATATATATAAATAGATATATATATATATATATATATATCTAAAAAGGCGGGAAAACGGGCAGGGGGTTGAAAAGGGCTTTGCCTGATTGTCTTGTAAATGCCACATTTTCCCTCCATCCATTATCTAGCTAGCCTGGTTGCTGTTTTTACTAGCTGGCACTAGCATAGTTAGCTACTGTAGCTCTCCACTATCATCTTGTGACATGTCACTGAAAGTGCTGCCGTTTGCTTCTGCCAGCACCTGCCCTTCAGGTGGCCAAGGAAACAGCTGCTCCCATGTTTTGGCATGTGTCTCCTAAATCGATTAGGAAGCCAAACGCTTTCCACTCAACAAAAACACTTTCCACTCAACAAAAACACTTTCCACTCGACAAAAACACTTTCCACTCAACAAAAACACTTTCCACTCGCTCTCGCTGGCCGTCTTCTTTTTCCCCACTAATGCACGCTCACTGGGCTTTTGCTTTTCAACACAAAGAGGAGGGTGCACCGTTCCCGGAGGCGCTGCAATACCGGGTCGATGCGTGGAGCGGACGGAGCAAGCCCCTTTTCCGTCTCCCTGTCCTAAAAATCCGTTTAATATGTAGTCCCCCTCTGGGGGACATATCAGATATTAAACTGATAAGAACAGATACTACACTTGATCTTAGCCAAAAGGCCGAGAAGCGATAACCCCATCACTGCACCCTGCCCGGGTGCGCCCCCTTGGGTGCTGTCCAATATCGCCTGGGGCAAAGGTCAATGAGCCCCTCCCCAGGACACTTGCTTTCAAGCAGTCTCCGCCCCCTTGAGCAAAGCCTCCCCAAAATACCTTGAATTTGTGATATAGGGGGACTCATATGTGATGGAGAGTCCCCCTATGGAGCACATATCAGAGCTGACAACGACAGAATCTTTATATATATATATAAATATATATATATATATATATATATATATATATATCTAAAAAGGCGGGAAAACGGGCAGGGGGTTGAAAAGGGCTTTGCCTGATTGTCTTGTAAATGCCACATTTTCCCTCCATCCATTATCTAGCTAGCCTGGTTGCTGTTTTTACTAGCTGGCACTAGCATAGTTAGCTACTGTAGCTCTCCACTATCATCTTGTGACATGTCACTGAAAGTGCTGCCGTTTGCTTCTGCCAGCACCTGCCCTTCAGGTGGCCAAGGAAACAGCTGCTCCCATGTTTTGGCATGTGTCTCCTAAATCGATTAGGAACCCAAACGCTTTCCACTCGACAAAAACACTTTCCACTCAACAAAAACACTTTCCACTCGACAAAAACACTTTCCACTCAACAAAAACACTTTCCACTCGCTCTCGCTGGCCGTCTTCTTTTTCCCCACTAATGCACGCTCACTGGGCTTTTGCTTTTCAACACAAAGAGGAGGGTGCACCGTTCCCGGAGGCGCTGCAATACCGGGTCGATGCGTGGAGCGGATGGAGCAAGCCCCTTTTCCGTCTCCCTGTCCTAAAAATCCGTTTAATATGTAGTCCCCCTCTGGGGGACATATCAGATATTAAACTGATAAGAACAGATACTACACTTGATCTTAGCCAAAAGGCCGAGAAGCGATAACCCCATCACTGCACCCTGCCCGGGTGCGCCCCCTTGGGTGCTGTCCAATATCGCCTGGGGCAAAGGTCAATGAGCCCCTCCCCAGGACACTTGCTTTCAAGCAGTCTCCGCCCCCTTGAGCAAAGCCTCCCCAAAATACCTTGAATTTGTGATATAGGGGGACTCATATGTGATGGAGAGTCCCCCTATGGAGCACATATCAGAGCTGACAACGACAGAATCTTTATATATATATATAAATATATATATATATATATATATATATCTAAAAAGGCGGGAAAACGGGCAGGGGGTTGAAAAGGGCTTTGCCTGATTGTCTTGTAAATGCCACATTTTCCCTCCATCCATTATCTAGCTAGCCTGGTTGCTGTTTTTACTAGCTGGCACTAGCATAGTTAGCTACTGTAGCTCTCCACTATCATCTTGTGACATGTCACTGAAAGTGCTGCCGTTTGCTTCTGCCAGCACCTGCCCTTCAGGTGGCCAAGGAAACAGCTGCTCCCATGTTTTGGCATGTGTCTCCTAAATCGATTAGGAACCCAAACGCTTTCCACTCGACAAAAACACTTTCCACTCAACAAAAACACTTTCCACTCGCTCTCGCTGGCCGTCTTCTTTTTCCCCACTAATGCACGCTCACTGGGCTTTTGCTTTTCAACACAAAGAGGAGGGTGCACCGTTCCCGGAGGCGCTGCAATACCGGGTCGATGCGTGGAGCGGATGGAGCAAGCCCCTTTTCCGTCTCCCTGTCCTAAAAATCCGTTTAATATGTAGTCCCCCTCTGGGGGACATATCAGATATTAAACTGATAAGAACAGATTTTTTTTTTTTTTGTTTTTAAACCAAGTTTATTACATCAAGCCATCCTAGACAGGGGACACTGTCCCCTGCCACAACACACCACACAAACACAAATAACCCCACAGCAACATCACACACACAAAACACCCATAACCAACTCCCCACACCTCAAAACCCCAGCAAAAACACCCCCAAACTCCCTCAAAGAAACCCGAGCCCCCCCTTCCACCTCTCGCGGGCGGCATGGTGGCCCCACCTCCTCAGATCCCACCGGATCCTCTCCCTCAACTCCCCCTCCACCCTCCTTACTACCCACTCAACCCCCACATCCCTCCCGCTCCTGACCAGCTCCTGCCTGCCCTCCCACAACCCCTTCTTGTACAGGCTGACCACCAGCCACACCACCGCCCGTGCCCTAGCACCCCTCACTGCCCCACTCACACCCCGCTCCACCCGTGCCCATGACAACACAAAACCGCTATCCACCGCCCCCAGCAAAACACCCGCCCTCGCCCACACTACCCCAGCGAAAGGACAGTCCCACATGACGTGTCGTATGGACTCGTCACCGCTACAGGTGGCCCTCGGGCACACCGAGGTCCGTGCCAGCCCGTGCCTGTGCAAGATGTCACGCACAGGCAGGGCCCTGTGCAGGCACTGCCAATTCAGGTCCCTGAGCCCGTTGTCGAGGCCCGGCGGCTGGATAGACCGCCAAACCGTAGCGGGGACCCCCACCACGGCTGGTGCACAGACGCCCCGCCTCAACTCGGCATACAGGGCCCTCTGATCCCGGCCCAGCGCCGGATCCCTGGCCGCAGGGTGGGCACGGAGCCATTTGGCCGCATGGCCAAAGTGCCACGGCAGCTGCTCCGCCCGGGGGCCCAGGTTGGACCACTCCACCAGATGCCTGGCTGGATAGGAAAAGTAAAAACGCAGGAAGTGCCCAGAAGGGTGAAGCACCGGTCTGGACAGCTCTCCCAAAAGAAAAGACACAAAAACACAATCCAGCCTCAACGGAAAATGGGGCACATCGCGCCCCCCGCAATCCACTGGGGCCAGCATGCGGGCCCTCGCCACCCACTCGTACCGGCCCCCCCACACGAAACCGAACACCAAGCGGGTGAGAGACCTCCGCATGCTAGCCGGCAGTGGATACACGTAGGCCAGAAAGAGGAGGGAAGGCAGCACATCGATCTTCAGGACCAAGACTTTCCCCACGAATGTCAAGGTCCTGGCCCGCCACAGCGAGAGCTTCCGCCCGACCACCTCCAGGCGCCTGGTCCAGTTGGCCGTGGCGCACCCGGCTGCCTCAAAGTACACCCCTAAGATCCGCAGGGGACCGTCACAGAGAGGCAAACCCCCTGGTACATCCGTCCTGTCCTTCCAGCGCCCGAAAAACTTCACCGAGGACTTGGCGAGATTGAGCACCGCGCCCGACGCTCGTGTGAAATCCTGGAAGACTTGCAGGGACCGGATCAGGCTAGCGTCGCTCCCCAGCAGCAGAGTGGTGTCGTCTGCATACTGAGTCATCTTGACCCGCAGGCCCCCGCTACCTGGTACCAGCAATCCATCAACACCCGGGTCGGCCCGAATGGCCGCCGCTAGGGGCTCCATGTAAAGGATGAACAGCAAGGGTGAGAGCGGACACCCCTGCCGGACCCCCGAAACCAAATCAAACCTCGGCCCCAAGTGCCCATTAATCGAAACAGTGCACCCCGCGACTGAGTACAAAGTACTCAGCCACCCCCTGAAAACGTGCCCTATCCCTAGCCTCTCTAACACCCGGAACAGAAAACCCCTGTGGACCCTATCGAAAGCCTTTGCCTGGTCGAGGCCGGCCACCATCAGAGGCAGCCCGCGGTCCTCGACATACGCTATGGCATCCCGGATCAGCTGGAGGTTCCAGCGCACAGACCGACCCTCCACACCACAGGTCTGGTCCTCGTGCACGACGTATGGGAGTGCCGTGCGCAGACGGTCAGCCAACACCTTGGCCAACAACTTGTAGTCCACGCACAGCATGGTCAACGGCCGCCAGTTGCCCAGGTCGGTCGTGTCCCCCCTCTTGAACAGGAGGGACAGCACACCGACGGCCATCGACCCTCCCAGGGACGCCGTGCGGAGGACCTCCGTGAGGACCTCGAGGACCGCCGGGCCGAGCACCCCCCAGAACCTGAGGTAGAACTCGGCCGGCAGCCCGTCGAGGCCCGGCACCTTCCGCCGGCCCATGCGCCGGAGAGCCCCCTCCAGCTCCCCCAGGGATAACGGGGCCTCCATGGCCTCCGCCACATCAGGAGGCGCCCGCCGGGTCAACCGATCCAGGAAGACCCCACCATAGCCCTCGTCCACCTCCCTAGCGCTAAAGAAAGCACGGAAGTGCTCGGTGGCGGCCTCCACCATACGGGCCGGCTCCGTTGCTATGCGGCCCTGCGAGTCCTTCACCCCCGTGAACACTGACCTCCCCCTCGCCGCCTTGACCTCGGCGAAGAAGGAGGCTGAGCACGTCTCGTTCCGCTCCAAGAACTGCCGACGTGCCCCCCGAAGGAAGGCGCGCGCCCGGCGCTCATAGATGGTTCGCAACTGGGCCCTGAGGCAGGCGCACAGCTGCACGTCGGGGGACATTCCATGGTTCTCCCAGGAATGCTCCAGCTCTAGCTGTCGCTGCAGCCATGCGGTCTCCCCCCTCAGGGCCCTCGCCCTCCTCCGGCAGTGCCCCTGGATAAAGTCCCGCAAGCGGACCTTAGCAATCTCCCACCACTCGACCACTCCCGCACACATGGGCTTAAGGCCCACCAGGCCCTGGTAGAAGTGGGCCAGTGAGGAGCAGAAATCCTGCTCCTCCAGGACCCCCAAGTTGAGGCGCCAGTAGGAGCGGCCAAAGACCGGCACCTGCGCCCGGACCGTCATGAGGACCCCATCATGGTCCGAGAAGAAAACGGGGAGCACCCGCCCCGACACCAGACCCAAAGACCTTGACACGAAGACGTAGTCTAAACGCTTCTGAACCCCACGGGAATTACGCCACGTGGGACCGACCAATCGCGGGGTAGTGCGCCCACCCCCATCCACCAATCCATGCCCCGCTAACAACCCCTCTAAAGCCCCCACACTCGCATCACCCGTGCCCCCAAACTCCACATTAAAATCCCCCCCAATGATGACCGGCCGGTCCGTGGCGCAGTGAGGCGCCAACAGACCGACCATGTCCCTCCTGTCCGCCGCCCCCTGTGGCCCGTACACACATATCACCCTCACCCTCAACAACCCCACCCTCACATCCGCCCCCAACACCCTGCCCTGCACCACAACAAAAACCCCCTCCACCCGCACTTCCCTACTCCCAAACAAAATGCCCACCCCCGAAGAATGCACCCCCCCAACACTCCAAAGCGACCCGCCCTTCACCCACTCCCTCCTGAACCTCCCGACATCCCCCCCATCCCGTAAATGCACCTCCTGCAGAAAACAAAAAGTAAAACCCAGACCCCCCAAAAACTCAAAAACCGCCAACCTCTTCACCGTGTCCCTCAACCCCCGTACATTAAAAGTGCCCACAGTGACTGACATTACGTACAATAAGAACAGAAAAAGAACCCAAAAAAAACTCTACACACACACACACACACCCAAACCACACACACACCCTACGTGTACAAGTCCCCCTCCGACTCCCCCGAGGGCGACTCCTCCCCCACGTCCATGAGGTCCCCCCAGGAGGCCGGCACCGGATTCGGGACCATGCCCTCCGCCTCGATCCCGGCCAACTGCTCCGGTGCGTGTGCCAGGGAGCCCGGGAGCGACAAGGCCTCGGCCCCCGCCGGTCCCTGCCCCACCACCCCCTTCGCCCGCTTAGAATGACCCTCCCCCGGGGACTCCTCCACACCCTCTCCGCCGTCCAAACTACCCGCCTTGCGGCGAGCGGTCTTCGCTGCGGGGGCCCCCGGGCCCACCTGCACCGCGTCCATGGCCTCCTGCAGCCGGTCGAGCCCACGGCCGTGGTCGGTCCCCCCCACTCCCGAAGGCCCGTCCTGCACCGGGGCCGGCTGCCCCTGCCCGGTACCGCCGACGGCGCTCGCCGGGTCCACCGCCTCGTCCCCCCTGACTCCCAAGTCCTCCCTCAACTCCCCCAGCACCACCTCCAGGGGACGGAGATCCTCCCCCCGTCGCGCTGCCGCCGCCGCCGCCGCCATCGCCGCCTCCCGGACCACACCGACCGCCTCGTCAGTGGCGCCCCCCGCGGCTGGCGCACCGCCGTCCCTCGCCACCACGCCGACCACCGCCGTCGCCTCCGACCCCTCCTGCCTTGGGGCCCTCACCGCCCCGCCGACCACCCCGGCGTAGCTGCGGCCCCTCACCTGGCACTCCCGGAACAGGTGGCCCGGCTGCCCGCACCCGTGGCAGGTCTTCGCGGCCGTGCAGTCCCGCGCCACGTGCCCGTCCTGTCCGCAGTCCCGGCACCGGGCCCCCCCGCAGGTGGACTCCGTGTGCCCGACCCCACGGCACCTCCTGCAGCAGGGGGGCTGGCGGGGGTAAAAAAGATACCCCCTATCCGCCCCCAGCGCGAAGTACGCCGGGGGGTGCTTCAGCCCGTCCAGGCCCGCGGGGTCCTCCCCAAGGAGGACCTGGAACTGCCGCCGCCCGTTCCAGAATCCCATACCCCCGGCCCCCCTCACGTACCGGGCCCCGGACAGCACCTCCCCGTAGCGGCCCAGGAAGCCGGCTATGGCGCTGTCCGGCACGTGAGGGTTGTAGAGATGAACGGTGACGACCCTCAGATTTGGCCGGCTCAGGTTCACCACCTCGAAGGAGCTGAGGGGCTGCTCCTTCCCCTGGGCCCGGCACCTGGCCTCCACCGCCGCTGTCAGGCCCTCCGTCTGCAACGTGAGGTCGTAGGCCCTCTCCTGGGCGTTGTCCTGTAGGCAGAGGACCTCCGCCACCGAAAGCTTCAGTGCCCCGACCACCACTCGCCGGGCAAAGACCTCCCAGGTCATCTTCGGCTCCGCAGCGTCCCTCCACACGAAGCGGAGGGTGTTCTTCAGGCCGGCCCTCGGGACCGACCCTCTCCCGGCAGCCATCCCTTGGGACGACCCCGTTGCGCTCTCCTCTCCCAGCTTCCCACCTGGCCCCATCCACCGCACGACTCTGGAGGAAAGCGATCGCTGCACGTCCGTACTCCACGCTAGTACCGATAAGAACAGATACTACACTTGATCTTAGCCAAAAGGCCGAGAAGCGATAACCCCATCACTGCACCCTGCCCGGGTGCGCCCCCTTGGGTGCTGTCCAATATCGCCTGGGGCAAAGGTCAATGAGCCCCTCCCCAGGACACTTGCTTTCAAGCAGTCTCCGCCCCCTTGAGCAAAGCCTCCCCAAAATACCTTGAATTTGTGATATAGGGGGACTCATATGTGATGGAGAGTCCCCCTATGGAGCACATATCAGAGCTGACAACGACAGAATCTTTATATATATATATAAATAGATATATATATATATATATATATATCTAAAAAGGCGGGAAAACGGGCAGGGGGTTGAAAAGGGCTTTGCCTGATTGTCTTGTAAATGCCACATTTTCCCTCCATCCATTATCTAGCTAGCCTGGTTGCTGTTTTTACTAGCTGGCACTAGCATAGTTAGCTACTGTAGCTCTCCACTATCATCTTGTGACATGTCACTGAAAGTGCTGCCGTTTGCTTCTGCCAGCACCTGCCCTTCAGGTGGCCAAGGAAACAGCTGCTCCCATGTTTTGGCATGTGTCTCCTAAATCGATTAGGAACCCAAACGCTTTCCACTCGACAAAAACACTTTCCACTCAACAAAAACACTTTCCACTCGACAAAAACACTTTCCACTCAACAAAAACACTTTCCACTCGCTCTCGCTGGCCGTCTTCTTTTTCCCCACTAATGCACGCTCACTGGGCTTTTGCTTTTCAACACAAAGAGGAGGGTGCACCGTTCCCGGAGGCGCTGCAATACCGGGTCGATGCGTGGAGCGGATGGAGCAAGCCCCTTTTCCGTCTCCCTGTCCTAAAAATCCGTTTAATATGTAGTCCCCCTCTGGGGGACATATCAGATATTAAACTGATAAGAACAGATACTACACTTGATCTTAGCCAAAAGGCCGAGAAGCGATAACCCCATCACTGCACCCTGCCCGGGTGCGCCCCCTTGGGTGCTGTCCAATATCGCCTGGGGCAAAGGTCAATGAGCCCCTCCCCAGGACACTTGCTTTCAAGCAGTCTCCGCCCCCTTGAGCAAAGCCTCCCCAAAATACCTTGAATTTGTGATATAGGGGGACTCATATGTGATGGAGAGTCCCCCTATGGAGCACATATCAGAGCTGACAACGACAGAATCTTTATATATATATATAAATAGATATATATATATATATATATATATATCTAAAAAGGCGGGAAAACGGGCAGGGGGTTGAAAAGGGCTTTGCCTGATTGTCTTGTAAATGCCACATTTTCCCTCCATCCATTATCTAGCTAGCCTGGTTGCTGTTTTTACTAGCTGGCACTAGCATAGTTAGCTACTGTAGCTCTCCACTATCATCTTGTGACATGTCACTGAAAGTGCTGCCGTTTGCTTCTGCCAGCACCTGCCCTTCAGGTGGCCAAGGAAACAGCTGCTCCCATGTTTTGGCATGTGTCTCCTAAATCGATTAGGAACCCAAACGCTTTCCACTCGACAAAAACACTTTCCACTCAACAAAAACACTTTCCACTCGCTCTCGCTGGCCGTCTTCTTTTTCCCCACTAATGCACGCTCACTGGGCTTTTGCTTTTCAACACAAAGAGGAGGGTGCACCGTTCCCGGAGGCGCTGCAATACCGGGTCGATGCGTGGAGCGGACGGAGCAAGCCCCTTTTCCGTCTCCCTGTCCTAAAAATCCGTTTAATATGTAGTCCCCCTCTGGGGGACATATCAGATATTAAACTGATAAGAACAGATACTACACTTGATCTTAGCCAAAAGGCCGAGAAGCGATAACCCCATTACTGCACCCTGCCCGGGTGCGCCCCCTCGGGTGCTGTCCAATATCGCCTGGGGCAAAGGTCAATGAGCCCCTCCCCAGGACACTTGCTTTCAAGCAGTCTCCGCCCCCTTGAGCAAAGCCTCCCCAAAATACCTTGAATTTGTGATATAGGGGGACTCATATGTGATGGAGAGTCCCCCTATGGAGCACATATCAGAGCTGACAACGACAGAATCTTTATATATATATATATATATATATATATATATATATATATATCTAAAAAGGCGGGAAAACGGGCAGGGGGTTGAAAAGGGCTTTGCCTGATTGTCTTGTAAATGCCACATTTTCCCTCCATCCATTATCTAGCTAGCCTGGTTGCTGTTTTTACTAGCTGGCACTAGCATAGTTAGCTACTGTAGCTCTCCACTATCATCTTGTGACATGTCACTGAAAGTGCTGCCGTTTGCTTCTGCCAGCACCTGCCCTTCAGGTGGCCAAGGAAACCGCTGCGCCCATGTTTTGGCATGTGTCTCCTAAATCGATTAGGAAGCCAAACGCTTTCCACTCAACAAAAACACTTTCCACTCAACAAAAACACTTTCCACTCGACAAAAACACTTTCCACTCAACAAAAACACTTTCCACTCAACAAAAACACTTTCCACTCGCTCTAGCTGGCCGTCTTCTTTTTCCCCACTAATGCACGCTCACTGGGCTTTTGCTTTTCAACACAAAGAGGAGGGTGCACCGTTCCCGGAGGCGCTGCAATACCGGGTCGATGCGTGGAGCGGATGGAGCAAGCCCCTTTTCCGTCTCCCTGTCCTAAAAATCCGTTTAATATGTAGTCCCCCTCTGGGGGACATATCAGATATTAAACTGATAAGAACAGATACTACACTTGATCTTAGCCAAAAGGCCGAGAAGCGATAACCCCATTACTGCACCCTTCCCGGGTGCGCCCCCTTGGGTGCTGTCCAATATCGCCTGGGGCAAAGGTCAATGAGCCCCTCCCCAGGACACTTGCTTTCAAGCAGTCTCCGCCCCCTTGAGCAAAGCCTCCCCAAAATACCTTGAATTTGTGATATAGGGGGACTCATATGTGATGGAGAGTCCCCCTATGGAGCACATATCAGAGCTGACAACGACAGAATCTTTATATATATATATATATATATATATATATATATATATATATATATATATATATATATCTAAAAAGGCGGGAAAACGGGCAGGGGGTTGAAAAGGGCTTTGCCTGATTGTCTTGTAAATGCCACATTTTCCCTCCATCCATTATCTAGCTAGCCTGGTTGCTGTTTTTACTAGCTGGCACTAGCATAGTTAGCTACTGTAGCTCTCCACTATCATCTTGTGACATGTCACTGAAAGTGCTGCCGTTTGCTTCTGCCAGCACCTGCCCTTCAGGTGGCCAAGGAAACCGCTGCGCCCATGTTTTGGCATGTGTCTCCTAAATCGATTAGGAAGCCAAACGCTTTCCACTCAACAAAAACACTTTCCACTCAACAAAAACACTTTCCACTCGACAAAAACACTTTCCACTCAACAAAAACACTTTCCACTCAACAAAAACACTTTCCACTCAACAAAAACACTTTCCACTCGACAAAAACACTTTCCACTCAACAAAAACACTTTCCACTCAACAAAAACACTTTCCACTCGCTCTAGCTGGCCGTCTTCTTTTTCCCCACTAATGCACGCTCACTGGGCTTTTGCTTTTCAACACAAAGAGGAGGGTGCACCGTTCCCGGAGGCGCTGCAATACCGGGTCGATGCGTGGAGCGGATGGAGCAAGCCCCTTTTCCGTCTCCCTGTCCTAAAAATCCGTTTAATATGTAGTCCCCCTCTGGGGGACATATCAGATATTAAACTGATAAGAACAGATACTACACTTGATCTTAGCCAAAAGGCCGAGAAGCGATAACCCCATTACTGCACCCTGCCCGGGTGCGCCCCCTTGGGTGCTGTCCAATATCGCCTGGGGCAAAGGTCAATGAGCCCCTCCCCAGGACACTTGCTTTCAAGCAGTCTCCGCCCCCTTGAGCAAAGCCTCCCCAAAATACCTTGAATTTGTGATATAGGGGGACTCATATGTGATGGAGAGTCCCCCTATGGAGCACATATCAGAGCTGACAACGACAGAATCTTTATATATATATATATATAAATATATATATATATATATATATATATATATATATATATATATATATATATATCTAAAAAGGCGGGAAAACGGGCAGGGGGTTGAAAAGGGCTTTGCCTGATTGTCTTGTAAATGCCACATTTTCCCTCCATCCATTATCTAGCTAGCCTGGTTGCTGTTTTTACTAGCTGGCACTAGCATAGTTAGCTACTGTAGCTCTCCACTATCATCTTGTGACATGTCACTGAAAGTGCTGCCGTTTGCTTCTGCCAGCACCTGCCCTTCAGGTGGCCAAGGAAACCGCTGCGCCCATGTTTTGGCATGTGTCTCCTAAATCGATTAGGAAGCCAAACGCTTTCCACTCAACAAAAACACTTTCCACTCAACAAAAACACTTTCCACTCGACAAAAACACTTTCCACTCAACAAAAACACTTTCCACTCAACAAAAACACTTTCCACTCGCTCTAGCTGGCCGTCTTCTTTTTCCCCACTAATGCACGCTCACTGGGCTTTTGCTTTTCAACACAAAGAGGAGGGTGCACCGTTCCCGGAGGCGCTGCAATACCGGGTCGATGCGTGGAGCGGATGGAGCAAGCCCCTTTTCCGTCTCCCTGTCCTAAAAATCCGTTTAATATGTAGTCCCCCTCTGGGGGACATATCAGATATTAAACTGATAAGAACAGATACTACACTTGATCTTAGCCAAAAGGCCGAGAAGCGATAACCCCATTACTGCACCCTGCCCGGGTGCGCCCCCTTGGGTGCTGTCCAATATCGCCTGGGGCAAAGGTCAATGAGCCCCTCCCCAGGACACTTGCTTTCAAGCAGTCTCCGCCCCCTTGAGCAAAGCCTCCCCAAAATACCTTGAATTTGTGATATAGGGGGACTCATATGTGATGGAGAGTCCCCCTATGGAGCACATATCAGAGCTGACAACGACAGAATCTTTATATATATATATATATATATATATATATATATATATATATATATATATATCTAAAAAGGCGGGAAAACGGGCAGGGGGTTGAAAAGGGCTTTGCCTGATTGTCTTGTAAATGCCACATTTTCCCTCCATCCATTATCTAGCTAGCCTGGTTGCTGTTTTTACTAGCTGGCACTAGCATAGTTAGCTACTGTAGCTCTCCACTATCATCTTGTGACATGTCACTGAAAGTGCTGCCGTTTGCTTCTGCCAGCACCTGCCCTTCAGGTGGCCAAGGAAACCGCTGCGCCCATGTTTTGGCATGTGTCTCCTAAATCGATTAGGAAGCCAAACGCTTTCCACTCAACAAAAACACTTTCCACTCAACAAAAACACTTTCCACTCGACAAAAACACTTTCCACTCAACAAAAACACTTTCCACTCAACAAAAACACTTTCCACTCGCTCTAGCTGGCCGTCTTCTTTTTCCCCACTAATGCACGCTCACTGGGCTTTTGCTTTTCAACACAAAGAGGAGGGTGCACCGTTCCCGGAGGCGCTGCAATACCGGGTCGATGCGTGGAGCGGATGGAGCAAGCCCCTTTTCCGTCTCCCTGTCCTAAAAATCCGTTTAATATGTAGTCCCCCTCTGGGGGACATATCAGATATTAAACTGATAAGAACAGATACTACACTTGATCTTAGCCAAAAGGCCGAGAAGCGATAACCCCATTACTGCACCCTTCCCGGGTGCGCCCCCTTGGGTGCTGTCCAATATCGCCTGGGGCAAAGGTCAATGAGCCCCTCCCCAGGACACTTGCTTTCAAGCAGTCTCTGCCCCCTTGAGCAAAGCCTCCCCAAAATACCTTGAATTTGTGATATAGGGGGACTCATATGTGATGGAGAGTCCCCCTATGGAGCACATATCAGAGCTGACAACGACAGAATCTTTATATATATATATATATATATATATATATATATATATATATATATATATATATATATATATATCTAAAAAGGCGGGAAAACGGGCAGGGGGTTGAAAAGGGCTTTGCCTGATTGTCTTGTAAATGCCACATTTTCCCTCCATCCATTATCTAGCTAGCCTGGTTGCTGTTTTTACTAGCTGGCACTAGCATAGTTAGCTACTGTAGCTCTCCACTATCATCTTGTGACATGTCACTGAAAGTGCTGCCGTTTGCTTCTGCCAGCACCTGCCCTTCAGGTGGCCAAGGAAACCGCTGCGCCCATGTTTTGGCATGTGTCTCCTAAATCGATTAGGAAGCCAAACGCTTTCCACTCAACAAAAACACTTTCCACTCAACAAAAACACTTTCCACTCGACAAAAACACTTTCCACTCAACAAAAACACTTTCCACTCAACAAAAACACTTTCCACTCAACAAAAACACTTTCCACTCGACAAAAACACTTTCCACTCAACAAAAACACTTTCCACTCAACAAAAACACTTTCAACTCGCTCTAGCTGGCCGTCTTCTTTTTCCCCACTAATGCACGCTCACTGGGCTTTTGCTTTTCAACACAAAGAGGAGGGTGCACCGTTCCCGGAGGCGCTGCAATACCGGGTCGATGCGTGGAGCGGATGGAGCAAGCCCCTTTTCCGTCTCCCTGTCCTAAAAATCCGTTTAATATGTAGTCCCCCTCTGGGGGACATATCAGATATTAAACTGATAAGAACAGATACTACACTTGATCTTAGCCAAAAGGCCGAGAAGCGATAACCCCATTACTGCACCCTTCCCGGGTGCGCCCCCTTGGGTGCTGTCCAATATCGCCTGGGGCAAAGGTCAATGAGCCCCTCCCCAGGACACTTGCTTTCAAGCAGTCTCCGCCCCCTTGAGCAAAGCCTCCCCAAAATACCTTGAATTTGTGATATAGGGGGACTCATATGTGATGGAGAGTCCCCCTATGGAGCACATATCAGAGCTGACAACGACAGAATCTTTATATATATATATATATATATATATATATATATATATATATATATATATATATATATATCTAAAAAGGCGGGAAAACGGGCAGGGGGTTGAAAAGGGCTTTGCCTGATTGTCTTGTAAATGCCACATTTTCCCTCCATCCATTATCTAGCTAGCCTGGTTGCTGTTTTTACTAGCTGGCACTAGCATAGTTAGCTACTGTAGCTCTCCACTATCATCTTGTGACATGTCACTGAAAGTGCTGCCGTTTGCTTCTGCCAGCACCTGCCCTTCAGGTGGCCAAGGAAACCGCTGCGCCCATGTTTTGGCATGTGTCTCCTAAATCGATTAGGAAGCCAAACGCTTTCCACTCAACAAAAACACTTTCCACTCAACAAAAACACTTTCCACTCGACAAAAACACTTTCCACTCAACAAAAACACTTTCCACTCAACAAAAACACTTTCCACTCAACAAAAACACTTTCCACTCGACAAAAACACTTTCCACTCAACAAAAACACTTTCCACTCAACAAAAACACTTTCCACTCGCTCTAGCTGGCCGTCTTCTTTTTCCCCACTAATGCACGCTCACTGGGCTTTTGCTTTTCAACACAAAGAGGAGGGTGCACCGTTCCCGGAGGCGCTGCAATACCGGGTCGATGCGTGGAGCGGATGGAGCAAGCCCCTTTTCCGTCTCCCTGTCCTAAAAATCCGTTTAATATGTAGTCCCCCTCTGGGGGACATATCAGATATTAAACTGATAAGAACCGATACTACACTTGATCTTAGCCAAAAGGCCGAGAAGCGATAACCCCATTACTGCACCCTGCCCGGGTGCGCCCCCTTGGGTGCTGTCCAATATCGCCTGGGGCAAAGGTCAATGAGCCCCTCCCCAGGACACTTGCTTTCAAGCAGTCTCCGCCCCCTTGAGCAAAGCCTCCCCAAAATACCTTGAATTTGTGATATAGGGGGACTCATATGTGATGGAGAGTCCCCCTATGGAGCACATATCAGAGCTGACAACGACAGAATCTTTATATATATATATATATATAAATATATATATATATATATATATATATATATATATATATATATATATATCTAAAAAGGCGGGAAAACGGGCAGGGGGTTGAAAAGGGCTTTGCCTGATTGTCTTGTAAATGCCACATTTTCCCTCCATCCATTATCTAGCTAGCCTGGTTGCTGTTTTTACTAGCTGGCACTAGCATAGTTAGCTACTGTAGCTCTCCACTATCATCTTGTGACATGTCACTGAAAGTGCTGCCGTTTGCTTCTGCCAGCACCTGCCCTTCAGGTGGCCAAGGAAACCGCTGCGCCCATGTTTTGGCATGTGTCTCCTAAATCGATTAGGAAGCCAAACGCTTTCCACTCAACAAAAACACTTTCCACTCAACAAAAACACTTTCCACTCGACAAAAACACTTTCCACTCAACAAAAACACTTTCCACTCAACAAAAACACTTTCCACTCGCTCTAGCTGGCCGTCTTCTTTTTCCCCACTAATGCACGCTCACTGGGCTTTTGCTTTTCAACACAAAGAGGAGGGTGCACCGTTCCCGGAGGCGCTGCAATACCGGGTCGATGCGTGGAGCGGATGGAGCAAGCCCCTTTTCCGTCTCCCTGTCCTAAAAATCCGTTTAATATGTAGTCCCCCTCTGGGGGACATATCAGATATTAAACTGATAAGAACAGATACTACACTTGATCTTAGCCAAAAGGCCGAGAAGCGATAACCCCATTACTGCACCCTGCCCGGGTGCGCCCCCTTGGGTGCTGTCCAATATCGCCTGGGGCAAAGGTCAATGAGCCCCTCCCCAGGACACTTGCTTTCAAGCAGTCTCCGCCCCCTTGAGCAAAGCCTCCCCAAAATACCTTGAATTTGTGATATAGGGGGACTCATATGTGATGGAGAGTCCCCCTATGGAGCACATATCAGAGCTGACAACGACAGAATCTTTATATATATATATATATATATATATATATATATATATATATATATATATCTAAAAAGGCGGGAAAACGGGCAGGGGGTTGAAAAGGGCTTTGCCTGATTGTCTTGTAAATGCCACATTTTCCCTCCATCCATTATCTAGCTAGCCTGGTTGCTGTTTTTACTAGCTGGCACTAGCATAGTTAGCTACTGTAGCTCTCCACTATCATCTTGTGACATGTCACTGAAAGTGCTGCCGTTTGCTTCTGCCAGCACCTGCCCTTCAGGTGGCCAAGGAAACCGCTGCGCCCATGTTTTGGCATGTGTCTCCTAAATCGATTAGGAAGCCAAACGCTTTCCACTCAACAAAAACACTTTCCACTCAACAAAAACACTTTCCACTCGACAAAAACACTTTCCACTCAACAAAAACACTTTCCACTCAACAAAAACACTTTCCACTCGCTCTAGCTGGCCGTCTTCTTTTTCCCCACTAATGCACGCTCACTGGGCTTTTGCTTTTCAACACAAAGAGGAGGGTGCACCGTTCCCGGAGGCGCTGCAATACCGGGTCGATGCGTGGAGCGGATGGAGCAAGCCCCTTTTCCGTCTCCCTGTCCTAAAAATCCGTTTAATATGTAGTCCCCCTCTGGGGGACATATCAGATATTAAACTGATAAGAACAGATACTACACTTGATCTTAGCCAAAAGGCCGAGAAGCGATAACCCCATTACTGCACCCTTCCCGGGTGCGCCCCCTTGGGTGCTGTCCAATATCGCCTGGGGCAAAGGTCAATGAGCCCCTCCCCAGGACACTTGCTTTCAAGCAGTCTCCGCCCCCTTGAGCAAAGCCTCCCCAAAATACCTTGAATTTGTGATATAGGGGGACTCATATGTGATGGAGAGTCCCCCTATGGAGCACATATCAGAGCTGACAACGACAGAATCTTTATATATATATATATATATATATATATATATATATATATATATATATATATATATATATATCTAAAAAGGCGGGAAAACGGGCAGGGGGTTGAAAAGGGCTTTGCCTGATTGTCTTGTAAATGCCACATTTTCCCTCCATCCATTATCTAGCTAGCCTGGTTGCTGTTTTTACTAGCTGGCACTAGCATAGTTAGCTACTGTAGCTCTCCACTATCATCTTGTGACATGTCACTGAAAGTGCTGCCGTTTGCTTCTGCCAGCACCTGCCCTTCAGGTGGCCAAGGAAACCGCTGCGCCCATGTTTTGGCATGTGTCTCCTAAATCGATTAGGAAGCCAAACGCTTTCCACTCAACAAAAACACTTTCCACTCAACAAAAACACTTTCCACTCGACAAAAACACTTTCCACTCAACAAAAACACTTTCCACTCAACAAAAACACTTTCCACTCAACAAAAACACTTTCCACTCGACAAAAACACTTTCCACTCAACAAAAACACTTTCCACTCAACAAAAACACTTTCAACTCGCTCTAGCTGGCCGTCTTCTTTTTCCCCACTAATGCACGCTCACTGGGCTTTTGCTTTTCAACACAAAGAGGAGGGTGCACCGTTCCCGGAGGCGCTGCAATACCGGGTCGATGCGTGGAGCGGATGGAGCAAGCCCCTTTTCCGTCTCCCTGTCCTAAAAATCCGTTTAATATGTAGTCCCCCTCTGGGGGACATATCAGATATTAAACTGATAAGAACAGATACTACACTTGATCTTAGCCAAAAGGCCGAGAAGCGATAACCCCATTACTGCACCCTTCCCGGGTGCGCCCCCTTGGGTGCTGTCCAATATCGCCTGGGGCAAAGGTCAATGAGCCCCTCCCCAGGACACTTGCTTTCAAGCAGTCTCCGCCCCCTTGAGCAAAGCCTCCCCAAAATACCTTGAATTTGTGATATAGGGGGACTCATATGTGATGGAGAGTCCCCCTATGGAGCACATATCAGAGCTGACAACGACAGAATCTTTATATATATATATATATATATATATATATATATATATATATATATATATATCTAAAAAGGCGGGAAAACGGGCAGGGGGTTGAAAAGGGCTTTGCCTGATTGTCTTGTAAATGCCACATTTTCCCTCCATCCATTATCTAGCTAGCCTGGTTGCTGTTTTTACTAGCTGGCACTAGCATAGTTAGCTACTGTAGCTCTCCACTATCATCTTGTGACATGTCACTGAAAGTGCTGCCGTTTGCTTCTGCCAGCACCTGCCCTTCAGGTGGCCAAGGAAACCGCTGCGCCCATGTTTTGGCATGTGTCTCCTAAATCGATTAGGAAGCCAAACGCTTTCCACTCAACAAAAACACTTTCCACTCAACAAAAACACTTTCCACTCGACAAAAACACTTTCCACTCAACAAAAACACTTTCCACTCAACAAAAACACTTTCCACTCAACAAAAACACTTTCCACTCGACAAAAACACTTTCCACTCAACAAAAACACTTTCCACTCAACAAAAACACTTTCAACTCGCTCTAGCTGGCCGTCTTCTTTTTCCCCACTAATGCACGCTCACTGGGCTTTTGCTTTTCAACACAAAGAGGAGGGTGCACCGTTCCCGGAGGCGCTGCAATACCGGGTCGATGCGTGGAGCGGATGGAGCAAGCCCCTTTTCCGTCTCCCTGTCCTAAAAATCCGTTTAATATGTAGTCCCCCTCTGGGGGACATATCAGATATTAAACTGATAAGAACAGATACTACACTTGATCTTAGCCAAAAGGCCGAGAAGCGATAACCCCATTACTGCACCCTGCCCGGGTGCGCCCCCTTGGGTGCTGTCCAATATCGCCTGGGGCAAAGGTCAATGAGCCCCTCCCCAGGACACTTGCTTTCAAGCAGTCTCCGCCCCCTTGAGCAAAGCCTCCCCAAAATACCTTGAATTTGTGATATAGGGGGACTCATATGTGATGGAGAGTCCCCCTATGGAGCACATATCAGAGCTGACAACGACAGAATCTTTATATATATATATATATATATATATATATATATATATATATATATATATATATATCTAAAAAGGCGGGAAAACGGGCAGGGGGTTGAAAAGGGCTTTGCCTGATTGTCTTGTAAATGCCACATTTTCCCTCCATCCATTATCTAGCTAGCCTGGTTGCTGTTTTTACTAGCTGGCACTAGCATAGTTAGCTACTGTAGCTCTCCACTATCATCTTGTGACATGTCACTGAAAGTGCTGCCGTTTGCTTCTGCCAGCACCTGCCCTTCAGGTGGCCAAGGAAACCGCTGCGCCCATGTTTTGGCATGTGTCTCCTAAATCGATTAGGAAGCCAAACGCTTTCCACTCAACAAAAACACTTTCCACTCAACAAAAACACTTTCCACTCGACAAAAACACTTTCCACTCAACAAAAACACTTTCCACTCAACAAAAACACTTTCCACTCGCTCTAGCTGGCCGTCTTCTTTTTCCCCACTAATGCACGCTCACTGGGCTTTTGCTTTTCAACACAAAGAGGAGGGTGCACCGTTCCCGGAGGCGCTGCAATACCGGGTCGATGCGTGGAGCGGACGGAGCAAGCCCCTTTTCCGTCTCCCTGTCCTAAAAATCCGTTTAATATGTAGTCCCCCTCTGGGGGACATATCAGATATTAAACTGATAAGAACAGATACTACACTTGATCTTAGCCAAAAGGCCGAGAAGCGATAACCCCATTACTGCACCCTTCCCGGGTGCGCCCCCTTGGGTGCTGTCCAATATCGCCTGGGGCAAAGGTCAATGAGCCCCTCCCCAGGACACTTGCTTTCAAGCAGTCTCCGCCCCCTTGAGCAAAGCCTCCCCAAAATACCTTGAATTTGTGATATAGGGGGACTCATATGTGATGGAGAGTCCCCCTATGGAGCACATATCAGAGCTGACAACGACAGAATCTTTATATATATATATATATATATATATATATATATATATATATATATATATATATATATATCTAAAAAGGCGGGAAAACGGGCAGGGGGTTGAAAAGGGCTTTGCCTGATTGTCTTGTAAATGCCACATTTTCCCTCCATCCATTATCTAGCTAGCCTGGTTGCTGTTTTTACTAGCTGGCACTAGCATAGTTAGCTACTGTAGCTCTCCACTATCATCTTGTGACATGTCACTGAAAGTGCTGCCGTTTGCTTCTGCCAGCACCTGCCCTTCAGGTGGCCAAGGAAACCGCTGCGCCCATGTTTTGGCATGTGTCTCCTAAATCGATTAGGAAGCCAAACGCTTTCCACTCAACAAAAACACTTTCCACTCAACAAAAACACTTTCCACTCGACAAAAACACTTTCCACTCAACAAAAACACTTTCCACTCAACAAAAACACTTTCCACTCAACAAAAACACTTTCCACTCGACAAAAACACTTTCCACTCAACAAAAACACTTTCCACTCGCTCTCGCTGGCCGTCTTCTTTTTCCCCACTAATGCACGCTCACTGGGCTTTTGCTTTTCAACACAAAGAGGAGGGTGCACCGTTCCCGGAGGCGCTGCAATACCGGGTCGATGCGTGGAGCGGATGGAGCAAGCCCCTTTTCCGTCTCCCTGTCCTAAAAATCCGTTTAATATGTAGTCCCCCTCTGGGGGACATATCAGATATTAAACTGATAAGAACAGATACTACACTTGATCTTAGCCAAAAGGCCGAGAAGCGATAACCCCATCACTGCACCCTGCCCGGGTGCGCCCCCTTGGGTGCTGTCCAATATCGCCTGGGGCAAAGGTCAATGAGCCCCTCCCCAGGACACTTGCTTTCAAGCAGTCTCCGCCCCCTTGAGCAAAGCCTCCCCAAAATACCTTGAATTTGTGATATAGGGGGACTCATATGTGATGGAGAGTCCCCCTATGGAGCACATATCAGAGCTGACAACGACAGAATCTTTATATATATATATAAATATATATATATATATATATATATATATATATATATCTAAAAAGGCGGGAAAACGGGCAGGGGGTTGAAAAGGGCTTTGCCTGATTGTCTTGTAAATGCCACATTTTCCCTCCATCCATTATCTAGCTAGCCTGGTTGCTGTTTTTACTAGCTGGCACTAGCATAGTTAGCTACTGTAGCTCTCCACTATCATCTTGTGACATGTCACTGAAAGTGCTGCCGTTTGCTTCTGCCAGCACCTGCCCTTCAGGTGGCCAAGGAAACAGCTGCTCCCATGTTTTGGCATGTGTCTCCTAAATCGATTAGGAACCCAAACGCTTTCCACTCGACAAAAACACTTTCCACTCAACAAAAACACTTTCCACTCGCTCTCGCTGGCCGTCTTCTTTTTCCCCACTAATGCACGCTCACTGGGCTTTTGCTTTTCAACACAAAGAGGAGGGTGCACCGTTCCCGGAGGCGCTGCAATACCGGGTCGATGCGTGGAGCGGATGGAGCAAGCCCCTTTTCCGTCTCCCTGTCCTAAAAATCCGTTTAATATGTAGTCCCCCTCTGGGGGACATATCAGATATTAAACTGATAAGAACAGATACTACACTTGATCTTAGCCAAAAGGCCGAGAAGCGATAACCCCATCACTGCACCCTGCCCGGGTGCGCCCCCTTGGGTGCTGTCCAATATCGCCTGGGGCAAAGGTCAATGAGCCCCTCCCCAGGACACTTGCTTTCAAGCAGTCTCCGCCCCCTTGAGCAAAGCCTCCCCAAAATACCTTGAATTTGTGATATAGGGGGACTCATATGTGATGGAGAGTCCCCCTATGGAGCACATATCAGAGCTGACAACGACAGAATCTTTATATATATATATAAATATATATATATATATCTAAAAAGGCGGGAAAACGGGCAGGGGGTTGAAAAGGGCTTTGCCTGATTGTCTTGTAAATGCCACATTTTCCCTCCATCCATTATCTAGCTAGCCTGGTTGCTGTTTTTACTAGCTGGCACTAGCATAGTTAGCTACTGTAGCTCTCCACTATCATCTTGTGACATGTCACTGAAAGTGCTGCCGTTTGCTTCTGCCAGCACCTGCCCTTCAGGTGGCCAAGGAAACAGCTGCTCCCATGTTTTGGCATGTGTCTCCTAAATCGATTAGGAACCCAAACGCTTTCCACTCGACAAAAACACTTTCCACTCAACAAAAACACTTTCCACTCGCTCTCGCTGGCCGTCTTCTTTTTCCCCACTAATGCACGCTCACTGGGCTTTTGCTTTTCAACACAAAGAGGAGGGTGCACCGTTCCCGGAGGCGCTGCAATACCGGGTCGATGCGTGGAGCGGATGGAGCAAGCCCCTTTTCCGTCTCCCTGTCCTAAAAATCCGTTTAATATGTAGTCCCCCTCTGGGGGACATATCAGATATTAAACTGATAAGAACAGATACTACACTTGATCTTAGCCAAAAGGCCGAGAAGCGATAACCCCATCACTGCACCCTGCCCGGGTGCGCCCCCTTGGGTGCTGTCCAATATCGCCTGGGGCAAAGGTCAATGAGCCCCTCCCCAGGACACTTGCTTTCAAGCAGTCTCCGCCCCCTTGAGCAAAGCCTCCCCAAAATACCTTGAATTTGTGATATAGGGGGACTCATATGTGATGGAGAGTCCCCCTATGGAGCACATATCAGAGCTGACAACGACAGAATCTTTATATATATATATAAATAGATATATATATATATATATATATATCTAAAAAGGCGGGAAAACGGGCAGGGGGTTGAAAAGGGCTTTGCCTGATTGTCTTGTAAATGCCACATTTTCCCTCCATCCATTATCTAGCTAGCCTGGTTGCTGTTTTTACTAGCTGGCACTAGCATAGTTAGCTACTGTAGCTCTCCACTATCATCTTGTGACATGTCACTGAAAGTGCTGCCGTTTGCTTCTGCCAGCACCTGCCCTTCAGGTGGCCAAGGAAACAGCTGCTCCCATGTTTTGGCATGTGTCTCCTAAATCGATTAGGAACCCAAACGCTTTCCACTCGACAAAAACACTTTCCACTCAACAAAAACACTTTCCACTCGCTCTCGCTGGCCGTCTTCTTTTTCCCCACTAATGCACGCTCACTGGGCTTTTGCTTTTCAACACAAAGAGGAGGGTGCACCGTTCCCGGAGGCGCTGCAATACCGGGTCGATGCGTGGAGCGGATGGAGCAAGCCCCTTTTCCGTCTCCCTGTCCTAAAAATCCGTTTAATATGTAGTCCCCCTCTGGGGGACATATCAGATATTAAACTGATAAGAACAGATACTACACTTGATCTTAGCCAAAAGGCCGAGAAGCGATAACCCCATCACTGCACCCTGCCCGGGTGCGCCCCCTTGGGTGCTGTCCAATATCGCCTGGGGCAAAGGTCAATGAGCCCCTCCCCAGGACACTTGCTTTCAAGCAGTCTCCGCCCCCTTGAGCAAAGCCTCCCCAAAATACCTTGAATTTGTGATATAGGGGGACTCATATGTGATGGAGAGTCCCCCTATGGAGCACATATCAGAGCTGACAACGACAGAATCTTTATATATATATATAAATATATATATATATATATATATATATATATATATCTAAAAAGGCGGGAAAACGGGCAGGGGGTTGAAAAGGGCTTTGCCTGATTGTCTTGTAAATGCCACATTTTCCCTCCATCCATTATCTAGCTAGCCTGGTTGCTGTTTTTACTAGCTGGCACTAGCATAGTTAGCTACTGTAGCTCTCCACTATCATCTTGTGACATGTCACTGAAAGTGCTGCCGTTTGCTTCTGCCAGCACCTGCCCTTCAGGTGGCCAAGGAAACAGCTGCTCCCATGTTTTGGCATGTGTCTCCTAAATCGATTAGGAACCCAAACGCTTTCCACTCGACAAAAACACTTTCCACTCAACAAAAACACTTTCCACTCGCTCTCGCTGGCCGTCTTCTTTTTCCCCACTAATGCACGCTCACTGGGCTTTTGCTTTTCAACACAAAGAGGAGGGTGCACCGTTCCCGGAGGCGCTGCAATACCGGGTCGATGCGTGGAGCGGATGGAGCAAGCCCCTTTTCCGTCTCCCTGTCCTAAAAATCCGTTTAATATGTAGTCCCCCTCTGGGGGACATATCAGATATTAAACTGATAAGAACAGATACTACACTTGATCTTAGCCAAAAGGCCGAGAAGCGATAACCCCATCACTGCACCCTGCCCGGGTGCGCCCCCTTGGGTGCTGTCCAATATCGCCTGGGGCAAAGGTCAATGAGCCCCTCCCCAGGACACTTGCTTTCAAGCAGTCTCCGCCCCCTTGAGCAAAGCCTCCCCAAAATACCTTGAATTTGTGATATAGGGGGACTCATATGTGATGGAGAGTCCCCCTATGGAGCACATATCAGAGCTGACAACGACAGAATCTTTATATATATATATAAATATATATATATATATCTAAAAAGGCGGGAAAACGGGCAGGGGGTTGAAAAGGGCTTTGCCTGATTGTCTTGTAAATGCCACATTTTCCCTCCATCCATTATCTAGCTAGCCTGGTTGCTGTTTTTACTAGCTGGCACTAGCATAGTTAGCTACTGTAGCTCTCCACTATCATCTTGTGACATGTCACTGAAAGTGCTGCCGTTTGCTTCTGCCAGCACCTGCCCTTCAGGTGGCCAAGGAAACAGCTGCTCCCATGTTTTGGCATGTGTCTCCTAAATCGATTAGGAACCCAAACGCTTTCCACTCGACAAAAACACTTTCCACTCAACAAAAACACTTTCCACTCGCTCTCGCTGGCCGTCTTCTTTTTCCCCACTAATGCACGCTCACTGGGCTTTTGCTTTTCAACACAAAGAGGAGGGTGCACCGTTCCCGGAGGCGCTGCAATACCGGGTCGATGCGTGGAGCGGATGGAGCAAGCCCCTTTTCCGTCTCCCTGTCCTAAAAATCCGTTTAATATGTAGTCCCCCTCTGGGGGACATATCAGATATTAAACTGATAAGAACAGATACTACACTTGATCTTAGCCAAAAGGCCGAGAAGCGATAACCCCATCACTGCACCCTGCCCGGGTGCGCCCCCTTGGGTGCTGTCCAATATCGCCTGGGGCAAAGGTCAATGAGCCCCTCCCCAGGACACTTGCTTTCAAGCAGTCTCCGCCCCCTTGAGCAAAGCCTCCCCAAAATACCTTGAATTTGTGATATAGGGGGACTCATATGTGATGGAGAGTCCCCCTATGGAGCACATATCAGAGCTGACAACGACAGAATCTTTATATATATATATAAATATATATATATATATCTAAAAAGGCGGGAAAACGGGCAGGGGGTTGAAAAGGGCTTTGCCTGATTGTCTTGTAAATGCCACATTTTCCCTCCATCCATTATCTAGCTAGCCTGGTTGCTGTTTTTACTAGCTGGCACTAGCATAGTTAGCTACTGTAGCTCTCCACTATCATCTTGTGACATGTCACTGAAAGTGCTGCCGTTTGCTTCTGCCAGCACCTGCCCTTCAGGTGGCCAAGGAAACAGCTGCTCCCATGTTTTGGCATGTGTCTCCTAAATCGATTAGGAACCCAAACGCTTTCCACTCGACAAAAACACTTTCCACTCAACAAAAACACTTTCCACTCGCTCTCGCTGGCCGTCTTCTTTTTCCCCACTAATGCACGCTCACTGGGCTTTTGCTTTTCAACACAAAGAGGAGGGTGCACCGTTCCCGGAGGCGCTGCAATACCGGGTCGATGCGTGGAGCGGATGGAGCAAGCCCCTTTTCCGTCTCCCTGTCCTAAAAATCCGTTTAATATGTAGTCCCCCTCTGGGGGACATATCAGATATTAAACTGATAAGAACAGATACTACACTTGATCTTAGCCAAAAGGCCGAGAAGCGATAACCCCATCACTGCACCCTGCCCGGGTGCGCCCCCTTGGGTGCTGTCCAATATCGCCTGGGGCAAAGGTCAATGAGCCCCTCCCCAGGACACTTGCTTTCAAGCAGTCTCCGCCCCCTTGAGCAAAGCCTCCCCAAAATACCTTGAATTTGTGATATAGGGGGACTCATATGTGATGGAGAGTCCCCCTATGGAGCACATATCAGAGCTGACAACGACAGAATCTTTATATATATATATAAATATATATATATATATCTAAAAAGGCGGGAAAACGGGCAGGGGGTTGAAAAGGGCTTTGCCTGATTGTCTTGTAAATGCCACATTTTCCCTCCATCCATTATCTAGCTAGCCTGGTTGCTGTTTTTACTAGCTGGCACTAGCATAGTTAGCTACTGTAGCTCTCCACTATCATCTTGTGACATGTCACTGAAAGTGCTGCCGTTTGCTTCTGCCAGCACCTGCCCTTCAGGTGGCCAAGGAAACAGCTGCTCCCATGTTTTGGCATGTGTCTCCTAAATCGATTAGGAACCCAAACGCTTTCCACTCGACAAAAACACTTTCCACTCAACAAAAACACTTTCCACTCGCTCTCGCTGGCCGTCTTCTTTTTCCCCACTAATGCACGCTCACTGGGCTTTTGCTTTTCAACACAAAGAGGAGGGTGCACCGTTCCCGGAGGCGCTGCAATACCGGGTCGATGCGTGGAGCGGATGGAGCAAGCCCCTTTTCCGTCTCCCTGTCCTAAAAATCCGTTTAATATGTAGTCCCCCTCTGGGGGACATATCAGATATTAAACTGATAAGAACAGATACTACACTTGATCTTAGCCAAAAGGCCGAGAAGCGATAACCCCATCACTGCACCCTGCCCGGGTGCGCCCCCTTGGGTGCTGTCCAATATCGCCTGGGGCAAAGGTCAATGAGCCCCTCCCCAGGACACTTGCTTTCAAGCAGTCTCCGCCCCCTTGAGCAAAGCCTCCCCAAAATACCTTGAATTTGTGATATAGGGGGACTCATATGTGATGGAGAGTCCCCCTATGGAGCACATATCAGAGCTGACAACGACAGAATCTTTATATATATATATAAATATATATATATATATCTAAAAAGGCGGGAAAACGGGCAGGGGGTTGAAAAGGGCTTTGCCTGATTGTCTTGTAAATGCCACATTTTCCCTCCATCCATTATCTAGCTAGCCTGGTTGCTGTTTTTACTAGCTGGCACTAGCATAGTTAGCTACTGTAGCTCTCCACTATCATCTTGTGACATGTCACTGAAAGTGCTGCCGTTTGCTTCTGCCAGCACCTGCCCTTCAGGTGGCCAAGGAAACAGCTGCTCCCATGTTTTGGCATGTGTCTCCTAAATCGATTAGGAACCCAAACGCTTTCCACTCGACAAAAACACTTTCCACTCAACAAAAACACTTTCCACTCGCTCTCGCTGGCCGTCTTCTTTTTCCCCACTAATGCACGCTCACTGGGCTTTTGCTTTTCAACACAAAGAGGAGGGTGCACCGTTCCCGGAGGCGCTGCAATACCGGGTCGATGCGTGGAGCGGATGGAGCAAGCCCCTTTTCCGTCTCCCTGTCCTAAAAATCCGTTTAATATGTAGTCCCCCTCTGGGGGACATATCAGATATTAAACTGATAAGAACAGATACTACACTTGATCTTAGCCAAAAGGCCGAGAAGCGATAACCCCATCACTGCACCCTGCCCGGGTGCGCCCCCTTGGGTGCTGTCCAATATCGCCTGGGGCAAAGGTCAATGAGCCCCTCCCCAGGACACTTGCTTTCAAGCAGTCTCCGCCCCCTTGAGCAAAGCCTCCCCAAAATACCTTGAATTTGTGATATAGGGGGACTCATATGTGATGGAGAGTCCCCCTATGGAGCACATATCAGAGCTGACAACGACAGAATCTTTATATATATATATAAATAGATATATATATATATATATATATATATATATCTAAAAAGGCGGGAAAACGGGCAGGGGGTTGAAAAGGGCTTTGCCTGATTGTCTTGTAAATGCCACATTTTCCCTCCATCCATTATCTAGCTAGCCTGGTTGCTGTTTTTACTAGCTGGCACTAGCATAGTTAGCTACTGTAGCTCTCCACTATCATCTTGTGACATGTCACTGAAAGTGCTGCCGTTTGCTTCTGCCAGCACCTGCCCTTCAGGTGGCCAAGGAAACAGCTGCTCCCATGTTTTGGCATGTGTCTCCTAAATCGATTAGGAACCCAAACGCTTTCCACTCGACAAAAACACTTTCCACTCAACAAAAACACTTTCCACTCGCTCTCGCTGGCCGTCTTCTTTTTCCCCACTAATGCACGCTCACTGGGCTTTTGCTTTTCAACACAAAGAGGAGGGTGCACCGTTCCCGGAGGCGCTGCAATACCGGGTCGATGCGTGGAGCGGATGGAGCAAGCCCCTTTTCCGTCTCCCTGTCCTAAAAATCCGTTTAATATGTAGTCCCCCTCTGGGGGACATATCAGATATTAAACTGATAAGAACAGATACTACACTTGATCTTAGCCAAAAGGCCGAGAAGCGATAACCCCATCACTGCACCCTGCCCGGGTGCGCCCCCTTGGGTGCTGTCCAATATCGCCTGGGGCAAAGGTCAATGAGCCCCTCCCCAGGACACTTGCTTTCAAGCAGTCTCCGCCCCCTTGAGCAAAGCCTCCCCAAAATACCTTGAATTTGTGATATAGGGGGACTCATATGTGATGGAGAGTCCCCCTATGGAGCACATATCAGAGCTGACAACGACAGAATCTTTATATATATATATAAATAGATATATATATATATATATATATATATATATCTAAAAAGGCGGGAAAACGGGCAGGGGGTTGAAAAGGGCTTTGCCTGATTGTCTTGTAAATGCCACATTTTCCCTCCATCCATTATCTAGCTAGCCTGGTTGCTGTTTTTACTAGCTGGCACTAGCATAGTTAGCTACTGTAGCTCTCCACTATCATCTTGTGACATGTCACTGAAAGTGCTGCCGTTTGCTTCTGCCAGCACCTGCCCTTCAGGTGGCCAAGGAAACAGCTGCTCCCATGTTTTGGCATGTGTCTCCTAAATCGATTAGGAACCCAAACGCTTTCCACTCGACAAAAACACTTTCCACTCAACAAAAACACTTTCCACTCGCTCTCGCTGGCCGTCTTCTTTTTCCCCACTAATGCACGCTCACTGGGCTTTTGCTTTTCAACACAAAGAGGAGGGTGCACCGTTCCCGGAGGCGCTGCAATACCGGGTCGATGCGTGGAGCGGATGGAGCAAGCCCCTTTTCCGTCTCCCTGTCCTAAAAATCCGTTTAATATGTAGTCCCCCTCTGGGGGACATATCAGATATTAAACTGATAAGAACAGATACTACACTTGATCTTAGCCAAAAGGCCGAGAAGCGATAACCCCATCACTGCACCCTGCCCGGGTGCGCCCCCTTGGGTGCTGTCCAATATCGCCTGGGGCAAAGGTCAATGAGCCCCTCCCCAGGACACTTGCTTTCAAGCAGTCTCCGCCCCCTTGAGCAAAGCCTCCCCAAAATACCTTGAATTTGTGATATAGGGGGACTCATATGTGATGGAGAGTCCCCCTATGGAGCACATATCAGAGCTGACAACGACAGAATCTTTATATATATATATAAATATATATATATATATATATATATATATATCTAAAAAGGCGGGAAAACGGGCAGGGGGTTGAAAAGGGCTTTGCCTGATTGTCTTGTAAATGCCACATTTTCCCTCCATCCATTATCTAGCTAGCCTGGTTGCTGTTTTTACTAGCTGGCACTAGCATAGTTAGCTACTGTAGCTCTCCACTATCATCTTGTGACATGTCACTGAAAGTGCTGCCGTTTGCTTCTGCCAGCACCTGCCCTTCAGGTGGCCAAGGAAACAGCTGCTCCCATGTTTTGGCATGTGTCTCCTAAATCGATTAGGAACCCAAACGCTTTCCACTCGACAAAAACACTTTCCACTCAACAAAAACACTTTCCACTCGCTCTCGCTGGCCGTCTTCTTTTTCCCCACTAATGCACGCTCACTGGGCTTTTGCTTTTCAACACAAAGAGGAGGGTGCACCGTTCCCGGAGGCGCTGCAATACCGGGTCGATGCGTGGAGCGGATGGAGCAAGCCCCTTTTCCGTCTCCCTGTCCTAAAAATCCGTTTAATATGTAGTCCCCCTCTGGGGGACATATCAGATATTAAACTGATAAGAACAGATACTACACTTGATCTTAGCCAAAAGGCCGAGAAGCGATAACCCCATCACTGCACCCTGCCCGGGTGCGCCCCCTTGGGTGCTGTCCAATATCGCCTGGGGCAAAGGTCAATGAGCCCCTCCCCAGGACACTTGCTTTCAAGCAGTCTCCGCCCCCTTGAGCAAAGCCTCCCCAAAATACCTTGAATTTGTGATATAGGGGGACTCATATGTGATGGAGAGTCCCCCTATGGAGCACATATCAGAGCTGACAACGACAGAATCTTTATATATATATATAAATATATATATATATATCTAAAAAGGCGGGAAAACGGGCAGGGGGTTGAAAAGGGCTTTGCCTGATTGTCTTGTAAATGCCACATTTTCCCTCCATCCATTATCTAGCTAGCCTGGTTGCTGTTTTTACTAGCTGGCACTAGCATAGTTAGCTACTGTAGCTCTCCACTATCATCTTGTGACATGTCACTGAAAGTGCTGCCGTTTGCTTCTGCCAGCACCTGCCCTTCAGGTGGCCAAGGAAACAGCTGCTCCCATGTTTTGGCATGTGTCTCCTAAATCGATTAGGAACCCAAACGCTTTCCACTCGACAAAAACACTTTCCACTCAACAAAAACACTTTCCACTCGCTCTCGCTGGCCGTCTTCTTTTTCCCCACTAATGCACGCTCACTGGGCTTTTGCTTTTCAACACAAAGAGGAGGGTGCACCGTTCCCGGAGGCGCTGCAATACCGGGTCGATGCGTGGAGCGGATGGAGCAAGCCCCTTTTCCGTCTCCCTGTCCTAAAAATCCGTTTAATATGTAGTCCCCCTCTGGGGGACATATCAGATATTAAACTGATAAGAACAGATACTACACTTGATCTTAGCCAAAAGGCCGAGAAGCGATAACCCCATCACTGCACCCTGCCCGGGTGCGCCCCCTTGGGTGCTGTCCAATATCGCCTGGGGCAAAGGTCAATGAGCCCCTCCCCAGGACACTTGCTTTCAAGCAGTCTCCGCCCCCTTGAGCAAAGCCTCCCCAAAATACCTTGAATTTGTGATATAGGGGGACTCATATGTGATGGAGAGTCCCCCTATGGAGCACATATCAGAGCTGACAACGACAGAATCTTTATATATATATATAAATAGATATATATATATATATATATATATCTAAAAAGGCGGGAAAACGGGCAGGGGGTTGAAAAGGGCTTTGCCTGATTGTCTTGTAAATGCCACATTTTCCCTCCATCCATTATCTAGCTAGCCTGGTTGCTGTTTTTACTAGCTGGCACTAGCATAGTTAGCTACTGTAGCTCTCCACTATCATCTTGTGACATGTCACTGAAAGTGCTGCCGTTTGCTTCTGCCAGCACCTGCCCTTCAGGTGGCCAAGGAAACAGCTGCTCCCATGTTTTGGCATGTGTCTCCTAAATCGATTAGGAACCCAAACGCTTTCCACTCGACAAAAACACTTTCCACTCAACAAAAACACTTTCCACTCGACAAAAACACTTTCCACTCAACAAAAACACTTTCCACTCGCTCTCGCTGGCCGTCTTCTTTTTCCCCACTAATGCACGCTCACTGGGCTTTTGCTTTTCAACACAAAGAGGAGGGTGCACCGTTCCCGGAGGCGCTGCAATACCGGGTCGATGCGTGGAGCGGATGGAGCAAGCCCCTTTTCCGTCTCCCTGTCCTAAAAATCCGTTTAATATGTAGTCCCCCTCTGGGGGACATATCAGATATTAAACTGATAAGAACAGATACTACACTTGATCTTAGCCAAAAGGCCGAGAAGCGATAACCCCATCACTGCACCCTGCCCGGGTGCGCCCCCTTGGGTGCTGTCCAATATCGCCTGGGGCAAAGGTCAATGAGCCCCTCCCCAGGACACTTGCTTTCAAGCAGTCTCCGCCCCCTTGAGCAAAGCCTCCCCAAAATACCTTGAATTTGTGATATAGGGGGACTCATATGTGATGGAGAGTCCCCCTATGGAGCACATATCAGAGCTGACAACGACAGAATCTTTATATATATATATAAATAGATATATATATATATATATATATATATCTAAAAAGGCGGGAAAACGGGCAGGGGGTTGAAAAGGGCTTTGCCTGATTGTCTTGTAAATGCCACATTTTCCCTCCATCCATTATCTAGCTAGCCTGGTTGCTGTTTTTACTAGCTGGCACTAGCATAGTTAGCTACTGTAGCTCTCCACTATCATCTTGTGACATGTCACTGAAAGTGCTGCCGTTTGCTTCTGCCAGCACCTGCCCTTCAGGTGGCCAAGGAAACAGCTGCTCCCATGTTTTGGCATGTGTCTCCTAAATCGATTAGGAACCCAAACGCTTTCCACTCGACAAAAACACTTTCCACTCAACAAAAACACTTTCCACTCGCTCTCGCTGGCCGTCTTCTTTTTCCCCACTAATGCACGCTCACTGGGCTTTTGCTTTTCAACACAAAGAGGAGGGTGCACCGTTCCCGGAGGCGCTGCAATACCGGGTCGATGCGTGGAGCGGATGGAGCAAGCCCCTTTTCCGTCTCCCTGTCCTAAAAATCCGTTTAATATGTAGTCCCCCTCTGGGGGACATATCAGATATTAAACTGATAAGAACAGATACTACACTTGATCTTAGCCAAAAGGCCGAGAAGCGATAACCCCATCACTGCACCCTGCCCGGGTGCGCCCCCTTGGGTGCTGTCCAATATCGCCTGGGGCAAAGGTCAATGAGCCCCTCCCCAGGACACTTGCTTTCAAGCAGTCTCCGCCCCCTTGAGCAAAGCCTCCCCAAAATACCTTGAATTTGTGATATAGGGGGACTCATATGTGATGGAGAGTCCCCCTATGGAGCACATATCAGAGCTGACAACGACAGAATCTTTATATATATATATAAATAGATATATATATATATATATATATATATATATATCTAAAAAGGCGGGAAAACGGGCAGGGGGTTGAAAAGGGCTTTGCCTGATTGTCTTGTAAATGCCACATTTTCCCTCCATCCATTATCTAGCTAGCCTGGTTGCTGTTTTTACTAGCTGGCACTAGCATAGTTAGCTACTGTAGCTCTCCACTATCATCTTGTGACATGTCACTGAAAGTGCTGCCGTTTGCTTCTGCCAGCACCTGCCCTTCAGGTGGCCAAGGAAACAGCTGCTCCCATGTTTTGGCATGTGTCTCCTAAATCGATTAGGAACCCAAACGCTTTCCACTCGACAAAAACACTTTCCACTCAACAAAAACACTTTCCACTCGCTCTCGCTGGCCGTCTTCTTTTTCCCCACTAATGCACGCTCACTGGGCTTTTGCTTTTCAACACAAAGAGGAGGGTGCACCGTTCCCGGAGGCGCTGCAATACCGGGTCGATGCGTGGAGCGGATGGAGCAAGCCCCTTTTCCGTCTCCCTGTCCTAAAAATCCGTTTAATATGTAGTCCCCCTCTGGGGGACATATCAGATATTAAACTGATAAGAACAGATACTACACTTGATCTTAGCCAAAAGGCCGAGAAGCGATAACCCCATCACTGCACCCTGCCCGGGTGCGCCCCCTTGGGTGCTGTCCAATATCGCCTGGGGCAAAGGTCAATGAGCCCCTCCCCAGGACACTTGCTTTCAAGCAGTCTCCGCCCCCTTGAGCAAAGCCTCCCCAAAATACCTTGAATTTGTGATATAGGGGGACTCATATGTGATGGAGAGTCCCCCTATGGAGCACATATCAGAGCTGACAACGACAGAATCTTTATATATATATATAAATATATATATATATATATATATATATATATCTAAAAAGGCGGGAAAACGGGCAGGGGGTTGAAAAGGGCTTTGCCTGATTGTCTTGTAAATGCCACATTTTCCCTCCATCCATTATCTAGCTAGCCTGGTTGCTGTTTTTACTAGCTGGCACTAGCATAGTTAGCTACTGTAGCTCTCCACTATCATCTTGTGACATGTCACTGAAAGTGCTGCCGTTTGCTTCTGCCAGCACCTGCCCTTCAGGTGGCCAAGGAAACAGCTGCTCCCATGTTTTGGCATGTGTCTCCTAAATCGATTAGGAACCCAAACGCTTTCCACTCGACAAAAACACTTTCCACTCAACAAAAACACTTTCCACTCGCTCTCGCTGGCCGTCTTCTTTTTCCCCACTAATGCACGCTCACTGGGCTTTTGCTTTTCAACACAAAGAGGAGGGTGCACCGTTCCCGGAGGCGCTGCAATACCGGGTCGATGCGTGGAGCGGATGGAGCAAGCCCCTTTTCCGTCTCCCTGTCCTAAAAATCCGTTTAATATGTAGTCCCCCTCTGGGGGACATATCAGATATTAAACTGATAAGAACAGATACTACACTTGATCTTAGCCAAAAGGCCGAGAAGCGATAACCCCATCACTGCACCCTGCCCGGGTGCGCCCCCTTGGGTGCTGTCCAATATCGCCTGGGGCAAAGGTCAATGAGCCCCTCCCCAGGACACTTGCTTTCAAGCAGTCTCCGCCCCCTTGAGCAAAGCCTCCCCAAAATACCTTGAATTTGTGATATAGGGGGACTCATATGTGATGGAGAGTCCCCCTATGGAGCACATATCAGAGCTGACAACGACAGAATCTTTATATATATATATAAATATATATATATATATCTAAAAAGGCGGGAAAACGGGCAGGGGGTTGAAAAGGGCTTTGCCTGATTGTCTTGTAAATGCCACATTTTCCCTCCATCCATTATCTAGCTAGCCTGGTTGCTGTTTTTACTAGCTGGCACTAGCATAGTTAGCTACTGTAGCTCTCCACTATCATCTTGTGACATGTCACTGAAAGTGCTGCCGTTTGCTTCTGCCAGCACCTGCCCTTCAGGTGGCCAAGGAAACAGCTGCTCCCATGTTTTGGCATGTGTCTCCTAAATCGATTAGGAACCCAAACGCTTTCCACTCGACAAAAACACTTTCCACTCAACAAAAACACTTTCCACTCGCTCTCGCTGGCCGTCTTCTTTTTCCCCACTAATGCACGCTCACTGGGCTTTTGCTTTTCAACACAAAGAGGAGGGTGCACCGTTCCCGGAGGCGCTGCAATACCGGGTCGATGCGTGGAGCGGATGGAGCAAGCCCCTTTTCCGTCTCCCTGTCCTAAAAATCCGTTTAATATGTAGTCCCCCTCTGGGGGACATATCAGATATTAAACTGATAAGAACAGATACTACACTTGATCTTAGCCAAAAGGCCGAGAAGCGATAACCCCATCACTGCACCCTGCCCGGGTGCGCCCCCTTGGGTGCTGTCCAATATCGCCTGGGGCAAAGGTCAATGAGCCCCTCCCCAGGACACTTGCTTTCAAGCAGTCTCCGCCCCCTTGAGCAAAGCCTCCCCAAAATACCTTGAATTTGTGATATAGGGGGACTCATATGTGATGGAGAGTCCCCCTATGGAGCACATATCAGAGCTGACAACGACAGAATCTTTATATATATATATAAATAGATATATATATATATATATATATATCTAAAAAGGCGGGAAAACGGGCAGGGGGTTGAAAAGGGCTTTGCCTGATTGTCTTGTAAATGCCACATTTTCCCTCCATCCATTATCTAGCTAGCCTGGTTGCTGTTTTTACTAGCTGGCACTAGCATAGTTAGCTACTGTAGCTCTCCACTATCATCTTGTGACATGTCACTGAAAGTGCTGCCGTTTGCTTCTGCCAGCACCTGCCCTTCAGGTGGCCAAGGAAACAGCTGCTCCCATGTTTTGGCATGTGTCTCCTAAATCGATTAGGAACCCAAACGCTTTCCACTCGACAAAAACACTTTCCACTCAACAAAAACACTTTCCACTCGACAAAAACACTTTCCACTCAACAAAAACACTTTCCACTCGCTCTCGCTGGCCGTCTTCTTTTTCCCCACTAATGCACGCTCACTGGGCTTTTGCTTTTCAACACAAAGAGGAGGGTGCACCGTTCCCGGAGGCGCTGCAATACCGGGTCGATGCGTGGAGCGGATGGAGCAAGCCCCTTTTCCGTCTCCCTGTCCTAAAAATCCGTTTAATATGTAGTCCCCCTCTGGGGGACATATCAGATATTAAACTGATAAGAACAGATACTACACTTGATCTTAGCCAAAAGGCCGAGAAGCGATAACCCCATCACTGCACCCTGCCCGGGTGCGCCCCCTTGGGTGCTGTCCAATATCGCCTGGGGCAAAGGTCAATGAGCCCCTCCCCAGGACACTTGCTTTCAAGCAGTCTCCGCCCCCTTGAGCAAAGCCTCCCCAAAATACCTTGAATTTGTGATATAGGGGGACTCATATGTGATGGAGAGTCCCCCTATGGAGCACATATCAGAGCTGACAACGACAGAATCTTTATATATATATATAAATATATATATATATATATATATATATATATCTAAAAAGGCGGGAAAACGGGCAGGGGGTTGAAAAGGGCTTTGCCTGATTGTCTTGTAAATGCCACATTTTCCCTCCATCCATTATCTAGCTAGCCTGGTTGCTGTTTTTACTAGCTGGCACTAGCATAGTTAGCTACTGTAGCTCTCCACTATCATCTTGTGACATGTCACTGAAAGTGCTGCCGTTTGCTTCTGCCAGCACCTGCCCTTCAGGTGGCCAAGGAAACAGCTGCTCCCATGTTTTGGCATGTGTCTCCTAAATCGATTAGGAACCCAAACGCTTTCCACTCGACAAAAACACTTTCCACTCAACAAAAACACTTTCCACTCGCTCTCGCTGGCCGTCTTCTTTTTCCCCACTAATGCACGCTCACTGGGCTTTTGCTTTTCAACACAAAGAGGAGGGTGCACCGTTCCCGGAGGCGCTGCAATACCGGGTCGATGCGTGGAGCGGATGGAGCAAGCCCCTTTTCCGTCTCCCTGTCCTAAAAATCCGTTTAATATGTAGTCCCCCTCTGGGGGACATATCAGATATTAAACTGATAAGAACAGATACTACACTTGATCTTAGCCAAAAGGCCGAGAAGCGATAACCCCATCACTGCACCCTGCCCGGGTGCGCCCCCTTGGGTGCTGTCCAATATCGCCTGGGGCAAAGGTCAATGAGCCCCTCCCCAGGACACTTGCTTTCAAGCAGTCTCCGCCCCCTTGAGCAAAGCCTCCCCAAAATACCTTGAATTTGTGATATAGGGGGACTCATATGTGATGGAGAGTCCCCCTATGGAGCACATATCAGAGCTGACAACGACAGAATCTTTATATATATATATAAATAGATATATATATATATATATATATATATATATCTAAAAAGGCGGGAAAACGGGCAGGGGGTTGAAAAGGGCTTTGCCTGATTGTCTTGTAAATGCCACATTTTCCCTCCATCCATTATCTAGCTAGCCTGGTTGCTGTTTTTACTAGCTGGCACTAGCATAGTTAGCTACTGTAGCTCTCCACTATCATCTTGTGACATGTCACTGAAAGTGCTGCCGTTTGCTTCTGCCAGCACCTGCCCTTCAGGTGGCCAAGGAAACCGCTGCGCCCATGTTTTGGCATGTGTCTCCTAAATCGATTAGGAACCCAAACGCTTTCCACTCGACAAAAACACTTTCCACTCAACAAAAACACTTTCCACTCGCTCTCGCTGGCCGTCTTCTTTTTCCCCACTAATGCACGCTCACTGGGCTTTTGCTTTTCAACACAAAGAGGAGGGTGCACCGTTCCCGGAGGCGCTGCAATACCGGGTCGATGCGTGGAGCGGATGGAGCAAGCCCCTTTTCCGTCTCCCTGTCCTAAAAATCCGTTTAATATGTAGTCCCCCTCTGGGGGACATATCAGATATTAAACTGATAAGAACAGATACTACACTTGATCTTAGCCAAAAGACCGAGAAGCGATAACCCCATCACTGCACCCTGCCCGGGTGCGCCCCCTTGGGTGCTGTCCAATATCGCCTGGGGCAAAGGTCAATGAGCCCCTCCCCAGGACACTTGCTTTCAAGCAGTCTCCGCCCCCTTGAGCAAAGCCTCCCCAAAATACCTTGAATTTGTGATATAGGGGGACTCATATGTGATGGAGAGTCCCCCTATGGAGCACATATCAGAGCTGACAACGACAGAATCTTTATATATATATATAAATATATATATATATATATATATATATATCTAAAAAGGCGGGAAAACGGGCAGGGGGTTGAAAAGGGCTTTGCCTGATTGTCTTGTAAATGCCACATTTTCCCTCCATCCATTATCTAGCTAGCCTGGTTGCTGTTTTTACTAGCTGGCACTAGCATAGTTAGCTACTGTAGCTCTCCACTATCATCTTGTGACATGTCACTGAAAGTGCTGCCGTTTGCTTCTGCCAGCACCTGCCCTTCAGGTGGCCAAGGAAACAGCTGCTCCCATGTTTTGGCATGTGTCTCCTAAATCGATTAGGAACCCAAACGCTTTCCACTCGACAAAAACACTTTCCACTCAACAAAAACACTTTCCACTCGACAAAAACACTTTCCACTCAACAAAAACACTTTCCACTCGCTCTCGCTGGCCGTCTTCTTTTTCCCCACTAATGCACGCTCACTGGGCTTTTGCTTTTCAACACAAAGAGGAGGGTGCACCGTTCCCGGAGGCGCTGCAATACCGGGTCGATGCGTGGAGCGGATGGAGCAAGCCCCTTTTCCGTCTCCCTGTCCTAAAAATCCGTTTAATATGTAGTCCCCCTCTGGGGGACATATCAGATATTAAACTGATAAGAACAGATACTACACTTGATCTTAGCCAAAAGGCCGAGAAGCGATAACCCCATCACTGCACCCTGCCCGGGTGCGCCCCCTTGGGTGCTGTCCAATATCGCCTGGGGCAAAGGTCAATGAGCCCCTCCCCAGGACACTTGCTTTCAAGCAGTCTCCGCCCCCTTGAGCAAAGCCTCCCCAAAATACCTTGAATTTGTGATATAGGGGGACTCATATGTGATGGAGAGTCCCCCTATGGAGCACATATCAGAGCTGACAACGACAGAATCTTTATATATATATATAAATATATATATATATATATATATATATATATATATCTAAAAAGGCGGGAAAACGGGCAGGGGGTTGAAAAGGGCTTTGCCTGATTGTCTTGTAAATGCCACATTTTCCCTCCATCCATTATCTAGCTAGCCTGGTTGCTGTTTTTACTAGCTGGCACTAGCATAGTTAGCTACTGTAGCTCTCCACTATCATCTTGTGACATGTCACTGAAAGTGCTGCCGTTTGCTTCTGCCAGCACCTGCCCTTCAGGTGGCCAAGGAAACAGCTGCTCCCATGTTTTGGCATGTGTCTCCTAAATCGATTAGGAACCCAAACGCTTTCCACTCGACAAAAACACTTTCCACTCAACAAAAACACTTTCCACTCGCTCTCGCTGGCCGTCTTCTTTTTCCCCACTAATGCACGCTCACTGGGCTTTTGCTTTTCAACACAAAGAGGAGGGTGCACCGTTCCCGGAGGCGCTGCAATACCGGGTCGATGCGTGGAGCGGATGGAGCAAGCCCCTTTTCCGTCTCCCTGTCCTAAAAATCCGTTTAATATGTAGTCCCCCTCTGGGGGACATATCAGATATTAAACTGATAAGAACAGATACTACACTTGATCTTAGCCAAAAGGCCGAGAAGCGATAACCCCATCACTGCACCCTGCCCGGGTGCGCCCCCTTGGGTGCTGTCCAATATCGCCTGGGGCAAAGGTCAATGAGCCCCTCCCCAGGACACTTGCTTTCAAGCAGTCTCCGCCCCCTTGAGCAAAGCCTCCCCAAAATACCTTGAATTTGTGATATAGGGGGACTCATATGTGATGGAGAGTCCCCCTATGGAGCACATATCAGAGCTGACAACGACAGAATCTTTATATATATATATAAATAGATATATATATATATATATATATATCTAAAAAGGCGGGAAAACGGGCAGGGGGTTGAAAAGGGCTTTGCCTGATTGTCTTGTAAATGCCACATTTTCCCTCCATCCATTATCTAGCTAGCCTGGTTGCTGTTTTTACTAGCTGGCACTAGCATAGTTAGCTACTGTAGCTCTCCACTATCATCTTGTGACATGTCACTGAAAGTGCTGCCGTTTGCTTCTGCCAGCACCTGCCCTTCAGGTGGCCAAGGAAACAGCTGCTCCCATGTTTTGGCATGTGTCTCCTAAATCGATTAGGAACCCAAACGCTTTCCACTCGACAAAAACACTTTCCACTCAACAAAAACACTTTCCACTCGACAAAAACACTTTCCACTCAACAAAAACACTTTCCACTCGCTCTCGCTGGCCGTCTTCTTTTTCCCCACTAATGCACGCTCACTGGGCTTTTGCTTTTCAACACAAAGAGGAGGGTGCACCGTTCCCGGAGGCGCTGCAATACCGGGTCGATGCGTGGAGCGGATGGAGCAAGCCCCTTTTCCGTCTCCCTGTCCTAAAAATCCGTTTAATATGTAGTCCCCCTCTGGGGGACATATCAGATATTAAACTGATAAGAACAGATACTACACTTGATCTTAGCCAAAAGGCCGAGAAGCGATAACCCCATCACTGCACCCTGCCCGGGTGCGCCCCCTTGGGTGCTGTCCAATATCGCCTGGGGCAAAGGTCAATGAGCCCCTCCCCAGGACACTTGCTTTCAAGCAGTCTCCGCCCCCTTGAGCAAAGCCTCCCCAAAATACCTTGAATTTGTGATATAGGGGGACTCATATGTGATGGAGAGTCCCCCTATGGAGCACATATCAGAGCTGACAACGACAGAATCTTTATATATATATATAAATATATATATATATATATATATATATATATATATATCTAAAAAGGCGGGAAAACGGGCAGGGGGTTGAAAAGGGCTTTGCCTGATTGTCTTGTAAATGCCACATTTTCCCTCCATCCATTATCTAGCTAGCCTGGTTGCTGTTTTTACTAGCTGGCACTAGCATAGTTAGCTACTGTAGCTCTCCACTATCATCTTGTGACATGTCACTGAAAGTGCTGCCGTTTGCTTCTGCCAGCACCTGCCCTTCAGGTGGCCAAGGAAACAGCTGCTCCCATGTTTTGGCATGTGTCTCCTAAATCGATTAGGAACCCAAACGCTTTCCACTCGACAAAAACACTTTCCACTCAACAAAAACACTTTCCACTCGCTCTCGCTGGCCGTCTTCTTTTTCCCCACTAATGCACGCTCACTGGGCTTTTGCTTTTCAACACAAAGAGGAGGGTGCACCGTTCCCGGAGGCGCTGCAATACCGGGTCGATGCGTGGAGCGGATGGAGCAAGCCCCTTTTCCGTCTCCCTGTCCTAAAAATCCGTTTAATATGTAGTCCCCCTCTGGGGGACATATCAGATATTAAACTGATAAGAACAGATACTACACTTGATCTTAGCCAAAAGGCCGAGAAGCGATAACCCCATCACTGCACCCTGCCCGGGTGCGCCCCCTTGGGTGCTGTCCAATATCGCCTGGGGCAAAGGTCAATGAGCCCCTCCCCAGGACACTTGCTTTCAAGCAGTCTCCGCCCCCTTGAGCAAAGCCTCCCCAAAATACCTTGAATTTGTGATATAGGGGGACTCATATGTGATGGAGAGTCCCCCTATGGAGCACATATCAGAGCTGACAACGACAGAATCTTTATATATATATATAAATATATATATATATATATATATATATATCTAAAAAGGCGGGAAAACGGGCAGGGGGTTGAAAAGGGCTTTGCCTGATTGTCTTGTAAATGCCACATTTTCCCTCCATCCATTATCTAGCTAGCCTGGTTGCTGTTTTTACTAGCTGGCACTAGCATAGTTAGCTACTGTAGCTCTCCACTATCATCTTGTGACATGTCACTGAAAGTGCTGCCGTTTGCTTCTGCCAGCACCTGCCCTTCAGGTGGCCAAGGAAACAGCTGCTCCCATGTTTTGGCATGTGTCTCCTAAATCGATTAGGAACCCAAACGCTTTCCACTCGACAAAAACACTTTCCACTCAACAAAAACACTTTCCACTCGCTCTCGCTGGCCGTCTTCTTTTTCCCCACTAATGCACGCTCACTGGGCTTTTGCTTTTCAACACAAAGAGGAGGGTGCACCGTTCCCGGAGGCGCTGCAATACCGGGTCGATGCGTGGAGCGGATGGAGCAAGCCCCTTTTCCGTCTCCCTGTCCTAAAAATCCGTTTAATATGTAGTCCCCCTCTGGGGGACATATCAGATATTAAACTGATAAGAACAGATACTACACTTGATCTTAGCCAAAAGGCCGAGAAGCGATAACCCCATCACTGCACCCTGCCCGGGTGCGCCCCCTTGGGTGCTGTCCAATATCGCCTGGGGCAAAGGTCAATGAGCCCCTCCCCAGGACACTTGCTTTCAAGCAGTCTCCGCCCCCTTGAGCAAAGCCTCCCCAAAATACCTTGAATTTGTGATATAGGGGGACTCATATGTGATGGAGAGTCCCCCTATGGAGCACATATCAGAGCTGACAACGACAGAATCTTTATATATATATATAAATATATATATATATATATATATATATATCTAAAAAGGCGGGAAAACGGGCAGGGGGTTGAAAAGGGCTTTGCCTGATTGTCTTGTAAATGCCACATTTTCCCTCCATCCATTATCTAGCTAGCCTGGTTGCTGTTTTTACTAGCTGGCACTAGCATAGTTAGCTACTGTAGCTCTCCACTATCATCTTGTGACATGTCACTGAAAGTGCTGCCGTTTGCTTCTGCCAGCACCTGCCCTTCAGGTGGCCAAGGAAACAGCTGCTCCCATGTTTTGGCATGTGTCTCCTAAATCGATTAGGAACCCAAACGCTTTCCACTCGACAAAAACACTTTCCACTCAACAAAAACACTTTCCACTCGCTCTCGCTGGCCGTCTTCTTTTTCCCCACTAATGCACGCTCACTGGGCTTTTGCTTTTCAACACAAAGAGGAGGGTGCACCGTTCCCGGAGGCGCTGCAATACCGGGTCGATGCGTGGAGCGGATGGAGCAAGCCCCTTTTCCGTCTCCCTGTCCTAAAAATCCGTTTAATATGTAGTCCCCCTCTGGGGGACATATCAGATATTAAACTGATAAGAACAGATACTACACTTGATCTTAGCCAAAAGGCCGAGAAGCGATAACCCCATCACTGCACCCTGCCCGGGTGCGCCCCCTTGGGTGCTGTCCAATATCGCCTGGGGCAAAGGTCAATGAGCCCCTCCCCAGGACACTTGCTTTCAAGCAGTCTCCGCCCCCTTGAGCAAAGCCTCCCCAAAATACCTTGAATTTGTGATATAGGGGGACTCATATGTGATGGAGAGTCCCCCTATGGAGCACATATCAGAGCTGACAACGACAGAATCTTTATATATATATATAAATAGATATATATATATATATATATATATCTAAAAAGGCGGGAAAACGGGCAGGGGGTTGAAAAGGGCTTTGCCTGATTGTCTTGTAAATGCCACATTTTCCCTCCATCCATTATCTAGCTAGCCTGGTTGCTGTTTTTACTAGCTGGCACTAGCATAGTTAGCTACTGTAGCTCTCCACTATCATCTTGTGACATGTCACTGAAAGTGCTGCCGTTTGCTTCTGCCAGCACCTGCCCTTCAGGTGGCCAAGGAAACAGCTGCTCCCATGTTTTGGCATGTGTCTCCTAAATCGATTAGGAACCCAAACGCTTTCCACTCGACAAAAACACTTTCCACTCAACAAAAACACTTTCCACTCGCTCTCGCTGGCCGTCTTCTTTTTCCCCACTAATGCACGCTCACTGGGCTTTTGCTTTTCAACACAAAGAGGAGGGTGCACCGTTCCCGGAGGCGCTGCAATACCGGGTCGATGCGTGGAGCGGATGGAGCAAGCCCCTTTTCCGTCTCCCTGTCCTAAAAATCCGTTTAATATGTAGTCCCCCTCTGGGGGACATATCAGATAATAAACTGATAAGAACAGATACTACACTTGATCTTAGCCAAAAGGCCGAGAAGCGATAACCCCATCACTGCACCCTGCCCGGGTGCGCCCCCTTGGGTGCTGTCCAATATCGCCTGGGGCAAAGGTCAATGAGCCCCTCCCCAGGACACTTGCTTTCAAGCAGTCTCCGCCCCCTTGAGCAAAGCCTCCCCAAAATACCTTGAATTTGTGATATAGGGGGACTCATATGTGATGGAGAGTCCCCCTATGGAGCACATATCAGAGCTGACAACGACAGAATCTTTATATATATATATAAATATATATATATATATATATATCTAAAAAGGCGGGAAAACGGGCAGGGGGTTGAAAAGGGCTTTGCCTGATTGTCTTGTAAATGCCACATTTTCCCTCCATCCATTATCTAGCTAGCCTGGTTGCTGTTTTTACTAGCTGGCACTAGCATAGTTAGCTACTGTAGCTCTCCACTATCATCTTGTGACATGTCACTGAAAGTGCTGCCGTTTGCTTCTGCCAGCACCTGCCCTTCAGGTGGCCAAGGAAACAGCTGCTCCCATGTTTTGGCATGTGTCTCCTAAATCGATTAGGAACCCAAACGCTTTCCACTCGACAAAAACACTTTCCACTCAACAAAAACACTTTCCACTCGCTCTCGCTGGCCGTCTTCTTTTTCCCCACTAATGCACGCTCACTGGGCTTTTGCTTTTCAACACAAAGAGGAGGGTGCACCGTTCCCGGAGGCGCTGCAATACCGGGTCGATGCGTGGAGCGGATGGAGCAAGCCCCTTTTCCGTCTCCCTGTCCTAAAAATCCGTTTAATATGTAGTCCCCCTCTGGGGGACATATCAGATATTAAACTGATAAGAACAGATACTACACTTGATCTTAGCCAAAAGGCCGAGAAGCGATAACCCCATCACTGCACCCTGCCCGGGTGCGCCCCCTTGGGTGCTGTCCAATATCGCCTGGGGCAAAGGTCAATGAGCCCCTCCCCAGGACACTTGCTTTCAAGCAGTCTCCGCCCCCTTGAGCAAAGCCTCCCCAAAATACCTTGAATTTGTGATATAGGGGGACTCATATGTGATGGAGAGTCCCCCTATGGAGCACATATCAGAGCTGACAACGACAGAATCTTTATATATATATATAAATATATATATATATATATATATATATATATATATCTAAAAAGGCGGGAAAACGGGCAGGGGGTTGAAAAGGGCTTTGCCTGATTGTCTTGTAAATGCCACATTTTCCCTCCATCCATTATCTAGCTAGCCTGGTTGCTGTTTTTACTAGCTGGCACTAGCATAGTTAGCTACTGTAGCTCTCCACTATCATCTTGTGACATGTCACTGAAAGTGCTGCCGTTTGCTTCTGCCAGCACCTGCCCTTCAGGTGGCCAAGGAAACAGCTGCTCCCATGTTTTGGCATGTGTCTCCTAAATCGATTAGGAACCCAAACGCTTTCCACTCGACAAAAACACTTTCCACTCAACAAAAACACTTTCCACTCGCTCTCGCTGGCCGTCTTCTTTTTCCCCACTAATGCACGCTCACTGGGCTTTTGCTTTTCAACACAAAGAGGAGGGTGCACCGTTCCCGGAGGCGCTGCAATACCGGGTCGATGCGTGGAGCGGATGGAGCAAGCCCCTTTTCCGTCTCCCTGTCCTAAAAATCCGTTTAATATGTAGTCCCCCTCTGGGGGACATATCAGATATTAAACTGATAAGAACAGATACTACACTTGATCTTAGCCAAAAGGCCGAGAAGCGATAACCCCATCACTGCACCCTGCCCGGGTGCGCCCCCTTGGGTGCTGTCCAATATCGCCTGGGGCAAAGGTCAATGAGCCCCTCCCCAGGACACTTGCTTTCAAGCAGTCTCCGCCCCCTTGAGCAAAGCCTCCCCAAAATACCTTGAATTTGTGATATAGGGGGACTCATATGTGATGGAGAGTCCCCCTATGGAGCACATATCAGAGCTGACAACGACAGAATCTTTATATATATATATAAATATATATATATATATATATATATATATATATATCTAAAAAGGCGGGAAAACGGGCAGGGGGTTGAAAAGGGCTTTGCCTGATTGTCTTGTAAATGCCACATTTTCCCTCCATCCATTATCTAGCTAGCCTGGTTGCTGTTTTTACTAGCTGGCACTAGCATAGTTAGCTACTGTAGCTCTCCACTATCATCTTGTGACATGTCACTGAAAGTGCTGCCGTTTGCTTCTGCCAGCACCTGCCCTTCAGGTGGCCAAGGAAACAGCTGCTCCCATGTTTTGGCATGTGTCTCCTAAATCGATTAGGAACCCAAACGCTTTCCACTCGACAAAAACACTTTCCACTCAACAAAAACACTTTCCACTCGCTCTCGCTGGCCGTCTTCTTTTTCCCCACTAATGCACGCTCACTGGGCTTTTGCTTTTCAACACAAAGAGGAGGGTGCACCGTTCCCGGAGGCGCTGCAATACCGGGTCGATGCGTGGAGCGGATGGAGCAAGCCCCTTTTCCGTCTCCCTGTCCTAAAAATCCGTTTAATATGTAGTCCCCCTCTGGGGGACATATCAGATATTAAACTGATAAGAACAGATACTACACTTGATCTTAGCCAAAAGGCCGAGAAGCGATAACCCCATCACTGCACCCTGCCCGGGTGCGCCCCCTTGGGTGCTGTCCAATATCGCCTGGGGCAAAGGTCAATGAGCCCCTCCCCAGGACACTTGCTTTCAAGCAGTCTCCGCCCCCTTGAGCAAAGCCTCCCCAAAATACCTTGAATTTGTGATATAGGGGGACTCATATGTGATGGAGAGTCCCCCTATGGAGCACATATCAGAGCTGACAACGACAGAATCTTTATATATATATATAAATAGATATATATATATATATATATATATCTAAAAAGGCGGGAAAACGGGCAGGGGGTTGAAAAGGGCTTTGCCTGATTGTCTTGTAAATGCCACATTTTCCCTCCATCCATTATCTAGCTAGCCTGGTTGCTGTTTTTACTAGCTGGCACTAGCATAGTTAGCTACTGTAGCTCTCCACTATCATCTTGTGACATGTCACTGAAAGTGCTGCCGTTTGCTTCTGCCAGCACCTGCCCTTCAGGTGGCCAAGGAAACAGCTGCTCCCATGTTTTGGCATGTGTCTCCTAAATCGATTAGGAAGCCAAACGCTTTCCACTCAACAAAAACACTTTCCACTCAACAAAAACACTTTCCACTCGACAAAAACACTTTCCACTCAACAAAAACACTTTCCACTCGCTCTCGCTGGCCGTCTTCTTTTTCCCCACTAATGCACGCTCACTGGGCTTTTGCTTTTCAACACAAAGAGGAGGGTGCACCGTTCCCGGAGGCGCTGCAATACCGGGTCGATGCGTGGAGCGGACGGAGCAAGCCCCTTTTCCGTCTCCCTGTCCTAAAAATCCGTTTAATATGTAGTCCCCCTCTGGGGGACATATCAGATATTAAACTGATAAGAACAGATACTACACTTGATCTTAGCCAAAAGGCCGAGAAGCGATAACCCCATCACTGCACCCTGCCCGGGTGCGCCCCCTTGGGTGCTGTCCAATATCGCCTGGGGCAAAGGTCAATGAGCCCCTCCCCAGGACACTTGCTTTCAAGCAGTCTCCGCCCCCTTGAGCAAAGCCTCCCCAAAATACCTTGAATTTGTGATATAGGGGGACTCATATGTGATGGAGAGTCCCCCTATGGAGCACATATCAGAGCTGACAACGACAGAATCTTTATATATATATATAAATATATATATATATATATATATATATATATATATCTAAAAAGGCGGGAAAACGGGCAGGGGGTTGAAAAGGGCTTTGCCTGATTGTCTTGTAAATGCCACATTTTCCCTCCATCCATTATCTAGCTAGCCTGGTTGCTGTTTTTACTAGCTGGCACTAGCATAGTTAGCTACTGTAGCTCTCCACTATCATCTTGTGACATGTCACTGAAAGTGCTGCCGTTTGCTTCTGCCAGCACCTGCCCTTCAGGTGGCCAAGGAAACAGCTGCTCCCATGTTTTGGCATGTGTCTCCTAAATCGATTAGGAACCCAAACGCTTTCCACTCGACAAAAACACTTTCCACTCAACAAAAACACTTTCCACTCGACAAAAACACTTTCCACTCAACAAAAACACTTTCCACTCGCTCTCGCTGGCCGTCTTCTTTTTCCCCACTAATGCACGCTCACTGGGCTTTTGCTTTTCAACACAAAGAGGAGGGTGCACCGTTCCCGGAGGCGCTGCAATACCGGGTCGATGCGTGGAGCGGATGGAGCAAGCCCCTTTTCCGTCTCCCTGTCCTAAAAATCCGTTTAATATGTAGTCCCCCTCTGGGGGACATATCAGATATTAAACTGATAAGAACAGATACTACACTTGATCTTAGCCAAAAGGCCGAGAAGCGATAACCCCATCACTGCACCCTGCCCGGGTGCGCCCCCTTGGGTGCTGTCCAATATCGCCTGGGGCAAAGGTCAATGAGCCCCTCCCCAGGACACTTGCTTTCAAGCAGTCTCCGCCCCCTTGAGCAAAGCCTCCCCAAAATACCTTGAATTTGTGATATAGGGGGACTCATATGTGATGGAGAGTCCCCCTATGGAGCACATATCAGAGCTGACAACGACAGAATCTTTATATATATATATAAATATATATATATATATATATATATATCTAAAAAGGCGGGAAAACGGGCAGGGGGTTGAAAAGGGCTTTGCCTGATTGTCTTGTAAATGCCACATTTTCCCTCCATCCATTATCTAGCTAGCCTGGTTGCTGTTTTTACTAGCTGGCACTAGCATAGTTAGCTACTGTAGCTCTCCACTATCATCTTGTGACATGTCACTGAAAGTGCTGCCGTTTGCTTCTGCCAGCACCTGCCCTTCAGGTGGCCAAGGAAACAGCTGCTCCCATGTTTTGGCATGTGTCTCCTAAATCGATTAGGAACCCAAACGCTTTCCACTCGACAAAAACACTTTCCACTCAACAAAAACACTTTCCACTCGCTCTCGCTGGCCGTCTTCTTTTTCCCCACTAATGCACGCTCACTGGGCTTTTGCTTTTCAACACAAAGAGGAGGGTGCACCGTTCCCGGAGGCGCTGCAATACCGGGTCGATGCGTGGAGCGGATGGAGCAAGCCCCTTTTCCGTCTCCCTGTCCTAAAAATCCGTTTAATATGTAGTCCCCCTCTGGGGGACATATCAGATATTAAACTGATAAGAACAGATTTTTTTTTTTTTTGTTTTTAAACCAAGTTTATTACATCAAGCCATCCTAGACAGGGGACACTGTCCCCTGCCACAACACACCACACAAACACAAATAACCCCACAGCAACATCACACACACAAAACACCCATAACCAACTCCCCACACCTCAAAACCCCAGCAAAAACACCCCCAAACTCCCTCAAAGAAACCCGAGCCCCCCCTTCCACCTCTCGCGGGCGGCATGGTGGCCCCACCTCCTCAGATCCCACCGGATCCTCTCCCTCAACTCCCCCTCCACCCTCCTTACTACCCACTCAACCCCCACATCCCTCCCGCTCCTGACCAGCTCCTGCCTGCCCTCCCACAACCCCTTCTTGTACAGGCTGACCACCAGCCACACCACCGCCCGTGCCCTAGCACCCCTCACTGCCCCACTCACACCCCGCTCCACCCGTGCCCATGACAACACAAAACCGCTATCCACCGCCCCCAGCAAAACACCCGCCCTCGCCCACACTACCCCAGCGAAAGGACAGTCCCACATGACGTGTCGTATGGACTCGTCACCGCTACAGGTGGCCCTCGGGCACACCGAGGTCCGTGCCAGCCCGTGCCTGTGCAAGATGTCACGCACAGGCAGGGCCCTGTGCAGGCACTGCCAATTCAGGTCCCTGAGCCCGTTGTCGAGGCCCGGCGGCTGGATAGACCGCCAAACCGTAGCGGGGACCCCCACCACGGCTGGTGCACAGACGCCCCGCCTCAACTCGGCATACAGGGCCCTCTGATCCCGGCCCAGCGCCGGATCCCTGGCCGCAGGGTGGGCACGGAGCCATTTGGCCGCATGGCCAAAGTGCCACGGCAGCTGCTCCGCCCGGGGGCCCAGGTTGGACCACTCCACCAGATGCCTGGCTGGATAGGAAAAGTAAAAACGCAGGAAGTGCCCAGAAGGGTGAAGCACCGGTCTGGACAGCTCTCCCAAAAGAAAAGACACAAAAACACAATCCAGCCTCAACGGAAAATGGGGCACATCGCGCCCCCCGCAATCCACTGGGGCCAGCATGCGGGCCCTCGCCACCCACTCGTACCGGCCCCCCCACACGAAACCGAACACCAAGCGGGTGAGAGACCTCCGCATGCTAGCCGGCAGTGGATACACGTAGGCCAGAAAGAGGAGGGAAGGCAGCACATCGATCTTCAGGACCAAGACTTTCCCCACGAATGTCAAGGTCCTGGCCCGCCACAGCGAGAGCTTCCGCCCGACCACCTCCAGGCGCCTGGTCCAGTTGGCCGTGGCGCACCCGGCTGCCTCAAAGTACACCCCTAAGATCCGCAGGGGACCGTCACAGAGAGGCAAACCCCCTGGTACATCCGTCCTGTCCTTCCAGCGCCCGAAAAACTTCACCGAGGACTTGGCGAGATTGAGCACCGCGCCCGACGCTCGTGTGAAATCCTGGAAGACTTGCAGGGACCGGATCAGGCTAGCGTCGCTCCCCAGCAGCAGAGTGGTGTCGTCTGCATACTGAGTCATCTTGACCCGCAGGCCCCCGCTACCTGGTACCAGCAATCCATCAACACCCGGGTCGGCCCGAATGGCCGCCGCTAGGGGCTCCATGTAAAGGATGAACAGCAAGGGTGAGAGCGGACACCCCTGCCGGACCCCCGAAACCAAATCAAACCTCGGCCCCAAGTGCCCATTAATCGAAACAGTGCACCCCGCGACTGAGTACAAAGTACTCAGCCACCCCCTGAAAACGTGCCCTATCCCTAGCCTCTCTAACACCCGGAACAGAAAACCCCTGTGGACCCTATCGAAAGCCTTTGCCTGGTCGAGGCCGGCCACCATCAGAGGCAGCCCGCGGTCCTCGACATACGCTATGGCATCCCGGATCAGCTGGAGGTTCCAGCGCACAGACCGACCCTCCACACCACAGGTCTGGTCCTCGTGCACGACGTATGGGAGTGCCGTGCGCAGACGGTCAGCCAACACCTTGGCCAACAACTTGTAGTCCACGCACAGCATGGTCAACGGCCGCCAGTTGCCCAGGTCGGTCGTGTCCCCCCTCTTGAACAGGAGGGACAGCACACCGACGGCCATCGACCCTCCCAGGGACGCCGTGCGGAGGACCTCCGTGAGGACCTCGAGGACCGCCGGGCCGAGCACCCCCCAGAACCTGAGGTAGAACTCGGCCGGCAGCCCGTCGAGGCCCGGCACCTTCCGCCGGCCCATGCGCCGGAGAGCCCCCTCCAGCTCCCCCAGGGATAACGGGGCCTCCATGGCCTCCGCCACATCAGGAGGCGCCCGCCGGGTCAACCGATCCAGGAAGACCCCACCATAGCCCTCGTCCACCTCCCTAGCGCTAAAGAAAGCACGGAAGTGCTCGGTGGCGGCCTCCACCATACGGGCCGGCTCCGTTGCTATGCGGCCCTGCGAGTCCTTCACCCCCGTGAACACTGACCTCCCCCTCGCCGCCTTGACCTCGGCGAAGAAGGAGGCTGAGCACGTCTCGTTCCGCTCCAAGAACTGCCGACGTGCCCCCCGAAGGAAGGCGCGCGCCCGGCGCTCATAGATGGTTCGCAACTGGGCCCTGAGGCAGGCGCACAGCTGCACGTCGGGGGACATTCCATGGTTCTCCCAGGAATGCTCCAGCTCTAGCTGTCGCTGCAGCCATGCGGTCTCCCCCCTCAGGGCCCTCGCCCTCCTCCGGCAGTGCCCCTGGATAAAGTCCCGCAAGCGGACCTTAGCAATCTCCCACCACTCGACCACTCCCGCACACATGGGCTTAAGGCCCACCAGGCCCTGGTAGAAGTGGGCCAGTGAGGAGCAGAAATCCTGCTCCTCCAGGACCCCCAAGTTGAGGCGCCAGTAGGAGCGGCCAAAGACCGGCACCTGCGCCCGGACCGTCATGAGGACCCCATCATGGTCCGAGAAGAAAACGGGGAGCACCCGCCCCGACACCAGACCCAAAGACCTTGACACGAAGACGTAGTCTAAACGCTTCTGAACCCCACGGGAATTACGCCACGTGGGACCGACCAATCGCGGGGTAGTGCGCCCACCCCCATCCACCAATCCATGCCCCGCTAACAACCCCTCTAAAGCCCCCACACTCGCATCACCCGTGCCCCCAAACTCCACATTAAAATCCCCCCCAATGATGACCGGCCGGTCCGTGGCGCAGTGAGGCGCCAACAGACCGACCATGTCCCTCCTGTCCGCCGCCCCCTGTGGCCCGTACACACATATCACCCTCACCCTCAACAACCCCACCCTCACATCCGCCCCCAACACCCTGCCCTGCACCACAACAAAAACCCCCTCCACCCGCACTTCCCTACTCCCAAACAAAATGCCCACCCCCGAAGAATGCACCCCCCCAACACTCCAAAGCGACCCGCCCTTCACCCACTCCCTCCTGAACCTCCCGACATCCCCCCCATCCCGTAAATGCACCTCCTGCAGAAAACAAAAAGTAAAACCCAGACCCCCCAAAAACTCAAAAACCGCCAACCTCTTCACCGTGTCCCTCAACCCCCGTACATTAAAAGTGCCCACAGTGACTGACATTACGTACAATAAGAACAGAAAAAGAACCCAAAAAAAACTCTACACACACACACACACACCCAAACCACACACACACCCTACGTGTACAAGTCCCCCTCCGACTCCCCCGAGGGCGACTCCTCCCCCACGTCCATGAGGTCCCCCCAGGAGGCCGGCACCGGATTCGGGACCATGCCCTCCGCCTCGATCCCGGCCAACTGCTCCGGTGCGTGTGCCAGGGAGCCCGGGAGCGACAAGGCCTCGGCCCCCGCCGGTCCCTGCCCCACCACCCCCTTCGCCCGCTTAGAATGACCCTCCCCCGGGGACTCCTCCACACCCTCTCCGCCGTCCAAACTACCCGCCTTGCGGCGAGCGGTCTTCGCTGCGGGGGCCCCCGGGCCCACCTGCACCGCGTCCATGGCCTCCTGCAGCCGGTCGAGCCCACGGCCGTGGTCGGTCCCCCCCACTCCCGAAGGCCCGTCCTGCACCGGGGCCGGCTGCCCCTGCCCGGTACCGCCGACGGCGCTCGCCGGGTCCACCGCCTCGTCCCCCCTGACTCCCAAGTCCTCCCTCAACTCCCCCAGCACCACCTCCAGGGGACGGAGATCCTCCCCCCGTCGCGCTGCCGCCGCCGCCGCCGCCATCGCCGCCTCCCGGACCACACCGACCGCCTCGTCAGTGGCGCCCCCCGCGGCTGGCGCACCGCCGTCCCTCGCCACCACGCCGACCACCGCCGTCGCCTCCGACCCCTCCTGCCTTGGGGCCCTCACCGCCCCGCCGACCACCCCGGCGTAGCTGCGGCCCCTCACCTGGCACTCCCGGAACAGGTGGCCCGGCTGCCCGCACCCGTGGCAGGTCTTCGCGGCCGTGCAGTCCCGCGCCACGTGCCCGTCCTGTCCGCAGTCCCGGCACCGGGCCCCCCCGCAGGTGGACTCCGTGTGCCCGACCCCACGGCACCTCCTGCAGCAGGGGGGCTGGCGGGGGTAAAAAAGATACCCCCTATCCG
>NC_140267.1:77500-102500 GCF_949987555.1 Borostomias antarcticus | reverse complement strand
AAATCCGTTTAATATGTAGTCCCCCTCTGGGGGACATATCAGATATTAAACTGATAAGAACAGATACTACACTTGATCTTAGCCAAAAGGCCGAGAAGCGATAACCCCATCACTGCACCCTGCCCGGGTGCGCCCCCTTGGGTGCTGTCCAATATCGCCTGGGGCAAAGGTCAATGAGCCCCTCCCCAGGACACTTGCTTTCAAGCAGTCTCCGCCCCCTTGAGCAAAGCCTCCCCAAAATACCTTGAATTTGTGATATAGGGGGACTCATATGTGATGGAGAGTCCCCCTATGGAGCACATATCAGAGCTGACAACGACAGAATCTTTATATATATATATAAATATATATATATATATATATATATATATATATATATCTAAAAAGGCGGGAAAACGGGCAGGGGGTTGAAAAGGGCTTTGCCTGATTGTCTTGTAAATGCCACATTTTCCCTCCATCCATTATCTAGCTAGCCTGGTTGCTGTTTTTACTAGCTGGCACTAGCATAGTTAGCTACTGTAGCTCTCCACTATCATCTTGTGACATGTCACTGAAAGTGCTGCCGTTTGCTTCTGCCAGCACCTGCCCTTCAGGTGGCCAAGGAAACAGCTGCTCCCATGTTTTGGCATGTGTCTCCTAAATCGATTAGGAACCCAAACGCTTTCCACTCGACAAAAACACTTTCCACTCAACAAAAACACTTTCCACTCGACAAAAACACTTTCCACTCAACAAAAACACTTTCCACTCGCTCTCGCTGGCCGTCTTCTTTTTCCCCACTAATGCACGCTCACTGGGCTTTTGCTTTTCAACACAAAGAGGAGGGTGCACCGTTCCCGGAGGCGCTGCAATACCGGGTCGATGCGTGGAGCGGATGGAGCAAGCCCCTTTTCCGTCTCCCTGTCCTAAAAATCCGTTTAATATGTAGTCCCCCTCTGGGGGACATATCAGATATTAAACTGATAAGAACAGATACTACACTTGATCTTAGCCAAAAGGCCGAGAAGCGATAACCCCATCACTGCACCCTGCCCGGGTGCGCCCCCTTGGGTGCTGTCCAATATCGCCTGGGGCAAAGGTCAATGAGCCCCTCCCCAGGACACTTGCTTTCAAGCAGTCTCCGCCCCCTTGAGCAAAGCCTCCCCAAAATACCTTGAATTTGTGATATAGGGGGACTCATATGTGATGGAGAGTCCCCCTATGGAGCACATATCAGAGCTGACAACGACAGAATCTTTATATATATATATAAATAGATATATATATATATATATATATATATCTAAAAAGGCGGGAAAACGGGCAGGGGGTTGAAAAGGGCTTTGCCTGATTGTCTTGTAAATGCCACATTTTCCCTCCATCCATTATCTAGCTAGCCTGGTTGCTGTTTTTACTAGCTGGCACTAGCATAGTTAGCTACTGTAGCTCTCCACTATCATCTTGTGACATGTCACTGAAAGTGCTGCCGTTTGCTTCTGCCAGCACCTGCCCTTCAGGTGGCCAAGGAAACAGCTGCTCCCATGTTTTGGCATGTGTCTCCTAAATCGATTAGGAACCCAAACGCTTTCCACTCGACAAAAACACTTTCCACTCAACAAAAACACTTTCCACTCGCTCTCGCTGGCCGTCTTCTTTTTCCCCACTAATGCACGCTCACTGGGCTTTTGCTTTTCAACACAAAGAGGAGGGTGCACCGTTCCCGGAGGCGCTGCAATACCGGGTCGATGCGTGGAGCGGACGGAGCAAGCCCCTTTTCCGTCTCCCTGTCCTAAAAATCCGTTTAATATGTAGTCCCCCTCTGGGGGACATATCAGATATTAAACTGATAAGAACAGATACTACACTTGATCTTAGCCAAAAGGCCGAGAAGCGATAACCCCATTACTGCACCCTGCCCGGGTGCGCCCCCTCGGGTGCTGTCCAATATCGCCTGGGGCAAAGGTCAATGAGCCCCTCCCCAGGACACTTGCTTTCAAGCAGTCTCCGCCCCCTTGAGCAAAGCCTCCCCAAAATACCTTGAATTTGTGATATAGGGGGACTCATATGTGATGGAGAGTCCCCCTATGGAGCACATATCAGAGCTGACAACGACAGAATCTTTATATATATATATATATATATATATATATATATATATATATCTAAAAAGGCGGGAAAACGGGCAGGGGGTTGAAAAGGGCTTTGCCTGATTGTCTTGTAAATGCCACATTTTCCCTCCATCCATTATCTAGCTAGCCTGGTTGCTGTTTTTACTAGCTGGCACTAGCATAGTTAGCTACTGTAGCTCTCCACTATCATCTTGTGACATGTCACTGAAAGTGCTGCCGTTTGCTTCTGCCAGCACCTGCCCTTCAGGTGGCCAAGGAAACCGCTGCGCCCATGTTTTGGCATGTGTCTCCTAAATCGATTAGGAAGCCAAACGCTTTCCACTCAACAAAAACACTTTCCACTCAACAAAAACACTTTCCACTCGACAAAAACACTTTCCACTCAACAAAAACACTTTCCACTCAACAAAAACACTTTCCACTCGCTCTAGCTGGCCGTCTTCTTTTTCCCCACTAATGCACGCTCACTGGGCTTTTGCTTTTCAACACAAAGAGGAGGGTGCACCGTTCCCGGAGGCGCTGCAATACCGGGTCGATGCGTGGAGCGGATGGAGCAAGCCCCTTTTCCGTCTCCCTGTCCTAAAAATCCGTTTAATATGTAGTCCCCCTCTGGGGGACATATCAGATATTAAACTGATAAGAACAGATACTACACTTGATCTTAGCCAAAAGGCCGAGAAGCGATAACCCCATTACTGCACCCTTCCCGGGTGCGCCCCCTTGGGTGCTGTCCAATATCGCCTGGGGCAAAGGTCAATGAGCCCCTCCCCAGGACACTTGCTTTCAAGCAGTCTCCGCCCCCTTGAGCAAAGCCTCCCCAAAATACCTTGAATTTGTGATATAGGGGGACTCATATGTGATGGAGAGTCCCCCTATGGAGCACATATCAGAGCTGACAACGACAGAATCTTTATATATATATATATATATATATATATATATATATATATATATATATATATATATATCTAAAAAGGCGGGAAAACGGGCAGGGGGTTGAAAAGGGCTTTGCCTGATTGTCTTGTAAATGCCACATTTTCCCTCCATCCATTATCTAGCTAGCCTGGTTGCTGTTTTTACTAGCTGGCACTAGCATAGTTAGCTACTGTAGCTCTCCACTATCATCTTGTGACATGTCACTGAAAGTGCTGCCGTTTGCTTCTGCCAGCACCTGCCCTTCAGGTGGCCAAGGAAACCGCTGCGCCCATGTTTTGGCATGTGTCTCCTAAATCGATTAGGAAGCCAAACGCTTTCCACTCAACAAAAACACTTTCCACTCAACAAAAACACTTTCCACTCGACAAAAACACTTTCCACTCAACAAAAACACTTTCCACTCAACAAAAACACTTTCCACTCAACAAAAACACTTTCCACTCGACAAAAACACTTTCCACTCAACAAAAACACTTTCCACTCAACAAAAACACTTTCCACTCGCTCTAGCTGGCCGTCTTCTTTTTCCCCACTAATGCACGCTCACTGGGCTTTTGCTTTTCAACACAAAGAGGAGGGTGCACCGTTCCCGGAGGCGCTGCAATACCGGGTCGATGCGTGGAGCGGATGGAGCAAGCCCCTTTTCCGTCTCCCTGTCCTAAAAATCCGTTTAATATGTAGTCCCCCTCTGGGGGACATATCAGATATTAAACTGATAAGAACAGATACTACACTTGATCTTAGCCAAAAGGCCGAGAAGCGATAACCCCATTACTGCACCCTGCCCGGGTGCGCCCCCTTGGGTGCTGTCCAATATCGCCTGGGGCAAAGGTCAATGAGCCCCTCCCCAGGACACTTGCTTTCAAGCAGTCTCCGCCCCCTTGAGCAAAGCCTCCCCAAAATACCTTGAATTTGTGATATAGGGGGACTCATATGTGATGGAGAGTCCCCCTATGGAGCACATATCAGAGCTGACAACGACAGAATCTTTATATATATATATATATAAATATATATATATATATATATATATATATATATATATATATATATATATATATCTAAAAAGGCGGGAAAACGGGCAGGGGGTTGAAAAGGGCTTTGCCTGATTGTCTTGTAAATGCCACATTTTCCCTCCATCCATTATCTAGCTAGCCTGGTTGCTGTTTTTACTAGCTGGCACTAGCATAGTTAGCTACTGTAGCTCTCCACTATCATCTTGTGACATGTCACTGAAAGTGCTGCCGTTTGCTTCTGCCAGCACCTGCCCTTCAGGTGGCCAAGGAAACCGCTGCGCCCATGTTTTGGCATGTGTCTCCTAAATCGATTAGGAAGCCAAACGCTTTCCACTCAACAAAAACACTTTCCACTCAACAAAAACACTTTCCACTCGACAAAAACACTTTCCACTCAACAAAAACACTTTCCACTCAACAAAAACACTTTCCACTCGCTCTAGCTGGCCGTCTTCTTTTTCCCCACTAATGCACGCTCACTGGGCTTTTGCTTTTCAACACAAAGAGGAGGGTGCACCGTTCCCGGAGGCGCTGCAATACCGGGTCGATGCGTGGAGCGGATGGAGCAAGCCCCTTTTCCGTCTCCCTGTCCTAAAAATCCGTTTAATATGTAGTCCCCCTCTGGGGGACATATCAGATATTAAACTGATAAGAACAGATACTACACTTGATCTTAGCCAAAAGGCCGAGAAGCGATAACCCCATTACTGCACCCTGCCCGGGTGCGCCCCCTTGGGTGCTGTCCAATATCGCCTGGGGCAAAGGTCAATGAGCCCCTCCCCAGGACACTTGCTTTCAAGCAGTCTCCGCCCCCTTGAGCAAAGCCTCCCCAAAATACCTTGAATTTGTGATATAGGGGGACTCATATGTGATGGAGAGTCCCCCTATGGAGCACATATCAGAGCTGACAACGACAGAATCTTTATATATATATATATATATATATATATATATATATATATATATATATATATCTAAAAAGGCGGGAAAACGGGCAGGGGGTTGAAAAGGGCTTTGCCTGATTGTCTTGTAAATGCCACATTTTCCCTCCATCCATTATCTAGCTAGCCTGGTTGCTGTTTTTACTAGCTGGCACTAGCATAGTTAGCTACTGTAGCTCTCCACTATCATCTTGTGACATGTCACTGAAAGTGCTGCCGTTTGCTTCTGCCAGCACCTGCCCTTCAGGTGGCCAAGGAAACCGCTGCGCCCATGTTTTGGCATGTGTCTCCTAAATCGATTAGGAAGCCAAACGCTTTCCACTCAACAAAAACACTTTCCACTCAACAAAAACACTTTCCACTCGACAAAAACACTTTCCACTCAACAAAAACACTTTCCACTCAACAAAAACACTTTCCACTCGCTCTAGCTGGCCGTCTTCTTTTTCCCCACTAATGCACGCTCACTGGGCTTTTGCTTTTCAACACAAAGAGGAGGGTGCACCGTTCCCGGAGGCGCTGCAATACCGGGTCGATGCGTGGAGCGGATGGAGCAAGCCCCTTTTCCGTCTCCCTGTCCTAAAAATCCGTTTAATATGTAGTCCCCCTCTGGGGGACATATCAGATATTAAACTGATAAGAACAGATACTACACTTGATCTTAGCCAAAAGGCCGAGAAGCGATAACCCCATTACTGCACCCTTCCCGGGTGCGCCCCCTTGGGTGCTGTCCAATATCGCCTGGGGCAAAGGTCAATGAGCCCCTCCCCAGGACACTTGCTTTCAAGCAGTCTCTGCCCCCTTGAGCAAAGCCTCCCCAAAATACCTTGAATTTGTGATATAGGGGGACTCATATGTGATGGAGAGTCCCCCTATGGAGCACATATCAGAGCTGACAACGACAGAATCTTTATATATATATATATATATATATATATATATATATATATATATATATATATATATATATATATCTAAAAAGGCGGGAAAACGGGCAGGGGGTTGAAAAGGGCTTTGCCTGATTGTCTTGTAAATGCCACATTTTCCCTCCATCCATTATCTAGCTAGCCTGGTTGCTGTTTTTACTAGCTGGCACTAGCATAGTTAGCTACTGTAGCTCTCCACTATCATCTTGTGACATGTCACTGAAAGTGCTGCCGTTTGCTTCTGCCAGCACCTGCCCTTCAGGTGGCCAAGGAAACCGCTGCGCCCATGTTTTGGCATGTGTCTCCTAAATCGATTAGGAAGCCAAACGCTTTCCACTCAACAAAAACACTTTCCACTCAACAAAAACACTTTCCACTCGACAAAAACACTTTCCACTCAACAAAAACACTTTCCACTCAACAAAAACACTTTCCACTCAACAAAAACACTTTCCACTCGACAAAAACACTTTCCACTCAACAAAAACACTTTCCACTCAACAAAAACACTTTCAACTCGCTCTAGCTGGCCGTCTTCTTTTTCCCCACTAATGCACGCTCACTGGGCTTTTGCTTTTCAACACAAAGAGGAGGGTGCACCGTTCCCGGAGGCGCTGCAATACCGGGTCGATGCGTGGAGCGGATGGAGCAAGCCCCTTTTCCGTCTCCCTGTCCTAAAAATCCGTTTAATATGTAGTCCCCCTCTGGGGGACATATCAGATATTAAACTGATAAGAACAGATACTACACTTGATCTTAGCCAAAAGGCCGAGAAGCGATAACCCCATTACTGCACCCTTCCCGGGTGCGCCCCCTTGGGTGCTGTCCAATATCGCCTGGGGCAAAGGTCAATGAGCCCCTCCCCAGGACACTTGCTTTCAAGCAGTCTCCGCCCCCTTGAGCAAAGCCTCCCCAAAATACCTTGAATTTGTGATATAGGGGGACTCATATGTGATGGAGAGTCCCCCTATGGAGCACATATCAGAGCTGACAACGACAGAATCTTTATATATATATATATATATATATATATATATATATATATATATATATATATATATATATCTAAAAAGGCGGGAAAACGGGCAGGGGGTTGAAAAGGGCTTTGCCTGATTGTCTTGTAAATGCCACATTTTCCCTCCATCCATTATCTAGCTAGCCTGGTTGCTGTTTTTACTAGCTGGCACTAGCATAGTTAGCTACTGTAGCTCTCCACTATCATCTTGTGACATGTCACTGAAAGTGCTGCCGTTTGCTTCTGCCAGCACCTGCCCTTCAGGTGGCCAAGGAAACCGCTGCGCCCATGTTTTGGCATGTGTCTCCTAAATCGATTAGGAAGCCAAACGCTTTCCACTCAACAAAAACACTTTCCACTCAACAAAAACACTTTCCACTCGACAAAAACACTTTCCACTCAACAAAAACACTTTCCACTCAACAAAAACACTTTCCACTCAACAAAAACACTTTCCACTCGACAAAAACACTTTCCACTCAACAAAAACACTTTCCACTCAACAAAAACACTTTCCACTCGCTCTAGCTGGCCGTCTTCTTTTTCCCCACTAATGCACGCTCACTGGGCTTTTGCTTTTCAACACAAAGAGGAGGGTGCACCGTTCCCGGAGGCGCTGCAATACCGGGTCGATGCGTGGAGCGGATGGAGCAAGCCCCTTTTCCGTCTCCCTGTCCTAAAAATCCGTTTAATATGTAGTCCCCCTCTGGGGGACATATCAGATATTAAACTGATAAGAACCGATACTACACTTGATCTTAGCCAAAAGGCCGAGAAGCGATAACCCCATTACTGCACCCTGCCCGGGTGCGCCCCCTTGGGTGCTGTCCAATATCGCCTGGGGCAAAGGTCAATGAGCCCCTCCCCAGGACACTTGCTTTCAAGCAGTCTCCGCCCCCTTGAGCAAAGCCTCCCCAAAATACCTTGAATTTGTGATATAGGGGGACTCATATGTGATGGAGAGTCCCCCTATGGAGCACATATCAGAGCTGACAACGACAGAATCTTTATATATATATATATATATAAATATATATATATATATATATATATATATATATATATATATATATATATCTAAAAAGGCGGGAAAACGGGCAGGGGGTTGAAAAGGGCTTTGCCTGATTGTCTTGTAAATGCCACATTTTCCCTCCATCCATTATCTAGCTAGCCTGGTTGCTGTTTTTACTAGCTGGCACTAGCATAGTTAGCTACTGTAGCTCTCCACTATCATCTTGTGACATGTCACTGAAAGTGCTGCCGTTTGCTTCTGCCAGCACCTGCCCTTCAGGTGGCCAAGGAAACCGCTGCGCCCATGTTTTGGCATGTGTCTCCTAAATCGATTAGGAAGCCAAACGCTTTCCACTCAACAAAAACACTTTCCACTCAACAAAAACACTTTCCACTCGACAAAAACACTTTCCACTCAACAAAAACACTTTCCACTCAACAAAAACACTTTCCACTCGCTCTAGCTGGCCGTCTTCTTTTTCCCCACTAATGCACGCTCACTGGGCTTTTGCTTTTCAACACAAAGAGGAGGGTGCACCGTTCCCGGAGGCGCTGCAATACCGGGTCGATGCGTGGAGCGGATGGAGCAAGCCCCTTTTCCGTCTCCCTGTCCTAAAAATCCGTTTAATATGTAGTCCCCCTCTGGGGGACATATCAGATATTAAACTGATAAGAACAGATACTACACTTGATCTTAGCCAAAAGGCCGAGAAGCGATAACCCCATTACTGCACCCTGCCCGGGTGCGCCCCCTTGGGTGCTGTCCAATATCGCCTGGGGCAAAGGTCAATGAGCCCCTCCCCAGGACACTTGCTTTCAAGCAGTCTCCGCCCCCTTGAGCAAAGCCTCCCCAAAATACCTTGAATTTGTGATATAGGGGGACTCATATGTGATGGAGAGTCCCCCTATGGAGCACATATCAGAGCTGACAACGACAGAATCTTTATATATATATATATATATATATATATATATATATATATATATATATATATCTAAAAAGGCGGGAAAACGGGCAGGGGGTTGAAAAGGGCTTTGCCTGATTGTCTTGTAAATGCCACATTTTCCCTCCATCCATTATCTAGCTAGCCTGGTTGCTGTTTTTACTAGCTGGCACTAGCATAGTTAGCTACTGTAGCTCTCCACTATCATCTTGTGACATGTCACTGAAAGTGCTGCCGTTTGCTTCTGCCAGCACCTGCCCTTCAGGTGGCCAAGGAAACCGCTGCGCCCATGTTTTGGCATGTGTCTCCTAAATCGATTAGGAAGCCAAACGCTTTCCACTCAACAAAAACACTTTCCACTCAACAAAAACACTTTCCACTCGACAAAAACACTTTCCACTCAACAAAAACACTTTCCACTCAACAAAAACACTTTCCACTCGCTCTAGCTGGCCGTCTTCTTTTTCCCCACTAATGCACGCTCACTGGGCTTTTGCTTTTCAACACAAAGAGGAGGGTGCACCGTTCCCGGAGGCGCTGCAATACCGGGTCGATGCGTGGAGCGGATGGAGCAAGCCCCTTTTCCGTCTCCCTGTCCTAAAAATCCGTTTAATATGTAGTCCCCCTCTGGGGGACATATCAGATATTAAACTGATAAGAACAGATACTACACTTGATCTTAGCCAAAAGGCCGAGAAGCGATAACCCCATTACTGCACCCTTCCCGGGTGCGCCCCCTTGGGTGCTGTCCAATATCGCCTGGGGCAAAGGTCAATGAGCCCCTCCCCAGGACACTTGCTTTCAAGCAGTCTCCGCCCCCTTGAGCAAAGCCTCCCCAAAATACCTTGAATTTGTGATATAGGGGGACTCATATGTGATGGAGAGTCCCCCTATGGAGCACATATCAGAGCTGACAACGACAGAATCTTTATATATATATATATATATATATATATATATATATATATATATATATATATATATATATATCTAAAAAGGCGGGAAAACGGGCAGGGGGTTGAAAAGGGCTTTGCCTGATTGTCTTGTAAATGCCACATTTTCCCTCCATCCATTATCTAGCTAGCCTGGTTGCTGTTTTTACTAGCTGGCACTAGCATAGTTAGCTACTGTAGCTCTCCACTATCATCTTGTGACATGTCACTGAAAGTGCTGCCGTTTGCTTCTGCCAGCACCTGCCCTTCAGGTGGCCAAGGAAACCGCTGCGCCCATGTTTTGGCATGTGTCTCCTAAATCGATTAGGAAGCCAAACGCTTTCCACTCAACAAAAACACTTTCCACTCAACAAAAACACTTTCCACTCGACAAAAACACTTTCCACTCAACAAAAACACTTTCCACTCAACAAAAACACTTTCCACTCAACAAAAACACTTTCCACTCGACAAAAACACTTTCCACTCAACAAAAACACTTTCCACTCAACAAAAACACTTTCAACTCGCTCTAGCTGGCCGTCTTCTTTTTCCCCACTAATGCACGCTCACTGGGCTTTTGCTTTTCAACACAAAGAGGAGGGTGCACCGTTCCCGGAGGCGCTGCAATACCGGGTCGATGCGTGGAGCGGATGGAGCAAGCCCCTTTTCCGTCTCCCTGTCCTAAAAATCCGTTTAATATGTAGTCCCCCTCTGGGGGACATATCAGATATTAAACTGATAAGAACAGATACTACACTTGATCTTAGCCAAAAGGCCGAGAAGCGATAACCCCATTACTGCACCCTTCCCGGGTGCGCCCCCTTGGGTGCTGTCCAATATCGCCTGGGGCAAAGGTCAATGAGCCCCTCCCCAGGACACTTGATTTCAAGCAGTCTCCGCCCCCTTGAGCAAAGCCTCCCCAAAATACCTTGAATTTGTGATATAGGGGGACTCATATGTGATGGAGAGTCCCCCTATGGAGCACATATCAGAGCTGACAACGACAGAATCTTTATATATATATATATATATATATATATATATATATATATATATATATATATCTAAAAAGGCGGGAAAACGGGCAGGGGGTTGAAAAGGGCTTTGCCTGATTGTCTTGTAAATGCCACATTTTCCCTCCATCCATTATCTAGCTAGCCTGGTTGCTGTTTTTACTAGCTGGCACTAGCATAGTTAGCTACTGTAGCTCTCCACTATCATCTTGTGACATGTCACTGAAAGTGCTGCCGTTTGCTTCTGCCAGCACCTGCCCTTCAGGTGGCCAAGGAAACCGCTGCGCCCATGTTTTGGCATGTGTCTCCTAAATCGATTAGGAAGCCAAACGCTTTCCACTCAACAAAAACACTTTCCACTCAACAAAAACACTTTCCACTCGACAAAAACACTTTCCACTCAACAAAAACACTTTCCACTCAACAAAAACACTTTCCACTCAACAAAAACACTTTCCACTCGACAAAAACACTTTCCACTCAACAAAAACACTTTCCACTCAACAAAAACACTTTCAACTCGCTCTAGCTGGCCGTCTTCTTTTTCCCCACTAATGCACGCTCACTGGGCTTTTGCTTTTCAACACAAAGAGGAGGGTGCACCGTTCCCGGAGGCGCTGCAATACCGGGTCGATGCGTGGAGCGGATGGAGCAAGCCCCTTTTCCGTCTCCCTGTCCTAAAAATCCGTTTAATATGTAGTCCCCCTCTGGGGGACATATCAGATATTAAACTGATAAGAACAGATACTACACTTGATCTTAGCCAAAAGGCCGAGAAGCGATAACCCCATTACTGCACCCTTCCCGGGTGCGCCCCCTTGGGTGCTGTCCAATATCGCCTGGGGCAAAGGTCAATGAGCCCCTCCCCAGGACACTTGCTTTCAAGCAGTCTCCGCCCCCTTGAGCAAAGCCTCCCCAAAATACCTTGAATTTGTGATATAGGGGGACTCATATGTGATGGAGAGTCCCCCTATGGAGCACATATCAGAGCTGACAACGACAGAATCTTTATATATATATATATATATATATATATATATATATATATATATATATATATCTAAAAAGGCGGGAAAACGGGCAGGGGGTTGAAAAGGGCTTTGCCTGATTGTCTTGTAAATGCCACATTTTCCCTCCATCCATTATCTAGCTAGCCTGGTTGCTGTTTTTACTAGCTGGCACTAGCATAGTTAGCTACTGTAGCTCTCCACTATCATCTTGTGACATGTCACTGAAAGTGCTGCCGTTTGCTTCTGCCAGCACCTGCCCTTCAGGTGGCCAAGGAAACCGCTGCGCCCATGTTTTGGCATGTGTCTCCTAAATCGATTAGGAAGCCAAACGCTTTCCACTCAACAAAAACACTTTCCACTCAACAAAAACACTTTCCACTCGACAAAAACACTTTCCACTCAACAAAAACACTTTCCACTCAACAAAAACACTTTCCACTCAACAAAAACACTTTCCACTCGACAAAAACACTTTCCACTCAACAAAAACACTTTCCACTCAACAAAAACACTTTCAACTCGCTCTAGCTGGCCGTCTTCTTTTTCCCCACTAATGCACGCTCACTGGGCTTTTGCTTTTCAACACAAAGAGGAGGGTGCACCGTTCCCGGAGGCGCTGCAATACCGGGTCGATGCGTGGAGCGGATGGAGCAAGCCCCTTTTCCGTCTCCCTGTCCTAAAAATCCGTTTAATATGTAGTCCCCCTCTGGGGGACATATCAGATATTAAACTGATAAGAACAGATACTACACTTGATCTTAGCCAAAAGGCCGAGAAGCGATAACCCCATTACTGCACCCTGCCCGGGTGCGCCCCCTTGGGTGCTGTCCAATATCGCCTGGGGCAAAGGTCAATGAGCCCCTCCCCAGGACACTTGCTTTCAAGCAGTCTCCGCCCCCTTGAGCAAAGCCTCCCCAAAATACCTTGAATTTGTGATATAGGGGGACTCATATGTGATGGAGAGTCCCCCTATGGAGCACATATCAGAGCTGACAACGACAGAATCTTTATATATATATATATATATATATATATATATATATATATATATATATATATATATCTAAAAAGGCGGGAAAACGGGCAGGGGGTTGAAAAGGGCTTTGCCTGATTGTCTTGTAAATGCCACATTTTCCCTCCATCCATTATCTAGCTAGCCTGGTTGCTGTTTTTACTAGCTGGCACTAGCATAGTTAGCTACTGTAGCTCTCCACTATCATCTTGTGACATGTCACTGAAAGTGCTGCCGTTTGCTTCTGCCAGCACCTGCCCTTCAGGTGGCCAAGGAAACCGCTGCGCCCATGTTTTGGCATGTGTCTCCTAAATCGATTAGGAAGCCAAACGCTTTCCACTCAACAAAAACACTTTCCACTCAACAAAAACACTTTCCACTCGACAAAAACACTTTCCACTCAACAAAAACACTTTCCACTCAACAAAAACACTTTCCACTCGCTCTAGCTGGCCGTCTTCTTTTTCCCCACTAATGCACGCTCACTGGGCTTTTGCTTTTCAACACAAAGAGGAGGGTGCACCGTTCCCGGAGGCGCTGCAATACCGGGTCGATGCGTGGAGCGGATGGAGCAAGCCCCTTTTCCGTCTCCCTGTCCTAAAAATCCGTTTAATATGTAGTCCCCCTCTGGGGGACATATCAGATATTAAACTGATAAGAACAGATACTACACTTGATCTTAGCCAAAAGGCCGAGAAGCGATAACCCCATTACTGCACCCTTCCCGGGTGCGCCCCCTTGGGTGCTGTCCAATATCGCCTGGGGCAAAGGTCAATGAGCCCCTCCCCAGGACACTTGCTTTCAAGCAGTCTCCGCCCCCTTGAGCAAAGCCTCCCCAAAATACCTTGAATTTGTGATATAGGGGGACTCATATGTGATGGAGAGTCCCCCTATGGAGCACATATCAGAGCTGACAACGACAGAATCTTTATATATATATATATATATATATATATATATATATATATATATATATATATATATATATATATCTAAAAAGGCGGGAAAACGGGCAGGGGGTTGAAAAGGGCTTTGCCTGATTGTCTTGTAAATGCCACATTTTCCCTCCATCCATTATCTAGCTAGCCTGGTTGCTGTTTTTACTAGCTGGCACTAGCATAGTTAGCTACTGTAGCTCTCCACTATCATCTTGTGACATGTCACTGAAAGTGCTGCCGTTTGCTTCTGCCAGCACCTGCCCTTCAGGTGGCCAAGGAAACCGCTGCGCCCATGTTTTGGCATGTGTCTCCTAAATCGATTAGGAAGCCAAACGCTTTCCACTCAACAAAAACACTTTCCACTCAACAAAAACACTTTCCACTCGACAAAAACACTTTCCACTCAACAAAAACACTTTCCACTCAACAAAAACACTTTCCACTCAACAAAAACACTTTCCACTCGACAAAAACACTTTCCACTCAACAAAAACACTTTCCACTCAACAAAAACACTTTCAACTCGCTCTAGCTGGCCGTCTTCTTTTTCCCCACTAATGCACGCTCACTGGGCTTTTGCTTTTCAACACAAAGAGGAGGGTGCACCGTTCCCGGAGGCGCTGCAATACCGGGTCGATGCGTGGAGCGGATGGAGCAAGCCCCTTTTCCGTCTCCCTGTCCTAAAAATCCGTTTAATATGTAGTCCCCCTCTGGGGGACATATCAGATATTAAACTGATAAGAACAGATACTACACTTGATCTTAGCCAAAAGGCCGAGAAGCGATAACCCCATTACTGCACCCTGCCCGGGTGCGCCCCCTTGGGTGCTGTCCAATATCGCCTGGGGCAAAGGTCAATGAGCCCCTCCCCAGGACACTTGCTTTCAAGCAGTCTCCGCCCCCTTGAGCAAAGCCTCCCCAAAATACCTTGAATTTGTGATATAGGGGGACTCATATGTGATGGAGAGTCCCCCTATGGAGCACATATCAGAGCTGACAACGACAGAATCTTTATATATATATATAAATATATATATATATATATATATATATCTAAAAAGGCGGGAAAACGGGCAGGGGGTTGAAAAGGGCTTTGCCTGATTGTCTTGTAAATGCCACATTTTCCCTCCATCCATTATCTAGCTAGCCTGGTTGCTGTTTTTACTAGCTGGCACTAGCATAGTTAGCTACTGTAGCTCTCCACTATCATCTTGTGACATGTCACTGAAAGTGCTGCCGTTTGCTTCTGCCAGCACCTGCCCTTCAGGTGGCCAAGGAAACCGCTGCGCCCATGTTTTGGCATGTGTCTCCTAAATCGATTAGGAAGCCAAACGCTTTCCACTCAACAAAAACACTTTCCACTCAACAAAAACACTTTCCACTCGACAAAAACACTTTCCACTCAACAAAAACACTTTCCACTCAACAAAAACACTTTCCACTCGCTCTAGCTGGCCGTCTTCTTTTTCCCCACTAATGCACGCTCACTGGGCTTTTGCTTTTCAACACAAAGAGGAGGGTGCACCGTTCCCGGAGGCGCTGCAATACCGGGTCGATGCGTGGAGCGGATGGAGCAAGCCCCTTTTCCGTCTCCCTGTCCTAAAAATCCGTTTAATATGTAGTCCCCCTCTGGGGGACATATCAGATATTAAACTGATAAGAACAGATACTACACTTGATCTTAGCCAAAAGGCCGAGAAGCGATAACCCCATTACTGCACCCTGCCCGGGTGCGCCCCCTTGGGTGCTGTCCAATATCGCCTGGGGCAAAGGTCAATGAGCCCCTCCCCAGGACACTTGCTTTCAAGCAGTCTCCGCCCCCTTGAGCAAAGCCTCCCCAAAATACCTTGAATTTGTGATATAGGGGGACTCATATGTGATGGAGAGTCCCCCTATGGAGCACATATCAGAGCTGACAACGACAGAATCTTTATATATATATATATATATATATATATATATATATATATATATATATATCTAAAAAGGCGGGAAAACGGGCAGGGGGTTGAAAAGGGCTTTGCCTGATTGTCTTGTAAATGCCACATTTTCCCTCCATCCATTATCTAGCTAGCCTGGTTGCTGTTTTTACTAGCTGGCACTAGCATAGTTAGCTACTGTAGCTCTCCACTATCATCTTGTGACATGTCACTGAAAGTGCTGCCGTTTGCTTCTGCCAGCACCTGCCCTTCAGGTGGCCAAGGAAACCGCTGCGCCCATGTTTTGGCATGTGTCTCCTAAATCGATTAGGAAGCCAAACGCTTTCCACTCAACAAAAACACTTTCCACTCAACAAAAACACTTTCCACTCGACAAAAACACTTTCCACTCAACAAAAACACTTTCCACTCAACAAAAACACTTTCCACTCGCTCTAGCTGGCCGTCTTCTTTTTCCCCACTAATGCACGCTCACTGGGCTTTTGCTTTTCAACACAAAGAGGAGGGTGCACCGTTCCCGGAGGCGCTGCAATACCGGGTCGATGCGTGGAGCGGATGGAGCAAGCCCCTTTTCCGTCTCCCTGTCCTAAAAATCCGTTTAATATGTAGTCCCCCTCTGGGGGACATATCAGATATTAAACTGATAAGAACAGATACTACACTTGATCTTAGCCAAAAGGCCGAGAAGCGATAACCCCATTACTGCACCCTGCCCGGGTGCGCCCCCTTGGGTGCTGTCCAATATCGCTTGGGGCAAAGGTCAATGAGCCCCTCCCCAGGACACTTGCTTTCAAGCAGTCTCCGCCCCCTTGAGCAAAGCCTCCCCAAAATACCTTGAATTTGTGATATAGGGGGACTCATATGTGATGGAGAGTCCCCCTATGGAGCACATATCAGAGCTGACAACGACAGAATCTTTATATATATATATATATAAATATATATATATATATATATATATATATATCTCTAAAAAGGCGGGAAAACGGGCAGGGGGTTGAAAAGGGCTTTGCCTGATTGTCTTGTAAATGCCACATTTTCCCTCCATCCATTATCTAGCTAGCCTGGTTGCTGTTTTTACTAGCTGGCACTAGCATAGTTAGCTACTGTAGCTCTCCACTATCATCTTGTGACATGTCACTGAAAGTGCTGCCGTTTGCTTCTGCCAGCACCTGCCCTTCAGGTGGCCAAGGAAACCGCTGCGCCCATGTTTTGGCATGTGTCTCCTAAATCGATTAGGAAGCCAAACGCTTTCCACTCAACAAAAACACTTTCCACTCAACAAAAACACTTTCCACTCGACAAAAACACTTTCCACTCAACAAAAACACTTTCCACTCAACAAAAACACTTTCAACTCGCTCTAGCTGGCCGTCTTCTTTTTCCCCACTAATGCACGCTCACTGGGCTTTTGCTTTTCAACACAAAGAGGAGGGTGCACCGTTCCCGGAGGCGCTGCAATACCGGGTCGATGCGTGGAGCGGATGGAGCAAGCCCCTTTTCCGTCTCCCTGTCCTAAAAATCCGTTTAATATGTAGTCCCCCTCTGGGGGACATATCAGATATTAAACTGATAAGAACAGATACTACACTTGATCTTAGCCAAAAGGCCGAGAAGCGATAACCCCATTACTGCACCCTGCCCGGGTGCGCCCCCTTGGGTGCTGTCCAATATCGCCTGGGGCAAAGGTCAATGAGCCCCTCCCCAGGACACTTGCTTTCAAGCAGTCTCCGCCCCCTTGAGCAAAGCCTCCCCAAAATACCTTGAATTTGTGATATAGGGGGACTCATATGTGATGGAGAGTCCCCCTATGGAGCACATATCAGAGCTGACAACGACAGAATCTTTATATATATATATATATATATATATATATATATATATATATATATATATATATATATATAAAAAGGCGGGAAAACGGGCAGGGGGTTGAAAAGGGCTTTGCCTGATTGTCTTGTAAATGCCACATTTTCCCTCCATCCATTATCTAGCTAGCCTGGTTGCTGTTTTTACTAGCTGGCACTAGCATAGTTAGCTACTGTAGCTCTCCACTATCATCTTGTGACATGTCACTGAAAGTGCTGCCGTTTGCTTCTGCCAGCACCTGCCCTTCAGGTGGCCAAGGAAACCGCTGCGCCCATGTTTTGGCATGTGTCTCCTAAATCGATTAGGAAGCCAAACGCTTTCCACTCAACAAAAACACTTTCCACTCAACAAAAACACTTTCCACTCGACAAAAACACTTTCCACTCAACAAAAACACTTTCCACTCAACAAAAACACTTTCAACTCGCTCTAGCTGGCCGTCTTCTTTTTCCCCACTAATGCACGCTCACTGGGCTTTTGCTTTTCAACACAAAGAGGAGGGTGCACCGTTCCCGGAGGCGCTGCAATACCGGGTCGATGCGTGGAGCGGATGGAGCAAGCCCCTTTTCCGTCTCCCTGTCCTAAAAATCCGTTTAATATGTAGTCCCCCTCTGGGGGACATATCAGATATTAAACTGATAAGAACAGATACTACACTTGATCTTAGCCAAAAGGCCGAGAAGCGATAACCCCATTACTGCACCCTGCCCGGGTGCGCCCCCTTGGGTGCTGTCCAATATCGCCTGGGGCAAAGGTCAATGAGCCCCTCCCCAGGACACTTGCTTTCAAGCAGTCTCCGCCCCCTTGAGCAAAGCCTCCCCAAAATACCTTGAATTTGTGATATAGGGGGACTCATATGTGATGGAGAGTCCCCCTATGGAGCACATATCAGAGCTGACAACGACAGAATCTTTATATATATATATATATAAATATATATATATATATATATATATATATCTAAAAAGGCGGGAAAACGGGCAGGGGGTTGAAAAGGGCTTTGCCTGATTGTCTTGTAAATGCCACATTTTCCCTCCATCCATTATCTAGCTAGCCTGGTTGCTGTTTTTACTAGCTGGCACTAGCATAGTTAGCTACTGTAGCTCTCCACTATCATCTTGTGACATGTCACTGAAAGTGCTGCCGTTTGCTTCTGCCAGCACCTGCCCTTCAGGTGGCCAAGGAAACCGCTGCGCCCATGTTTTGGCATGTGTCTCCTAAATCGATTAGGAAGCCAAACGCTTTCCACTCAACAAAAACACTTTCCACTCAACAAAAACACTTTCCACTCGACAAAAACACTTTCCACTCAACAAAAACACTTTCCACTCAACAAAAACACTTTCAACTCGCTCTAGCTGGCCGTCTTCTTTTTCCCCACTAATGCACGCTCACTGGGCTTTTGCTTTTCAACACAAAGAGGAGGGTGCACCGTTCCCGGAGGCGCTGCAATACCGGGTCGATGCGTGGAGCGGATGGAGCAAGCCCCTTTTCCGTCTCCCTGTCCTAAAAATCCGTTTAATATGTAGTCCCCCTCTGGGGGACATATCAGATATTAAACTGATAAGAACAGATACTACACTTGATCTTAGCCAAAAGGCCGAGAAGCGATAACCCCATTACTGCACCCTGCCCGGGTGCGCCCCCTTGGGTGCTGTCCAATATCGCCTGGGGCAAAGGTCAATGAGCCCCTCCCCAGGACACTTGCTTTCAAGCAGTCTCCGCCCCCTTGAGCAAAGCCTCCCCAAAATACCTTGAATTTGTGATATAGGGGGACTCATATGTGATGGAGAGTCCCCCTATGGAGCACATATCAGAGCTGACAACGACAGAATCTTTATATATATATATATATATATATATATATATATATATATATATATATATATATATATAAAAAGGCGGGAAAACGGGCAGGGGGTTGAAAAGGGCTTTGCCTGATTGTCTTGTAAATGCCACATTTTCCCTCCATCCATTATCTAGCTAGCCTGGTTGCTGTTTTTACTAGCTGGCACTAGCATAGTTAGCTACTGTAGCTCTCCACTATCATCTTGTGACATGTCACTGAAAGTGCTGCCGTTTGCTTCTGCCAGCACCTGCCCTTCAGGTGGCCAAGGAAACCGCTGCGCCCATGTTTTGGCATGTGTCTCCTAAATCGATTAGGAAGCCAAACGCTTTCCACTCAACAAAAACACTTTCCACTCAACAAAAACACTTTCCACTCGACAAAAACACTTTCCACTCAACAAAAACACTTTCCACTCAACAAAAACACTTTCCACTCGCTCTAGCTGGCCGTCTTCTTTTTCCCCACTAATGCACGCTCACTGGGCTTTTGCTTTTCAACACAAAGAGGAGGGTGCACCGTTCCCGGAGGCGCTGCAATACCGGGTCGATGCGTGGAGCGGATGGAGCAAGCCCCTTTTCCGTCTCCCTGTCCTAAAAATCCGTTTAATATGTAGTCCCCCTCTGGGGGACATATCAGATATTAAACTGATAAGAACAGATTTTTTTTGTTTTTAAACCAAGTTTATTACAACAATCCATACTATAATACAACAAGCCACACACCACACTGGCCCCTGCCCCAAACCACCACACGAATAACCCCACAGCAACATCACACACACAAAAACACCCATAACCAACTCCCCACACCTCAAAACCCCAGCAAAAACACCCCCAAACTCCCTCAAAGAAACCCGAGCCCCCCCTTCCACCTCTCGCGGGCGGCATGGTGGCCCCACCTCCTCAGATCCCACCGGATCCTCTCCCTCAACTCCCCCTCCACCCTCCTCACTACCCACTCAACCCCCACATCCCTCCCGCTCCTGACCAGCTCCTGCCTGCCCTCCCACAACCCCTTCTTAAACAGGCTTACCACCAGCCACACCACCGCCCGTGCCCTAGCACCCCTCACTGCCCCACTCACACCCCGCTCCACCCGTGCCCATGACAACACAAAACCGCTATCCACCGCCCCCAGCAAAACCCCCGCCCTCGCCCACACTACCCCAGCGAAAGGACAGTCCCACATGACGTGTCGTATGGACTCGTCACCGCTACAGGTGGCCCTCGGGCACACCGAGGTCCGTGCCAGCCCGTGCCTGTGCAAGATGTCACGCACAGGCAGGGCCCTGTGCAGGCACTGCCAATTCAGGTCCCTGAGCCCGTTGTCGAGGCCCGGCGGCTGGATGGACCGCCAAACCGTAGCGGGGACCCCCACCACGGCTGGTGCACAGACGCCCCGCCTCAACTCGGCATACAGGGCCCTCTGATCCCGGCCCAGCGCCGGATCCCTGGCCGCAGGGTGGGCACGGAGCCATTTGGCCGCATGGCCAAAGTGCCACGGCAGCTGCTCCGCCCGGGGGCCCAGGTTGGACCACTCCACCAGATGCCTGGCTGGATAGGAAAAGTAAAAACGCAGGAAGTGCCCAGAAGGGTGAAGCACCGGTCTGGACAGCTCTCCCAAAAGAAAAGACACAAAAACACAATCCAGCCTCAACGGAAAATGGGGCACATCGCGCCCCCCGCAATCCACTGGGGCCAGCATGCGGGCCCTCGCCACCCACTCGTACCGGCCCCCCCACACGAAACCGAACACCAAGCGGGTGAGAGACCTCCGCATGCTAGCCGGCAGTGGATACACGTAGGCCAGAAAGAGGAGGGAAGGCAGCACATCGATCTTCAGGACCAAGACTTTCCCCACGAATGTCAAGGTCCTGGCCCGCCACAGCGAGAGCTTCCGCCCGACCACCTCCAGGCGCCTGGTCCAGTTGGCCGTGGCGCACCCGGCTGCCTCAAAGTACACCCCTAAGATCCGCAGGGGACCGTCACAGAGAGGCAAACCCCCTGGTACATCCGTCCTGTCCTTCCAGCGCCCGAAAAACTTCACCGAGGACTTGGCGAGATTGAGCACCGCGCCCGACGCTCGTGTGAAGTCCTGGAAAACCCGCAGGGACCGGATCAGGCTAGCGTCGCTCCCCAGCAGCAGAGTGGTGTCGTCTGCATACTGAGTCATCTTGACCCGCAGGCCCCCGCTACCTGGTACCAGCAATCCATCAACACCCGGGTCGGCCCGAATGGCCGCCGCTAGGGGCTCCATGTAAAGGATGAACAGCAAGGGTGAGAGCGGACACCCCTGCCGGACCCCCGAAACCAAATCAAACCTCGGCCCCAAGTGCCCATTAATCGAAACAGTGCACCCCGCGACTGAGTACAAAGTACTCAGCCACCCCCTGAAAACGTGCCCTATCCCTAGCCTCTCTAACACCCGGAACAGAAAACCCCTGTGGACCCTATCGAAAGCCTTTGCCTGGTCGAGGCCGGCCACCATCAGAGGCAGCCCGCGGTCCTCGACATACGCTATGGCATCCCGGATCAGCTGGAGGTTCCAGCGCACAGACCGACCCTCCACACCACAGGTCTGGTCCTCGTGCACGACGTATGGGAGTGCCGTGCGCAGACGGTCAGCCAACACCTTGGCCAACAACTTGTAGTCCACGCACAGCATGGTCAACGGCCGCCAGTTGCCCAGGTCGGTCGTGTCCCCCCTCTTGAACAGGAGGGACAGCACACCGACGGCCATCGACCCTCCCAGGGACGCCGTGCGGAGGACCTCCGTGAGGACCTCGAGGACCGCCGGGCCGAGCACCCCCCAGAACCTGAGGTAGAACTCGGCCGGCAGCCCGTCGAGGCCCGGCACCTTCCGCCGGCCCATGCGCCGGAGAGCCCCCTCCAGCTCCCCCAGGGATAACGGGGCCTCCATGGCCTCCGCCACATCAGGAGGCGCCCGCCGGGTCAACCGATCCAGGAAGACCCCACCATAGCCCTCGTCCACCTCCCTAGCGCTAAAGAAAGCACGGAAGTGCTCGGTGGCGGCCTCCACCATACGGGCCGGCTCCGTTGCTATGCGGCCCTGCGAGTCCTTCACCCCCGTGAACACTGACCTCCCCCTCGCCGCCTTGACCTCGGCGAAGAAGGAGGCTGAGCACGTCTCGTTCCGCTCCAAGAACTGCCGACGTGCCCCCCGAAGGAAGGCGCGCGCCCGGCGCTCGTAGATGGTTCGCAACTGGGCCCTGAGGCAGGCGCACAGCTGCACGTCGGGGGACATTCCATGGTTCTCCCAGGAATGCTCCAGCTCTAGCTGTCGCTGCAGCCACGCGGTCTCCCCCCTCAGGGCCCTCGCCCTCCTCCGGCAGTGCCCCTGGATAAAGTCCCGCAAGCGGACCTTAGCAATCTCCCACCACTCGACCACTCCCGCACACATGGGCTTAAGGCCCACCAGGCCCTGGTAGAAGTGGGCCAGTGAGGAGCAGAAATCCTGCTCCTCCAGGACCCCCAAGTTGAGGCGCCAGTAGGAGCGGCCAAAGACCGGCACCTGCGCCCGGACCGTCATGAGGACCCCATCATGGTCCGAGAAGAAGACGGGGAGCACCCGCCCCGACTCCAGACCCAAAGACCTTGACACGAAGACGTAGTCTAAACGCTTCTGGACCCCACGGGAATTACGCCACGTGGGACCGACCAATCGCGGGGTAGTGCGCCCACCCCCATCCACCAATCCATGCCCCGCTAACAACCCCTCTAAAGCCCCCACACTCGCATCACCCGTGCCCCCAAACTCCACATTAAAATCCCCCCCAATGATGACCGGCCGGTCCGTGGCGCAGTGAGGCGCCAACAGACCGACCATGTCCCTCCTGTCCGCCGCCCCCTGTGGCCCGTACACACATATCACCCTCACCCTCAACAACCCCACCCTCACATCCGCCCCCAACACCCTGCCCTGCACCACAACAAAAACCCCTCCACCCGCACTTCCCTACTCCCAAACAAAATGCCCACCCCCGAAGAATGCACCCCCCCAACACTCCAAAGCGACCCGCCCTTCACCCACTCCCTCCCGAACCTCCCGACATCCCCCCCATCCCGTAAATGCACCTCCTGCAGAAAACAAAAAGTAAAATCCAGACCCCCCAAAAACTCAAAAACCGCCAACCTCTTCACCGTGTCCCTCAACCCCCGTACATTAAAAGTGCCCACAGTGACTGACATTACTTACAATAATAACAGAAAAGGAAACCAAAAAAACCTCTACACACACACACACACAACCAAACCACACACACACCCTACGTGTACAAATCCCCCTCCGACTCCCCCGAGGGCGACTCCTCCCCCACGTCCATGATGTCCCCCCAGGAGGCCGGCACCGGATTCGGGACCACGCCCACCGCCCCGAACCCGGCCAACTGCTCCGGTGTGAGTGTCAGGGAGCCCGGGAGCGACAAGGCCTCGGCCCCCACCGGTCCCTGCCCTACCACCCCCTTCGCCCGCTTTGAATGACCCTCCCCCGGGGACTCCTCCACACCCTCTCCGCCGTCCAAACTACCCGCCTTGCGGCGAGCGGTCTTCGCTGCGGGGGCCCCCGGGCCCACCTGCACCGCGTCCATGGCCTCCTGCAGCCGGTCGAGCCCACGGCCGTGGTCGGTCCCCCCCATTCCCGAAGGCCCGTCCTGCACCGGGGCCGTCTGCCCCTGCCCGGTACCGCCGACGGCGCTCGCCGGGTCCACCGCCTCGTCCCCCCTCAACTCCTCCAGCACCACCTCCAGGGGACGGAGATCTTCCCCCCGTCGCGCTGCTGCCGCCGCCGCCGCCATCGCCGCCTCCCGGACCACACCGACCGCCTCGTCAGTGGCGCCCCCCGCGGCTGGCGCACCGCCGACCCTCGCCACCCCGCCGACCACCGCCGTCGCCTCCGACCCCTCCTGCCTTGGGGCCCTCACCGCCCCCCCGACCACCCCGGCGTAACTGCGGCCCCTCACCTGGCACTCCCGGAACAGGTGGCCCGGCTGCCCGCACCCGTGGCAGGTCTTCGCGGCCGTGCAGTCCCGCGCCACGTGCCCGTCCTTTCCGCAGTCCCGGCACCGGGCCCCCCCGCAGGTGGACTCCGTGTGCCCAACCCCACGGCACCTCCTGCAGCAGGGGGGCTGGCGGGGGTAAAAAAGATACCCCCTATCCGCCCCCAGCGCGAAGTACGCCGGGGGGTGCTTCAGCCCGTCCAGGCCCGCGGGGTCCTCCCCAAGGAGGACCTGGAACTGCCGCCGCCCGTTCCAGAATCCCATACCCCCGGCCCCCCTCACGTACCGGGCCCCGGACAGCACCTCCCCGTAGCGGCCCAGGAAGCCGGATATGGCGCTGTCCGGCACGTGAGGGTTGTAGAGGTGGACCGTGACGACCCTCAGGTTCGGCCGGCTCAGGTTCACCACCTCGAAGGAGCTGAGGGGCTGCTCCTTCCCCTGGACCCGGCACCTGGCCTCCACCGCCGCCGTCAGGCCCTCCGTCTGCAACGTCACGTCGTAGGCCCTCTCCTGGGCGTTGTCC
>NC_140267.1:0-70000 GCF_949987555.1 Borostomias antarcticus | reverse complement strand
AGTCCCCCTCTGGGGGACATATCAGATATTAAACTGATAAGAACAGATACTACACTTGATCTTAGCCAAAAGGCCGAGAAGCGATAACCCCATTACTGCACCCTGCCCGGGTGCGCCCCCTTGGGTGCTGTCCAATATCGCCTGGGGCAAAGGTCAATGAGCCCCTCCCCAGGACACTTGCTTTCAAGCAGTCTCCGCCCCCTTGAGCAAAGCCTCCCCAAAATACCTTGAATTTGTGATATAGGGGGACTCATATGTGATGGAGAGTCCCCCTATGGAGCACATATCAGAGCTGACAACGACAGAATCTTTATATATATATATATAAATATATATATATGTTACGGTCAATGTGAGAAAACGGGGAATGTGAGCTTTTCCCGGTTATTGCGCACATTCCCCGACCTCGCGGGGAATGTAGGAGAAACATGTTCGTTTCTCACATCTCCCGGGTAATGTGCACATTCTCCGACCTTGCGGGAGATGTGAGAAATTGGTTAGTATTTCTCACATCTCCCGCAAGGTCGGGGATTGTGCACATTAACCGGGAAATGCTAGCAATTCCCGACCTTGCGGTAAATCTAGCAAAGTCCAGCCGTATGCAAAACCTCTGCGCAGCCGGGTGGTGGGAGAGGGCTCGTGCGCTTAGAACGAGAGGCGCTTGACATTTTGCCCATGGTTTTCGAATACATAGCATCAATTGCATTAATGGAAACATTAAATTGGGTCTAATTATACATGTGTTGAAAGTTAAGATAATTAGCCTACAAGCCGCGAGGCTACGCAACACAATAAGCAAAACAATCTCACTGTTTCACTCGTCCCACTCCTCTGTTTCACTCGCCCCGCACGGCAGGGACAAGAGAAACGATGCACATCTTCTGTTCTCGGCCGTCTTGAATTGAACTGTTACACCACAGAACCAAACTTACAACTAATAGGTTAGTAAAGGACATGTACAAGTTGTTTGTCATCATCAAAAAATGTAATCTCCATCTTTATTAATTTCTGTGTAAATCTGATCAAACCAAAAAGTGTTTCATTCGTCCCGGTCCTCCCCTACAGTTAATAACAGTCTGTGGTCTACCTTGAACAGTAATATAGCCTATGCTGCACACAGTGTGAGTAGTATTAGGAGGATAGGCCTACACTGGTGATCAAGTTAACAAACGCAAAATGAAAATCGCAACAACAGGAAGGTGGGAACCTCCAAAGGAACCCTACACGTTAGCTAGCCGAAAGAAAGACGAAAAATCTCTCCCAGGTGTGCGCCAGTAACGTTAGCCCAACTACCGTGGGTGCCTCTTATGGTGCACGCCCTCTGAGGCGTCACATAAGCCCTCTCCCACCACCCGGCTGCGCAGAGGTTTTGCATACGGTTGCGCTTTCCTAGATTTACCGCAAGGTCGGGAATTGCTAGCATTTCCCGGTTAATGTGCACAATCCCCTACCTTGCGGGAGATGTGAGAAATACTAACCAATTTCTCACATCTCCCGCAAGGTCGGAGAATGTGCACATTACCCGGGAGATGTGAGAAACGAACATGTTTCTCCTACATTCCCCGCGAGGTCGGGGAATGTGCGCAATAACCGGGAAAAGCTCACATTCCCCGTTTTCTCACATTGACCGTAACATATATATATATATATCTAAAAAGGCGGGAAAACGGGCAGGGGGTTGAAAAGGGCTTTGCCTGATTGTCTTGTAAATGCCACATTTTCCCTCCATCCATTATCTAGCTAGCCTGGTTGCTGTTTTTACTAGCTGGCACTAGCATAGTTAGCTACTGTAGCTCTCCACTATCATCTTGTGACATGTCACTGAAAGTGCTGCCGTTTGCTTCTGCCAGCACCTGCCCTTCAGGTGGCCAAGGAAACAGCTGCTCCCATGTTTTGGCATGTGTCTCCTAAATCGATTAGGAACCCAAACGCTTTCCACTCGACAAAAACACTTTCCACTCAACAAAAACACTTTCCACTCGACAAAAACACTTTCCACTCAACAAAAACACTTTCCACTCGCTCTCGCTGGCCGTCTTCTTTTTCCCCACTAATGCACGCTCACTGGGCTTTTGCTTTTCAACACAAAGAGGAGGGTGCACCGTTCCCGGAGGCGCTGCAATTCCGGGTCGATGCGTGGAGCGGATGGAGCAAGCCCCTTTTCCGTCTCCCTGTCCTAAAAATCCGTTTAATATGTAGTCCCCCTCTGGGGGACATATCAGATATTAAACTGATAAGAACAGATACTACACTTGATCTTAGCCAAAAGGCCGAGAAGCGATAACCCCATTACTGCACCCTGCCCGGGTGCGCCCCCTTGGGTGCTGTCCAATATCGCCTGGGGCAAAGGTCAATGAGCCCCTCCCCAGGACACTTGCTTTCAAGCAGTCTCCGCCCCCTTGAGCAAAGCCTCCCCAAAATACCTTGAATTTGTGATATAGGGGGACTCATATGTGATGGAGAGTCCCCCTATGGAGCACATATCAGAGCTGACAACGACAGAATCTTTATATATATATATATAAATATATATATATATATATATATCTAAAAAGGCGGGAAAACGGGCAGGGGGTTGAAAAGGGCTTTGCCTGATTGTCTTGTAAATGCCACATTTTCCCTCCATCCATTATCTAGCTAGCCTGGTTGCTGTTTTTACTAGCTGGCACTAGCATAGTTAGCTACTGTAGCTCTCCACTATCATCTTGTGACATGTCACTGAAAGTGCTGCCGTTTGCTTCTGCCAGCACCTGCCCTTCAGGTGGCCAAGGAAACAGCTGCTCCCATGTTTTGGCATGTGTCTCCTAAATCGATTAGGAACCCAAACGCTTTCCACTCGACAAAAACACTTTCCACTCAACAAAAACACTTTCCACTCGACAAAAACACTTTCCACTCAACAAAAACACTTTCCACTCGCTCTCGCTGGCCGTCTTCTTTTTCCCCACTAATGCACGCTCACTGGGCTTTTGCTTTTCAACACAAAGAGGAGGGTGCACCGTTCCCGGAGGCGCTGCAATACCGGGTCGATGCGTGGAGCGGATGGAGCAAGCCCCTTTTCCGTCTCCCTGTCCTAAAAATCCGTTTAATATGTAGTCCCCCTCTGGGGGACATATCAGATATTAAACTGATAAGAACAGATACTACACTTGATCTTAGCCAAAAGGCCGAGAAGCGATAACCCCATTACTGCACCCTGCCCGGGTGCGCCCCCTTGGGTGCTGTCCAATATCGCCTGGGGCAAAGGTCAATGAGCCCCTCCCCAGGACACTTGCTTTCAAGCAGTCTCCGCCCCCTTGAGCAAAGCCTCCCCAAAATACCTTGAATTTGTGATATAGGGGGACTCATATGTGATGGAGAGTCCCCCTATGGAGCACATATCAGAGCTGACAACGACAGAATCTTTATATATATATATATATAAATATATATATATATATATATATATATCTAAAAAGGCGGGAAAACGGGCAGGGGGTTGAAAAGGGCTTTGCCTGATTGTCTTGTAAATGCCACATTTTCCCTCCATCCATTATCTAGCTAGCCTGGTTGCTGTTTTTACTAGCTGGCACTAGCATAGTTAGCTACTGTAGCTCTCCACTATCATCTTGTGACATGTCACTGAAAGTGCTGCCGTTTGCTTCTGCCAGCACCTGCCCTTCAGGTGGCCAAGGAAACCGCTGCGCCCATGTTTTGGCATGTGTCTCCTAAATCGATTAGGAAGCCAAACGCTTTCCACTCAACAAAAACACTTTCCACTCAACAAAAACACTTTCCACTCGAAAAAAACACTTTCCACTCAACAAAAACACTTTCCACTCAACAAAAACACTTTCCACTCGCTCTAGCTGGCCGTCTTCTTTTTCCCCACTAATGCACGCTCACTGGGCTTTTGCTTTTCAACACAAAGAGGAGGGTGCACCGTTCCCGGAGGCGCTGCAATACCGGGTCGATGCGTGGAGCGGATGGAGCAAGCCCCTTTTCCGTCTCCCTGTCCTAAAAATCCGTTTAATATGTAGTCCCCCTCTGGGGGACATATCAGATATTAAACTGATAAGAACAGATACTACACTTGATCTTAGCCAAAAGGCCGAGAAGCGATAACCCCATTACTGCACCCTGCCCGGGTGCGCCCCCTTGGGTGCTGTCCAATATCGCCTGGGGCAAAGGTCAATGAGCCCCTCCCCAGGACACTTGCTTTCAAGCAGTCTCCGCCCCCTTGAGCAAAGCCTCCCCAAAATACCTTGAATTTGTGATATAGGGGGACTCATATGTGATGGAGAGTCCCCCTATGGAGCACATATCAGAGCTGACAACGACAGAATCTTTATATATATATATATAAATATATATATATATATATATATCTAAAAAGGCGGGAAAACGGGCAGGGGGTTGAAAAGGGCTTTGCCTGATTGTCTTGTAAATGCCACATTTTCCCTCCATCCATTATCTAGCTAGCCTGGTTGCTGTTTTTACTAGCTGGCACTAGCATAGTTAGCTACTGTAGCTCTCCACTATCATCTTGTGACATGTCACTGAAAGTGCTGCCGTTTGCTTCTGCCAGCACCTGCCCTTCAGGTGGCCAAGGAAACAGCTGCTCCCATGTTTTGGCATGTGTCTCCTAAATCGATTAGGAACCCAAACGCTTTCCACTCGACAAAAACACTTTCCACTCAACAAAAACACTTTCCACTCGACAAAAACACTTTCCACTCAACAAAAACACTTTCCACTCGACAAAAACACTTTCCACTCGACAAAAACACTTTCCACTCAACAAAAACACTTTCCACTCAACAAAAACACTTTCCACTCGCTCTCGCTGGCCGTCTTCTTTTTCCCCACTAATGCACGCTCACTGGGCTTTTGCTTTTCAACACAAAGAGGAGGGTGCACCGTTCCCGGAGGCGCTGCAATACCGGGTCGATGCGTGGAGCGGATGGAGCAAGCCCCTTTTCCGTCTCCCTGTCCTAAAAATCCGTTTAATATGTAGTCCCCCTCTGGGGGACATATCAGATATTAAACTGATAAGAACAGATACTACACTTGATCTTAGCCAAAAGGCCGAGAAGCGATAACCCCATTACTGCACCCTGCCCGGGTGCGCCCCCTTGGGTGCTGTCCAATATCGCCTGGGGCAAAGGTCAATGAGCCCCTCCCCAGGACACTTGCTTTCAAGCAGTCTCCGCCCCCTTGAGCAAAGCCTCCCCAAAATACCTTGAATTTGTGATATAGGGGGACTCATATGTGATGGAGAGTCCCCCTATGGAGCACATATCAGAGCTGACAACGACAGAATCTTTATATATATATTGTAGTGGCTCACTCGGTTGATCTGGGATGTTTGGACTCACAAAAGACTATCGTCACTTCAGATTGAAATTCACCGGTAGCCTACCACAGGGTTCTCCACGTAGGAGCCAACACAACCACACAACCTTGTTAAAATGAGGACAAGTAATACAACAGAATAGAATAAAAGAACTTACTTTATTACCTTACAATTGCAGCAAAAGGACAGTTACACAGAGACACAAGGGGTATCTGAGTAAGCGCGCCCACCGAGAGTCGGGAGAGCATATTTATACTGGGCTAGGCTAGGCTAGGCTAGGCTACGCTATTCCACACCGCGTGACTTCATGTCTGAGTACCTGATTGGTTGAAACTACTGTCTATCATGTTGGTCATATGAGCTCATTACTGTCGTCTTCTTATTCGGCCGAGGTTGATAAAATGTTCTGCTGTGTTACAATTTAAACAGGCTTTTCATTGTGATGTGTCCTTGGCATTCAACTTATCTGCCACTAGAACATAGATAATAACATACTGCATTCTGGAAAAGTACAGACTGCTGACATTCAGTATTGAAGCTTAACTAGGCCTAAAAAGGCAGGCCTTATATTAAACAACTATAATAGCACTTAATCAAAAGTACCTTTCACATTTCCCCCCTTTGATCCATACTATGGATCACTCTACTGTTAACATTACTGGTGAGTGATGCTAAGCTAAACTATCAGAATGGGGAATAACAGAGTACTTGGAAACACATCTAAATAGCCCAGTGACTTTAAAACAGAGTATAAAACATAATAGAACATAGTTACTGTACTGTAACTAGTACAATCGTAAAACAGTTCAAATTGTCAGTTATGGCATGAGCCTTTAATAGTGAAATTTACAACAGTATTATTGCTTTTTAGGTTGACCCTGTTGGTCAGTTTACTCAGCTCCTTGGTGATTTGGTCTTCAGGACTCCAAAAGTCCTCTCCTGGGCTCAACCTTTAGGTGACTGCCAGCTGGTCTGTCACTGTAGGGAGGTGGTTGTAGCTCGACTTAGCAAGGGCCACGGCTCACGTGTCTACCCGAGTTAGGAGGTTCCCGTGTGGGGTGTGTTTGTTATCAGTGTCTGAGAATGTGTGTGTAGGTGCTTCAGTAGCTCGACTCAGCAGGGGCCACGGCTCTCGTGTCTACCCGAGCTAGGAGGTTCCTGGGTATGTTTGTTATCAGTGTCTGGGAATGTGTGTAGGTGCTCTGTAGCTCGACTTAGCAGGGGCCACGGCTCTCGTGTCTACCCGAGCTAGGAGGTTCCTGGGTGTGGTGTATGTTGTTATCAGTGTCTGGAAATGTGTGTGTGTGCTCAGATCTTGCCTGTTTACTGGTGAGTCACTCCGGGGTTAGCCTCATGATATCTCTGGATGTCCCACGTCTTCTGCTGAGCTGGGGACAGCGAGGCTTCTTCATCCTGCAGCAGGACCATTTCGGTGGCGTCTCCTCCCAGGGTGGCTCTGGTTGCTTTGGTGATGAAACACTTGCAGATAGGGATGCCACAGAACACTAGTATTCCAATTAGAAGCAGGAAACTCACGATCATGTAGACTGCTTTCCCCGCCCAGCCAGAGAAGAACTCGGTCAGTGGTTGTAGTGTACTACTACTACTTTCGTTCATATTGGGCTAGGTGAGCGGGTGGCTTTCGCTCTCTCTGGGGTCTCCTAGGTGCTGGGGTCGGCTCCTCCTCCTCTTCTGGGATCTCCTGAGGGTCCGCGGGCTTTGCGACTGGTTGTTTTTCCTTGACAGGGGAAAGACTGGGAACAGAAGGAATGTCAATTTGTGGGGTGTCGGGTCCCCCCTTTGTGGGTGACTCTGGCTCACACGATGGGAAGTCTCTGGTGGTTTCCTCTGGGATGTCGTCCCCTCTCCAACGCTTCACATGTGCTGTGTGTACCCAGGTTGGTCTCTCGTTCACTCGGACGGCTGTTGGGGTGGCGAGGATGACCTCGTACGGGCCTCTCCACCGTGGGTCGGTCCACTTAGTGCGGCCGAACGCTCGGATGAGCACAAAGGATCCTGGGCTGATGGGGTTGTTTGGTTCTGGTGCTGGGTCGTATGCCTGGGCTGTGAGAGTGGATCTGATGACAGAAAATTGTTTAGACAGACATACAGCGAATTCACATGCATTGGGTGGTGGTACCAGGTCCGCTGGTGGGTCCGCTCCTGTGTATGGGGGACGGCCAAACATGCATTCAAAAGGTGTCAGAGGTGTCCCTGACCTTGGCGTGGTTCTCATGGACAGCAGAGCGAGGGGCAGGCACTTGACCCAATTCTGACCGGTTTCAGACATGAGTTTGGCGAGCCTGCTCTTGAGGGTTCCATTGGATCTTTCTACCTGTCCTGCCGACTGTGGGTGATAGCTACAGTGTGTTTTGAGCTCTATTCCCAACAGTTGTGTGGCGTGTGCCAGTATCTCACTGACGAACGGGCTGCCGTTGTCTGAGGAGATTTTCTTGGGTAAGCCAAATGTGGGGAACCAACCTCTGCACAGTGCCTCAGCCACTCCTCGTGCCGTCTCCCGTTTCATTGGGTAAGCCTCCACCCACTTACTGTACATGTCCACGACCACCAACGCCACGTTCTTGCCGGCTGCAGGAGTAAGGTGCACAAAATCAAGCATTAGATGAGCTCCTACACCCTGGGCTAGACCCCCATGGTGTCCTGGTGTGTTTTTGAGGCCCCTAGATACATTGTATCGGGCACATGTGATGCAACATTGACAAATTTTCTCTGCTGTTTGTGTGATGCCTGGGCAGTACCATGATCGGGTAAGGATTTGACTAATCCCCCCTTTGCTCACGTGACCACGTCCGTGAGCAACGTGACAGTAATATGTGTAATGTTTTCTCGGCATGCATGGTCTACCGTCTGCTGCCCTCCAGATACCGTCTGTTTTCGTGCAGCCCTCTTCCTCCCATAGGGAGGCTTCCACAGGGCCCAGATCAGTCCTATACATTCTCCTAAGCACACTCGATCCTGCAGCCACCAAACAGTCCTGTCCCTCAACTGGATCCTCCTCCGTCAGCTCCTCTGGTTCCTGTGAGAGAAAGCAAGTGTCACAATTGGAGAGAGAGTTAGGATTAGCTGTCAGGTGGTAACCAGCCGCTCGCTTGGCCTCCTCATCGGCCCGCTGGTTGCCCTTTGATGCTGTGTCTGTTGCATTGGTGTGTGCTATGACCTTGACCACCGCCAGCTGCGAGGGTAGCAGCATAGCTGCGAGTAGGCCGTCAATCAGTTCCCTATTCTTGATGTTGGTGCCTGCTGATGTTTTGTAACCCCTTTTGGCCCATAGGGCGCCGAAACTGTGACCCACTCCCCACGCATACTTGCTATCAGTGAAAATGGTGACCTTGTTACCACGTGATGCCTCACACGCCTGGGTGAGGGCCCACAACTCTGCCTGTTGTGCCGACCAAGTGTCCTGTAGCCTGCCACTGGTCACTACCTCTGTGTCGGAAACAACTGCAAAACCCACATGTTTGTGACCTGTATTGGGATCAATGGAAGCAGAACCATCACAGTAAAGTGCACGCGCGCCCTCCAGGGGCACGTCCTTCAAATCTTCCCTTGGTTTGCACTCTTCGTCGACTCGTCCCACGCAGTCGTGCTCCACCTCTGCCAAGTCGACATCTGGGAGAAGGGTTGCAGGGTTAAGTGTGGTACAGCGGACAACTGACACGTTGGACTGACTCAAGAGAGAACTTTCGTACCGCTGAACACGGGCAGTACTAAGACAGCCTTGCTCTGAAGAGTTAAGGATCGCCGCCACCGCATGTGGGGCCTGAATGACAACTTTACAGTATCCTACAATCGGAGCACACTTTACCAGAGCGATGTCGCACGCCACCACGGCCCTCGTGCACCCAGGGAGCCCCAGCTCGACAGCAGAGAACGCCTGTGAGAAGTAAGCGATTGGTCGGTGTCTTCCCCCATACCTCTGGGTCAGCACACACCTCACATACTTACCGCTCCCATCGACGAACAGGTCGTACTGCTTGGTGGGGTCCTGGTACCCAAGACACGGTGCGGTGGTGAGCGCGGACCTTAGCTCCTCCCAAGCCGACTCCATCTCCGGGCTCCAAATCACCTTTTCTCCTGGTTTAAGGGAGAGAAACGGGGTGCGCAGTGTTTTGTCTAACCTGCTGCATTCAGGAATGAAGGTGCGACAATAACCAACCATCCCAAGAAAAGAGAGAACTTCCTTCTTGGTCCCTGGTCTTTTCATGGCCAGGATTGCTGTGACCCGGCTTGGTGTGATGCGTTTACCTTCTGCCGTGAGTGTGTGGCCTAAGAACGTGACCTGTTGTGTCACAAGCTGGGCTTTCTTCCTGGATGCCTTGTGGCCTCCCGCCGCCAGCAGGCGTAGGAGCCTCTCGGTCCCTTCCAGACAGCCTTCTCTGGTGGGACAAGCAAGAAGTATGTCATCAACATACTGAATGAGCACCCCACCAGCCGGTGGGACATACTCACGAAGGTCGTTGGATAGAGCAGCGTTGTAGATTGTAGGCGAATTCGTCCATCCCTGGGGACAGCGTGTCCAGGTGTAGCATCGCCCGTTGAAAGTGAATGCGAACCAGTGTTGTGATTTGGGGTCGACTGGTACAGAAAAGAAAGCATTTGCCAGATCAATAACAGTGTACCATTTGCAGTCAGGTGTTAGAGGCTCAAATATTGTGTTAGGGTCTGGTACCAAAGGAGCGAGCTTCAAACATACCTCATTCACGGCCCTGAGATCCTGCACAAACCTCCACTCTGGTGGCTGACCTGCTTCCTGGTGCTTTTTTACTGGGAAGATGGGTGTGTTAACAGGGCTTCCTTGTGGTAGATCTATAATCACCCCCGCTTTTAACAGCTCTTCCAGCACCGGCCTTACCCCTTCTTCTGCCTCCTTTGAGATGGGGTACTGCTTTACCTGCACTCCGGGCGCCTGGGCCCCTCCGTCTCTGTTGGATACCACCACTGGGGTGGCTGACCTAACTTTCCCTACATCATACTTCCCTGATGCCCAGATACAGTGGGGTAGCTTAGCTAACATTTCCCCTACATCGGCTGGTTCCTCCTCGGTCATCAGGTACTGTGGATCAAAAATTGCCATTACATCTCGGCTCATTGTCAACATCATGGGTTCAAACAGTTTCAATCTATATACAAGTTCACCATACATCAAGAGGGAGGTTACCTCACCGAACTGAGTGTAACCCTCCTTCTTATGTTTACCCGTTCTCCACAGCCATTCACAGGCCCCAGTGAAGCCTCCGAGGCTAACCCATGCATCCGTCCGCCCTTTGGTGAGAGAAACATGGGGCACCCCCTCCTGGACGGCGGCCACATAGTCGTGTGCCTCGGCGTCTCCTAGGGTGACTCCTGCTGTGGTGATAGAGTTGCTGAAATAAATGCTGTTAACCCTGCCTGTGCCTAGCTTGGGACCTGCTCCATCTACATCCCTTACCCATTCTTCAACTTCCTCCTTGCTTGCTGTAACCTGCATCGTAACATGTGGTGTTTGTACTGTGCAAATAGGTGGATCTGCAGTCATGTCCTCCCTAAAATTATTAACCATATGTGCCAGTAAGTCCCCATCCTCCTCTGCTAACTCCAGGACAAGGGCAAACCGGTCCTGTTCATCTAGCATGAGCCTGAACTCGGTGTCTGTGTCTGGGTGTGGTATGTGTGCTTTGACTCCGGCATCTGTAACTACTAAATTTAGGTTGAGTTTACACATGATGTCCCTGGCCAGCAAATTCATGGGACACCCTTTGCTAAAGATAAATGAATGCTCAAAATCAATTGATGCTGGATCAGTGTGAAACGTGCATTTTATTGGTAGAGTGAGTGGTTCAGTTGTGGAGGCCCCAGACGCGCTTCTAGTGGTTCTGGTCTCTCCCGACAGTGTAGGTCTGAAATTACATTGGTTAGCACATAACACAGAAGTGGTAGCACCGGAGTCAACAAGAAACATTATGTCCTGACCTTCGATTGTCAAAAGAACAGTGGGCAATCGTCTGTGTGCTCCCTCAATCATAATGTATACTCCCTCAGTGTGCGTGTCAGTGCTAGATGTACCTTCAGCCTTATCGGAAAAGGGAGGGACGGTCGAGTCGTGCCAATCATCAAAGACTCCCTCCCTGGCCTCCTCGCCCCATCATGCGAGGTCATTGCGGTTGGCTGGTTTCCAGGTGCCTCCTGATCCTCCGGTTCCTTGGTTCTGCCTTGGTCGGTCCTGTTTGTACTGTGAAACATCGTTATGAACCTGATACGGCCCTCTCCCTGCTCTACCTGTGTCTCCTTCGCGGTTCTGGTGCCTCCTCCTCCACTCCCTCTGCTGCTCCGTCTCTGGATATGGACAGTCCCGAATCATGTGGCCCTCCTCCTTACAGTTAAAGCACCTCATTGGTCCGTACGGGCCTCTCGGTGGCCCGCTCCTGGTCCGCTCCTTCCCCTGCACCGTTGGCTGCTGGCGTGGCCCCCTGGGCGGGTCGTGGAGCCTGGCGTGAGCATCAGACATAACCATAGTTAGTGCAGTGTTCAGACTTGCCTTGCTTTTGGCCTCCTTCTTTTTCTCCTGCTCGACAGCCTCGGCATCCTTCGCGTTCTGCTGCTTCTCGGCGTGTCTGGCGTGGATGATGAGGTCGTTGGCGGTGGGGTTGTCATCATAACCAATCCAGGTCTGGGTCACCCGCTGTGAGAGGGCGGGCTTCATCCCCTTTAGGGCCATGCCCACGAGCGTGGATCCATACCCCTCCATTTGGTCGTTCATACGGAAGTGATCAGCGATGCTCTTCTTCAGCCGCTCTATGTAGGTCGTCACCGGCTCCTCGGCTCCCTGTACACAGTTGGTTACCTTTGTGGGGTCTCTGCTGATGGGCCAGATGAGAACCAGGTTCTGGCGGAGGTCCCTCAGGAGCTGGCGCATTTGGTAGTTGGCCGCGCTGCTTCCTGGGGCTTCGACCCAATTGGTGCCTGGCTGTACGACCCGGAACACCCGGCGGTTCAGCCGGTCCCACAGCTCCCCTGGTCCAGCGGTTTTGTAGATGATGCGCACGAGGTCCTGGATAGTGAGGAGGCAATCACTAGAAAGTCTGGTTAGTTGTCTTGCATATCCTTCAGAATCTATCTTTAGTGGGGGTAGTTGCAGTATCATATCATGAATGTCACTGGGAGACATAGCACGGTGGACCAAACTCATTGTTCCGTTAGCATTTGGTAGCTCGATCATCGGGTACTGGCCCTCCTCTGCCTCCTCCTCCTCCTCCTCCACGGCTGACACGGATGCTCCGAACCCGGTGTCGGAGTCTTCAGGGCCGCCGCAGGCACCCCCTGAGTGGGGTGTGGACGCAGCCTGTGGGGCACTTGGGGCGGGTGTCTGTAGCGCTGGAGAGAGGTTATGAGATGTCATTAATTTGTTAAAATTGTCCTCAGATAGTTTACTTTTTTTTATGTAGTTGGTGATGAGTTTTATGGCCGCCTCATCGGTGGATATTGAGGGCGGCCCTGATTGTAGCGGTTCCCTGGCCTGGTACGACCCCTGCTGGTAGGCGGGTGGAGATGACTGTTGCGGAGCTGCTGCCTGCAGCGGGGCTGGTGCCTGAACGGAGAGAGAGAGATTGGGGTAGAGAGGGGGCACTGGTGTGCGGTTGGCTGGTGGAGGTGGCTGCAGCGGGGCTGGGGTGGCGAACGGACTATATTCATCGTCTCTGCGAGCCTGATCAGTTTGAAACAACGGAACCGTATCTCCCCCCTGGCTAGAAAACAATGTTAACTCACATCCCTTTTGACGGTACTCAGCCTCTTTTTCCCAGACACCGAGAACCGCACAAACATCGCTCTCTAACTTAAATTTTTTCCTTTCCTCCTCTGTCATCTGTTCCACTTTATCCTTCACTCCTTTTATCACACACATTGAAAATGTGCCGTTAGCGGGCCAGCCTACCTTGTCGAGATTGTGGAGGCCGATCACGCTACGGACACCTTTCGTATCCCTCATATAGGCATAGCATTTACTCTGGGAGCAGAGATCACCGAGTGTTTTGCCTACATGTGCACCCATATTTCAAGCACCTTAGGTCTCTGCTGCACACAACACAACAGTCACTTCAATCACACTTCTTTAACAAGTACTAAGTAATAGTAGTATAACAGTAGTAGTAAAATAGTAACAGAATGGTACCTTAATCAGAATAGGAACGTACTTTAAATGTGGAATAAGCAACACTGTTTAATATCGGAGTCGTTATGGTTCTATTTCGCACCGCACCGATACAACACTTCACACAGTCAATGAATTGAAAACCCCAACCAAAAGAATAATTCTTCAACAACTAAAATGTTAAACACAGGCGCAGCACTTCTCTGTGAGCCTAACCGATGTTTAGGTATGGGAAATCTTGGTCTATGGACGGACTATGTAGTTATAATGTAGCTAGCATTTACAACCTCACCGTGGCAACCATGTATATGTGTGGACCTCTTTAATCTCTTATATCCTATGCTTACGTCACAAGCGCAGCCCTAGGCATATACTCTCATTAAAAAGGAATTTTTAACTCTGTGAACAATTGGTGTACGTTTGGAACTTACTTGAAAATGTAAGAAAAGCAAAATCCTCCGGCTGTGGTGGTTGGCTGTCCTATCGATGGCTTCCAGGCGTCCCTGCCCCTCTGAGCGACCTGCGTCCGCCCTCAACCTCGTCCGTCGACGGCTTGGCTATTAAGTTGATGCGTGAAGGGTGATCAGTCCAACGGAGGTTCACTCAGACGGGCAGATCAGCTGGAATCCACACTTCTGACACCAGTAAAATGTGGTGGCTCGCTCGGTTGACCTTGGATGTTTGGACTCACAAAAGACTATCGTCACACTTCAGATTGAAATTCACCAGTAGCCTACCACAGGGTTCTCCACGTAGGAGCCAACACAACCACACAACCTTGTTAAAATGAGGACAAGAAATACAACAGAATAGAATAAAAGAACTTACTTTAATACCTTACAATTGCAGCAAGAGGACGATTACACAGAGACAAAGATGTATCTGAGCAAGCGCGCGCGCCGAGAGTCGGGAGAGCATATTTATACTGGGCTAGGCTAGGCTAGGCTAGGATGCTATGCTTATTCCACACCGCGTGACTTCATGTCTGAGTACCTGATTGGTTGAAACTACTGTCTATCATGTTGGTCATATGAGCTCATTACTGTCGTCTTCTTATTCGGCCGAGGTTGATAAAGTGTTCTGCTGTGTTACAATTTAAACAGGCTTTTCATTGTGATGTGTCCTTGGCAGTCAACTTATCTGCCACTAGAACATAGATAATAACTGTTCATGCATACTGCATTCTGGAAAAGTACAGACTGCTGACATTCAGTATTGAAGCTTAACTAGGCCTAAAAAGGCAGGCCTTATATTAAACAACTATAATAGCACTTAATCAAAAGTACCTTTCACAGGAGGAGGAGAGAGGGCTGTTTTTCTGTGTAGCTGCTCCCTGAGGCCTCCTCCTCCAGGTGTGTGACCTGAAGTCCATCATGGTGCAGATCGGAGGCCAGGAAGCTCTTCGAGGAGATGGTGAACAAGCTGCAGGTGAGCAGGCCTCAGACATCCTCCACTGCAAGAACACACCTGTTCCCACCTGGCACAGCCAGTATTCATTTTTGTGGTGCGCTTCACCACGGTCCACTAACGGAAAGGGGGATAGTCTTACTTTTCTCTGACGAATGAGTCCGGCGCTTTCATTTTTCTTTGCACTTAAACTGCAGACGAGTCGAGGTCAGTAACGATCGCAGCAGAAGAGCGAACATCCAAGAGAAGAAGTCGTCTATAAACAGGTTTGTGCGATTTATGAATTATGAGAAAACTCTGACTTGAAGTCGCTTTGGACAAAAGCGTCAGCAATGTAATGTATGTTCAAATGTACTAGCAAACTAGCTAGCTACTTCGACGCGAGAGTGTTGAATTACTTTCATTAAGTTAACATCTCAATAATGAGAACTCCTGGCAATGCAATGTTTATGTATGTACTTAAATAGTGGGGGGGGAAAGTTCATAGCCAACATGAGACATACATTTAGCAAGCTAGCTACTGAAACCAAAAGCAAGCAAGCAGCTTTTAGCTCGTCGGCTAGCGTTAGCATTAGCATTAGCTGACATTCGCAAGCTCACAGCCTGGCTGCTGGCTCTAATTTGGTTCCACTAATACCGAGGTGGGACAAAGAATACGTGTATTTTTACTAACGTTTAGTGACATGGCATGATCACAGCAAAGATCTCTTCCACTTTGCTCAAACAGCTCCACCGTGTCCATTGATGGAGCCAGCCTCAAAAGAGCCTGAGGACATCCCATGGAAGTGTTCAATAATTTTTATGTGATCTTTGCCTAGTGTACAGTGTGAATGGATTGTGCTATGTTTGGTCCTTGGTCATTTGTTTTATGTTTTATGTTATGTGTCTCTGAAATGGATACAATCCGGTGACATTACACATTATCCACAGGTTGCCCACCTGTCGAGTCGGGGGGAGGATGTTAAGGGACTGTCTGACCAACATAATGGATAGGTGTGTACAAATTCTGCCGTTTATTATGCAGTCGTAATGAAGTGTTGAGCAAAACATTGTATTAAAGCGAAATCAATTTCAACTGTTCTGTGTTTCATATTGGGTGTGTTTCTGCTGTTTCAGGATGTTCACAAACAGCATGATGGCCTTGATGAACATGAGAGGAACAGGAGTGAAGATGGCCGACAGCCTAAAGCCTAAAGCTGTTTAACGTTCTTCTAGGTAATTGCATCAACTCTTATTTTCTCTGTCTGTTTTTCTTAATGTCTCTCTCTTTTTCTGTCTCCCTCTCTCTGTATCTGTCTCTCTCTCGTGTCTGTCTGAGTCTCTCTCCATCCCTCTGTTTCTCTCTGTCTGTCTCTGTCTGTTTCGCTCCCTCTTTTTCTGTCGGTCTCTGTGTCTCTCTGTCCCTCTCTCTCTCAGGGATGTGATTGTTCCTGATTAAACAGGATTTCCTGCTTTTCTGACCAGAGGCCTGTACTACGAACGTAGTTCAACACATCCAGTTAAACTTCTCGCTAGCTCGCTCGAGTAAACGAGACAACCGCAATCACGGATAAACGGTACCATGAAGGTGGTTATCAACTCGTTAACTCGACCCAGCTGATCTAATCTAGCTATGAGCGCGTGCACATATAAAGAGGCGGTGTTTGCCGGTATGGCCAATCGCAAACATGGAGCGATCTAGAGCCGCCTACTTCACACAAGAGGAGCAGACGCTCATCATTCAGAAATATGAAGACTACAAACATATTATTCTGGCCAAGAGTAACATGGTTGCTGCAACTAAAGCGAGGAAGGAAAGCTGGCAAAAAATTGCTGACTGTTTGAATGCGTAAGTTAATAGGCTTATCAATATTAAATTTAATTAATATAGCTGTTTGGTCAATAGCCATATAACTTGCTACATGCCCCATGATGAACGCTATGCTGGCCTAGATGTGACGTTTGCATGCCTTAACATGAATGAGTTGCATAGATGTGACGTTAGGACTATTCTTATATATACCTTCAGTGCAAACCCTGGCAATGGAAAACGTTCATGGGAGCAAGTGAAGAACAAACATAAAAACATAATCCAAACCGGTAAGTAGCCTAGGCATAGGCCTACTTGAATTTCTCCAATAAACAGCCTACATGGTTGTAATGTTTAATACAAAAATTTGCTGACAGATATAAATGATCCCTTCTGCCGAAAATCGGTATCTTTCATATAAATAGTCATCAGAAAACTCTAATGGGTTTTGTCGGTCCTTAAATACTCTCGCCTTCCTTAGAGACCCTCTAACTATTCGCGCACCGAGCTCCACGGGATCCTCTAAGAAAGGACAAGCCATTTTCCGCATGTATTGACTGGTTGACTACCGGCGTTTTTATAGCGTCGAGCCGTAATCTGGAACTTAACCTGCCACCGAGCAGGTTAGCTCGCCAGCATAAGTTACCATGGCGATATAACGGTTAGGGTCAGGGCTGAGTACAGGGCCGGGGACCGGGTAAACCACAGGTACTGTAACATTAGGGTCAGGGCCAGGTCAAGGGCCAGGCTACAGGATTCAGAGTCCCCAGGGAGGTTAAAGTGAGGGCTAGGAGCCAAGTCGAGGACAGGATCAAACACAGGCCCTGTGACTATAGGGTCAGGATTGGGGTGAGGGTCAGGCTGTAGAGTCAGAGCCATAGTAAAGAATAAGGTCAGGGAGAAACACAGGTCCTGCAATGATGGAGACCTGAGACATTGAATCCGGGTATGAAAAGGGAATGTTAAGTTGTCAATGAATACAGATAATTCACAGAGTGGGGCGGGAGTAGGTACATTACCTTACCTTACAGACGTTCATTGAGGCCGTTTGGGAAAACACTGCCTAGGCGGCTGATCCAAAACTGCTCACGCCTCTGTCTGCGGGGTCGTGTCCAGTTTGGGTCGTGTTCAAGCCCCATCATGGCGAGGGAGGAGGGGCCATGGTTGAGGAAGTGGCTGACCAGATGAGTGTCAGAACGGAGATGGAGGTTAATGTTACGTAGGTGTTGGCTCAGACGGGCTGAGAGAGAGTTGCCGGTCTCACCCACGTAATAGAGACCACAGGCCAGGCATTTTATGGCATATACACAGTTGGAGGTATGGATGGGTATTCTATGACGGATTGGATGATGTGTTGCGGCAGATGAGCTTTGGAGGTGGGATGTAGGAAATTGGGATGTTGCCTGGTCACCCTGGGATTAAGGGGCCTGAGGCTGTACTAGCAAATCCCCCAGATTTGAGTTTCTCTTAAAGGCTGAGACCAGGGAGAAGTTGCTCAGGATACCAGTGTCCGATTTGAAACGGTTGAAGTTGAGTCTGAGGTGAGCATTGACAGCGACCGAGCATTTGCTGTACGTTGTGACCAGAGGCAGGGTTTTGCCCGTACGGGGGGGGGGGGGCTCCAAAAATGACCTCCTAACAGAGCGCCGGAGGGACCTTGAGTAGCCCCTCTGCCTCAAAACCTTGAAGAGGACATCAGTAGCCTCCTCAAAGTCACAGGGCCTGGTACAAATGCGATGGAAGCGTAAGAGCTGGGATTTGACCAGACCCCTGAATGTGTGAGGGGGGTGGAAATTACTCGCATGGAGCAGAGCGTGTGTGTCTGTGACCTTGAAAAATACCTTGGTGTCAAGATGGTGTGTGGCGTGAAAGGACTCCCCTTTGAAGGTGGTTACATCTAGGAAGTCTACACTGCTGTCGTGGAGTACACTCGAGGGATGGTGGGAGTTGAGGATTTTAACAAAACTGTCAAAGGCACTGCGTGAGTGAGGCCATACACCCCAGATGTCGTCAAGGTATCTGTAATAGTGAGATGGTTTGAGGGGGCAGAGTGAGAGGACAGTTTCCTCCCAAGCGGCCATGTAGATGTCTGCTAGCGATGGGGCAAACCTCTTTCCCATAGCCACCCCCTTGACCTGTAGGTAGGTTTGCCGGTTGAATTCAAAGTCATTTTTGATCAATGACAGTTCGAGCAGTCTGAGGATGTGGGTATCTGGACGCCCAGGTGAGGGGTTGGCCTCCAAGCAGTTTTTGACCGCTTGAAGGCCTGGGACCGTCTCAATGTTAGTGTATAGGCTGTCAACATCCATTGAAAACAAAAGGTCATGAGGGCCAAGGGTGGCAGTCTGTACCTTGCTGATGAAGTCATATGTGTCTTTGATATAACTGGGATGGAGAACAGACAGGGGGTTGAGGAAATGGTCGATGTATTCTGAAATGCCATATGTTTCGCTGGCACAGTCGGACACAATCGGTCTGCCCGGAGGGATTTTAAAGGGGACTGTCCAGGAGGAGGGGTCTTTATGGATTTTGGGGAGGAGGTAGAACCTCCTCGCCCTGTAGTCCTGCAAACCGGTCAGATATGCGTGTTGTTTGGAGGTGATGTAATTGTGGGATTTAAGGTCGTCCAGTATGAGAGCAATCTGTTGTGCTGTATCTAGAAAAATGGGGCCCGGCAGTTTGTGATAGTACTCAGGCATACTCAGTTGGCGCTCTGCCTCAAAGATATATTGGTCCCTGTCCATTATTACCACTGCTGAACCCTTATCTGCCGGCTAAGGGTTAGGGTTAGGGTTAGGGTTAGAATGAGACCAGGGTTGGACCCACAGCCCACGGACCTTAAGGTCAGAGCTGGGATTAGATACAGAGTCAGGATACAGGGAGGTCTTAAGGTAGGATGAAACCAGGGTTGGGTCCACAGGTCACGATCCTTAGGTCAGAGCTGGGGCTAGGTTCAGTAGACACAAGGTTAGGATGATGCCCGGATAAGGCCTGACAGCGTGCAGGAGAGTTAACACCAGGCAACAGAGCCGTGGGTTGGACTGTGAGAGGATTGGATACCTAGGCCCAGCGCGCTCAATGGTGTGAGAGGAGGGAAGACAAACCAGAGCCAACCGTAGTCATTGGGACTAGGGTTAGGTATGGAGCCAGGTTCCAGTTGGTCCCAGGGTTAGAGCGAGGTGAGGGCTAGGCCTACAGTCCAAAATCCTTAGGGTCAGTGCCACTCTCAGGGCTGCGGTCAGGTTCAGAGCAAGAATTGGATTAGGATTAAAGTAAGGTGGGTCCAGTGGATCAGTAGACCACAAGGCTAGGATTATGTCAGGCACTAGATCAGTGTGTTGGGCTGTGAGAGGGTTGAATACCCAGGTCCAGTGTGCTCAATGGTTTGAGGGGAGAGAAGACAAACCAGAGCCAACAGCAGGGCGCCCACCGGTCACACACACAGGGGGTGCTAGGTGGTAGTAGTCGGGGCATACCGGACCATACCTCCAACATTCCTTAACGGGTTAAAACCATTTGCCCCCTGCCTGAACCTAGGCTGGACCCCCTGGCTGATGCCTAATCCCAGCCCAAACCACTATCCTGACCCTAACCACTAGGTCTCCCGAACTGACCCTAACCCTAACCCTAATCCCAGCCCAAACCACTATCCTGACCCTAACCACTAGGTCTCCCGAACTGACCCTAACCAAGGGACTATAGCCCTGACCCTAACCTATTCCTCCCCCCCTCCCTCTACTCTCTAGCACAGGCTTTAGGCCACCTTGGAACATCCTCTCACACATGCACATGCACACACACACACACACACACACACACACACACGCATACTGGCTTAACTTTTCTATGTGGGGACTTTGACTGGCTGCCCTAACCCTAACCCTAACCCTTACCTTAAGGCCTAGGAACATGATTTTCAGAGCAATATGACCAATGACGGTCAGTGATTATGTAAATCACTTCAAATCTTCAGAATCTCTTAAAAGATGCAGACCTGAATGTTCAGTCATAATGGGGACCTTTTTTAAAACTACATTTCCCATGAGCATCACAATGACCTGAATGTTCAGTCATAATGGGGACCTACTACATTTCCCATTTATGAGCATCACAATTAACACCTTTTTCCAATCCATGCCAATTTATTAATTGTTACAAAAGAGTAGGGTAGTGGCCCACCCTACTGGAACACTGATGAGCCTCAGCCAACCACAATGCACTTTTTAAATATATTCAATAATAACAATGCAATAAAAAAAAAAGGAGCCTCAACTAAAAAACAAGGTTGGGTGCCAAATGTAAAATGAAGATTATTAAAGTTATTATATATAGTATAGTATAGTATAATATTATAATAACATTCTAACATTCCAACAAATGAATGAAACGATCCTTCACAACCCTCTTTCTCTCTCTCTCTCCCTCTTTCTCTTTCACCCTCCCCCCCACACCTCTTTCTCCCCCCACACTCACTCCCCCCCCACACTCACTCTCCCCCACTCTTCCTCCCCCCACACTCACTCTCCCCCACTCTTCCTCCCCCCACACTCACTCTCCCCCCTCCCCACCACAAAGCCTTTAGATGCCAAGGCGAGACAAGTGCCCTCAGCCAAATGGTCCTGAGACACTGTTCACAGTGACCCCTCAAATGGTCCTGAGACGATGTTCACAGAGTGACCCCTCAAATGGTCCTGAGACGATGTTCACAGAGTGACCCCTCAAATGGTCCTGAGACGATGTTCACAGTGACCCCTCAAATGGTCCTGAGACGATGTTCACAGTGACCCCTCAAATGGTCCTGAGACTGTTCACAGAGTGACCCCTCAAATGGTCCTGAGACGATGTTCACAGAGTGACCCCTCAAATGGTCCTGACACTGTTCACAGAGTGACCCCTCAAATGGTCCTGAGACGATGTTCACAGAGTGACCCCTCAAATGGTCCTGAGACGATGTTCACAGAGTGACCCCTCAAATGGTCCTGAGACGATGTTCACAGTGACCCCTCAAATGGTCCTGAGACTGTTCACAGAGTGACCCCTCAAATGGTCCTGAGACGATGTTCACAGAGTGACCCCTCAACACCTCAGGACATCCCTCAGATTATCTGGCCCAACTAAATTATAAGCAAACAAAAAGAAAATTGTATTAACCATTGGAAAAATATTACAAAAACTCAAAGTAAACTTGAATGCTATTTGGCCCTAAATAGAGAATACACAGTGGCAGACTATCTGACCACTGTTTCAGATCAAAAACGGAGGAAATCATTGCCTATGTACAGGCTCAGCGAGCACAACCTGCCACTGAAAAGGGTCGACACAGGCAGACCTGGCTCCTAAAGAGGACAGATTCTGCCAGCAATGCTCCAGAGGAGAGATGGAAACAGAGCTACACTTCCTCCTTCACTGTGAAAAATACTCTGACATTAGAGAAAGTTTCTTACTTGAAATTAGACGAAAATGCCCCGAATTTGAATCCCTAACAGAACAAAAAAGTGTCCAGTACCTTTTAGGAGAGAAGAAGGATTGTGCTATTATAGCCGCCAAATACCTAACAAGTTGCCACAACCTTAGGGACTGACAGTAGCACAACTTGCTCTTTTATTTATTATTATTATTATTTATTTATTTATTTATTTGTCCACATTTTTACTAGAAATATTATTTTTAAAGAGAGCTGTTAGTTGTTAGTTAACTTACAGTAATTAACCATATACTTTATCTGTTTTTTTTCTTCATGTTATTATTGAATTGTGTTCTTGACGCTTCGGCAATATTGTTCACCCGACATTCATGCCAATTAAGCATATTGAATTGAATTGAATTGAATTGAATTGAATTGAATTGAATTGAATTGAATTGAATTGAATTGAATTGAATTGAATTGAGAGAGAGAGAGAGAGAGAGAGAGAGAGGGGGGGTGCATTTTCTTTTTATTTAGAGGACATCGTGACAAAGACTGCTTGGGGAAAACTCCCCACCTCCCCCACACTCACTCTCCCCACCTCCCCACACTCACTCTCCCCACCTCCCCACACTCACTCCCCCCCTCCCCCACACTCACTCTCCCCCCCCCCACACTCACTCTCCCCACCTCCCCCACACTCACTCTCCCCACCTCCCCCACACTCACTCCCCCCCTCCCCCACACTCAGTCTCCCCACTCCCCCAAACTCACTCTCCCCACTCCCCCACACTCACTCTCCCCACTCCCACACTCACTCTCCCCCCTCTCCACACATACTCTCCCCCTCCCCACACTCACTCCCCCCCTCCCCACACTCACTCCCCCCCTCCCCACACTCACCCCCCCCCCCCACTCACTCTCCCCCTCCCCACACTCACTCCCCCCCTCCCCACACTCACTCTCCCCCTCCCCACACTCACTCTCCCCCTCCCCACACTCACTCTCCCCCCTCTCCACACATACTCTCCCCCTCCCCACACTCACTCCCCCCCTCCCCACACTCACTCCCCCCCTCCCCACACTCTCTCCCCCCCCCCACACTCACTCCCCCCCCCCCACTCACTCTCCCCCCCCCCACACTCACTCCCCTCCCCCACACTCACTCTCCCCCTCCCCCACACTCACTCTCCCCCTCCCCACACTCACTCTCCCCCTCCCCACACTCACTCTCCCCCTCCCCACACTCACTCTCCCCCTCCCCACACTCACTCCCCCCCTCCCCACACTCACTCTCCCCCTCCCCACACTCACTCCCCCCCTCCCCACACTCACTCTCCCCCTCCCCCACACTCACTGTCTCCCCTCCCCCATACTCACTCCCCCCCTCCCCCAACACACTCAACTACAGCCCCCTTCTTTTTTGAGCAGTGATGCGGTTATTGATGTGGAATTTCACCGCTAACCAGTCCCTGTCTCTGAGAGCTTCTGGTTCAGCCTTGATGCAGTTGAGGCAGGCCAACTTTCCTGGGACTGTGCATGACCCAATAAATGTGTCTAAATGTTTCTCTACCGCCTTTATTTCATCCTCCTGCCATTTTCGTCATTTTGGACCTAAGAGAGAAAGAATAAATGGATCAGATCAGATATTTTTGTACAATAATCTGGATATGGATAATAAGAGCATTATTGATTCTTCCAAGATCACCACTGCAAAACAAGATAAACAAATTATAATTATTTTATCCTCCTGAGACCCGACAGTTCATTTTTGTACACTTTGGCGCACATGATGTTTTTGCTTCCTCTTATACATGTCCCAGGGGGAAAGAAAAAATCCTAACATTCCACAATTTTACCCCCAATAATCCAAAGGCCCATCTTTTAATTAAACAATTATAATACAAATCACAATTTCCCCATTAGAACTTCTGCATGCAATGTAGAAAGCAGAGAATTTTTACTTTTACTGCAGCGATATCTAAGAAATAATAATAATACTGTGAAAAGTATAATTTGCTCAGTGTCCGGAGACAGTTGTGGTTCGTTCCAGATCCGGACCAGAGGATTTTGAGGATGGTATTGAGTTCTGATGTTCCTTAGAGGACAACTGTAGCTTTAAAATGACATGACATGTGGGGGGTGTTGCCTTGGGGACTTCCCTGAGTCCAATGGGTGAGACAGGAGAGGGTGTGAACTCAGATGAGGAGCCAGATGAAGATGACCAAGATGCAAAGCCAGTTGAAGTGTGGTCTAGTGTCTAGGGTTAGATTCTAGTCTAGGGGTCTAGTGTCTAGTCTAGGGGTGTAGTGTCTAGGGTTAGATTCTAGTCTAGGGGTCTAGTGTCTAGTCTAGGGGTCTAGTGTCTAGTCTAGGGGTGTAGTGTCTAGTCTAGGGGTCTAGTCTAGGGGTGTAGTGTCTAGTCTAGGGCTGTAGTGTCTAGTCTAGGGGTGTAGTGTCTAGGGTCTAGTCTAGGGGTGTAGTGTCTAGGGTCTAAACTAGGGGTGTAGTGTCTAAGGTCTAGTCTAGGGGTGTAGTGTCTAGTCTAGGGGTGTAGTGTCTAGTCTAGGGGTGTAGGGTCTAGTCTAGGGGTGTAGGGTCTAGTCTAGGGGTGTAGTATCTAGGGTCTAGTCTAGGGGTGTAGGGTCTAGTCTAGGGGTGTAGTGTCTAGTCTAGGGGTGTAGTGTCTAGTCTAGGGGTGTAGTGTCTAGTCTAGGGGTGTAGTGTCTAGTCTAGGGGTGTAGGGTCTAGTCTAGGGGTGTAGTGTCTAGTCTAGGGGTGGTGTCTAGTCTAGGGCTGTAGTGTCTAGTCTAGGGGTGTAGGGTCTAGTCTAGGGGTGTAGTGTCTAGTCTAGGGGTGGTGTCTAGGGTCTAGTCTAGGGGTGAAGTGTCTAGTCTAGGGGTGTAGGGTCTAGTCTAGGGGTGTAGTGTCTAGTCTAGGGCTGTAGTGTCTAGTCTAGGGGTGTAGGGTCTAGTCTAGGGGTGTAGTGTCTAGTCTAGGGGTGTAGTGTCTAGTCTAGGGGTGTAGTGTCTAGTCTAGGGGTGTAGTGTCTAGTCTAGGGGTGTAGTGTCTAGTCTAGGGGTGTAGTGTCTAGTCTAGGGGTGTGGTGTCTAGTCTAGGGGTGTAGGGTCTAGTCTAGGGGTGTAGTGTCTAGTCTAGGGGTGTAGTGTCTAGTCTAGGGGTGTAGTGTCTAGTCTAGGGGTGTAGTGTCTAGTCTAGGGGTGTAGTGTCTAGTTTAGGGGTCTAGGGTCTAGTCTAGGGGTGTAGTGTCTAGTCTAGGGGTGAAGTGTCTAGTCTAGGGGTGTAGTGTCTAGTCTAGGGGTGTAGTGTCTAGTCTAGGGGTGTAGTGTCTAGTCTAGGGGTGTAGTGTCTAGTCTAGGGGTGTAGTGTCTAGTCTAGGGGTGTAGTGTCTAGTCTAGAGGTGTAGTGTCTAGTCTAGGGGTGTAGTGTCTAGGGTCTAGTCTAGGGGTGTAGGGTCTAGTCTAGGGGTGAAGTGTCTAGTCTAGGGGTGTAGTGTCTAGGGTCTAGTCTAGGGGTGTAGTGTCTAGTCTAGGGGTGTAGTGTCTAGTCTAGGGGTGTAGTGTCTAGTCTAGGGGTGTAGTGTCTAGGGTCTAGTCTAGGGGTGTAGTGTCTAGTCTAGGGGTGGTGTCTAGTCTAGGGGTGTAGTGTCTAGGGTCTAGTCTAGGGGTGTAGTGTCTAGTGTCTAGTCTAGGGGTGTAGTGTCTAGTGCAGTGGTTCTTAACCTGGGTTCGATCGAACCCCAGGGGTTCGGTGAGTCAGTCTCAGGGGTTCGGCGGAGGTCAAGACACACCCGACTCATATGATTCGTGATGACACGCCCCGCTTGGCCATCATTGGCTGCAGGTGATCACGCAACATCGCTTGGCCTATCTGTGCTGCAGGGAATTTGGCGCGCTCAGTAGTCGAATTGTGACTGTCGTGTGATTTCTTTCTTAATATTTTAATCCCTTCATACTAACTATGTCGAGCAAAAAAAGAAAGTGGTCGGACGAATATGTACAATATGGATTCACATGTATAACAGAACGTGATGGGAGTCAGCGTCCTAACTGCATGATTTGCAATGCCAAGTTGAGCAGTTCTAGTCTAGCACCGGCAAAACTAAGAGAACACTTCCTTAAGCTGCATGGAGATGGACAATACAAGAACACAACGCTCGCTGAATTCAAGGTGAAGAGAGCCAGATTCGATGAAAAGGCTACTCTGCCTGTTCTCGGCTTTGTACCCATCAACAAACCGATCCTCACAGCATCGTACGAAGTTGCTTACCTGATCGCAAAGCAGGGCAAACCACACACCATTGGTGAAACACTCATTAAACCAGCTGTGTTGAAGATGGCGAATATCATGCTGGGAAAAGAGGCTGAAGTCAAGTTATCCCAAATTCCTCTTTCAAATGACACCATTAGCGACAGAATAGAGGACATGAGCAAAGACATTTTGGCTCAAGTAGTTGCAGATCTGATTTCAAGCCCGGCAAAATTCAGCCTTCAACTCGACGAGACCACAGACGTTTCCAATCTAAGCCAGCTTGCTGTATTTGTGCGCTATGTGAAAGACGATGTGATAAAGGAAGATTTTTTATTTTGTAAGCCTCTTACGACAACAACTAAGGCAGCCGATGTGAAGAAACTTGTGGATGACTTCTTCAAAGACAACAATCTTTCGTGGGATATGGTTTCTGCAGTTTGTTCGGACGGAGCTCCAGTCATGCTGGGAAGAAAGTCTGGTTTTGGTGCGCTAGTGAAAGCCGATGCACCACACATCATTGTTACGCATTGTATTCTGCACAGGCATGCGTTGGCAACAAAAACCTTGCCTCCAAAACTGGCAGAAGTATTAAAAATAGTAGTGGAATGCGTGAACTATGTGCGAAATAGTGCTCTGAGGCACCGCATCTTCAGTGAGCTGTGTAAAGAAATGGGCTCTGAATTCGAGGTACTTCTGTACCATTCTAACGTTCGGTGGTTATCCCGGGGACAGGTGCTGAATCGTGTTTTTGCCGTGCGTGTGGAATTAGCCCTGTTTTTGCAAGAGCACCAACATCCTCATGCAAATTGCTTAAAAAATTCTGAGTTCATTCTCATTTTAGCGTACATGGCTGATATCTTCGCAGCTCTCAATCATCTCAATCAACAGATGCAGGGCGGTGGAGTCAACATCATCGAAGCGGAAGAAAAACTGAAGGCTTTTCAAAAAAAGCTACCGTTATGGAAACGACGAACAGAGAACGATAACTTCGCAAACTTTCCCCTGCTAGACGACTGTGTGAGTAAGATCGAAGATGTATCTGGAATCGGAGACATTTCTGTACCCGCGGAACTGAAGCAAGCAATTGCCACGCACTTAGATGAGCTTGCAAAGTCTCTCGACGGATACTTCCCTACAAGAGAGTCATATCCAGCATGGGTGAGACAGCCGTTCACGTTTAGTGTTGAGACAACAGATATCAATGATGAATACCTCGATGAAATCATTGAAATTCAGCAGAGCCAGGTTCAACAGCAACTCTTCAGAACAACAACGCTCTCAACGTTTTGGTGTCAACAAATGGTAACGTACCCTGTTATTGCTAAGAAAGCTCTGGAGATTTTCATACCGTTTGTTACAACATATCTTTGCGAGCAATCCTTTTCGAGGATGCTGGACATAAAAACGAAGAAAAGGAACAGACTTTGTTGCGAAAATGACATGAGAGTGGCACTTGCCAAGGTAAAGCCGCGCATTTCTGAACTGGTCTCTGAAAGGCAACAGCAGAAGTCACACTGATTTGAGGTAAATATTCATTATTATGTTTTTGTTTTTGTGTGAAAATAATGTTTTAATAGTTTTGTTCTTTGAACACTGATGTTGATGCACGGTTCATTTTGTGCACCAGTAAAATATATAGCCTACCTATGTTTTGAATTTTATTTTTCCAATTAAGAAGGGTTCGGTGAATGCGCATATGGAACTGTTGGGGTTCGGTACCTCCAAAAAGGTTAAGAACCACTGGTCTAGTGTCTAGTCTAGGGGTGTAGTGTCTAGTCTAGGGCTGTAGTGTCTAGTCTAGGGGTGTAGTGTCTAGTCTAGGGCTGTAGTGTCTAGTCTAGGGCTGTAGTGTCTAGTCTAGGGGTGTAGTGTCTAGTCTAGGGGTGAAGTGTCTAGTCTAGGGGTGTAGTGTCTAGGGTCTAGTCTAGGGGTGTAGTGTCTAGGGTCTAGTCTAGGGGTGGTGTCTAGTGTCTAGTCTAGGGGTGTAGTGTCTAGTCTAGGGGTGTAGTGTCTAGTCTAGGGGTGTAGTGTCTAGTCTAGGGGTGTAGTGTCTAGTCTAGGGCTGTAGTGTCTAGTCTAGGGGTGTAGTGTCTAGTCTAGGGCTGTAGTGTCTAGTCTAGGGGTGTAGTGTCTAGTCTAGGGCTGTAGTGTCTAGTCTATGGCTGTAGTGTCTAGTCTAGGGGTGTAGTGTCTAGTCTAGGGGTGTAGGGTCTAGTCTAGGGCTGTAGTGTCTAGTCTAGGGGTGTAGTGTCTAGTCTAGGGGTGTAGTGTCTAGTCTAGGGGTGTAGTGTCTAGTCTAGGGCTGTAGTGTCTAGTCTAGGGCTGTAGTGTCTAGTCTAGGGGTGTAGTGTCTAGTCTAGGGCTGGAGTGTCTAGTCTAGGGCTGTAAGGCAAGGCAAGGCAAGTTTATTTATATAGCACATTTCAGCCACAGGGCAATTCAAGGTGCTTTACATGAGACATTAAAAGCATTAAAACAAAAAGCAAGACATTATAGACATTTAAAACAAAAGGCAGGACAAATTAAAAGCATTAAAACAAAAAGCAAGACATTATAGACATTTAAAACAAAAGGCAGGACAAATTAAAAGCATTAAAACAAAAAGCAAGTCATTATAGATATTTAAACAAAAAGCAGGACAAATAGAATACAGGAATAAAAGTTACAGTGCAGTATACTGATAAACATAGCTCCTCTTAGAAAGCAGTGGCAAAAAGAAAAGTCTTCAGGCTTGTTTTAAAAGAACCAAGAGTTGCAGCAGACCTGCAGTTTTCTGGAAGTTTGTTCCAGATATGTGGAGCATAAAAACTGAATGCTGCTTCTCCATGTTTTGTTTTAACTCTGGGGACAGAAAGTAGACCTGTGCCAGACGACCTGAGGGGTCTGGATGGTTCATAGCATATGAGCAGATCAGAAATATATTTTGGCCCTAGGCCATTCAGTGCTTTATAAACCAACAGCAGTATTTTAAAGTCAATTCTTTGACAGACAGGAAGCCAGTGTAAAGACCTTAGTACTGGTGTGATATGCTCCACTTTCTTAGTCTTAGTGAGGACTCGAGCAGCAGCGTTCTGAATCAGCTGCAGCTGTCTGATCGATTTTTTAGAGAGACCTGTATACATGCCGTTACAGTAGTCGAGTCTACTGAAGATAAACGCATGGACAAGTTTTTCCAAATCCTTCTGGGACATAAATCCTTTGATCCTTGATATATTCTTCAGGTGATAGTAGGCTGACTTTGTAATTGACTTAATGTGGCTGTTAAAATTCAGGTCTGAGTCCATGACTACACCAAGATTTCTGGCTTCGTTTGTGGTTTTTAGCATTACTGATTGAAGTTGAGCACTGACTTTTAATCGTTCTTCTTTGGCTCCAAAGACAATTACTTCAGTTTTATTTTTGTTTAGTTGGAGAAAGTTCTGGCACATCCAATCATTGATTTGTTGAATGCACTTACTCAGCGCTTGTATGGGATTATAGTCTCCTGGTGATATAGTGATATAAATTTGTGTGTCATCTGCATAGCTATGGTAACATATTTTGTTGTTTTCCATAATTTGAGTTAGTGGGAGCATGTAAATGTTGAACAGAAGAGGCCCCAGGATGGAGCCTTGGGGAACTCCACAGGTCATTTTTGTCAGCTCAGATTTGTAATTGCCTATAGACACAAAATAATCCCTGTCCTTTAAGTAGGATTCAAACCAATCTAACACTGTACCAGAAATTCCCAGCCGATTTTCCAGTCGGCCTAGTAGTATGTTGTGGTCTACCGTGTCGAACGCAGCACTGAGATCCAGTAGTACTAAGACTGAGATTTTGCCATTATCTGTGTTTAAATGGATGTCATTAAATACCTTAATTAGAGCAGTCTCGGTGCTGTGATGTGGTCGAAATCCTGACTGGAAGACATCAAAGCCATTACTTAGTGCCAGGAAGTTATTCAGTTGTTGGAAAACAACCTTTTCAATTATTTTGCTTAGAAATGGGAGGTTTGATATGGGCCTATAATTGTTCATTTGTGAGCTGTCTAGATTATTCTTTTTTAAGAGTGGCTTGATGACTGCAGTTTTCAGGGTATGTGGGAACACACCTGAAAGAAGAGATGTGTTTACAATTTGTAGTAAATCAGAGGCCATGCAGTTGGATACAGTTTTGAAGAAGTCTGTAGGTAGAACATCAAGGCAACAGGTGGAGGATTTCAGATATTGTATAGTGTCCCCCAGGGTTTTATGGTTGATCGGATTAAATTGTGTCATGGTACAATTATTGATTTTAAGTGGACAGTGTGACACATGTCCTGTACCTGGAATGGAGGCACTGACTGCTTGTCTAATTTTCTGAATTTTGTCAGTGAAGAATGAGGCAAATTCATTGCAGGCCCTGGTGGATAGAAGTTCAGAGGCTACTGACACAGGAGGGTTTGTCAGCCTATCAACAGTGGCAAACAAAGCACGCGCATTGTTATGGTTTTTGGTGATGATGTCAGAAAAGAAGGTCTGCCGTGCATTTCTCAGCTCCAGATTATAAATGCGAAGTCTCTCTTTATAGATGTCATAATGAACATGGAGATTTGTTTTTCGCCATCTGCGTTCAGATTTTCGACACTCTCTCTTTTCTATTCTGACCAGCAAGGCCTTTCTCCATGGAGATCTTCTCTTACCAGAGATCACCTTCACCTTAGTGGGTGCAACGGCGTCAATAATGTTTGTAATTTTAACATTGAAATTATCTACAAGCTCGTTGACTGAGGCCATATAGAGGGCAGGTGTGGACGAGAAAGCCTGAGTAAATATCTCACTGGTGTTTTCAGTGATGCGCCGTTTTGAGATAACCTCTGATTGAGAATTTGTGTGCATGGAGATAGTACTCTCAAAAAAACACAGGAATGATCAGAGAGCGCAACATCAGACACCTGAACCTTAGAAATATTCAGACCTTTGGTGATGATTAAGTCCAGAGTGTGCCCCTTGTTGTGTGTGGGCTCCGTCACATGCTGAGTCAGTCCATAGTTATCAAGGACACAACCTAGCTCTTTAGTCCCTCTGCCCTGAGGGTTGTCAACATGGATGTTAAAATCACCAACAATAACCACACAGTCAAAGTCAATGCAGACAGTAGACAACAGTTCAGCAAAGTCATCAAAGAAGTTTGGACAGTATTTAGGTGGCCTGTAGATGTTTAGAAATAACGCTCGGGAAAAGGAATTCAACTGAAGAGCCACATATTCAAAGGAACCAAAATTTCCATAACACATCTGCTTACATTGGAGGGAGTCATTAAACAAGATGGCTACTCCACCTCCTTTCTTATGCACTCTAGCCTCGCTCATAAAGCTGAAGTTGGGAGGAGTTGACTCAATAAGAACAGCTGCACTGTTACCTTGGTCTAGCCAAGTTTCAGTTAAAAACATAAGATCAAGATTGTGGTTGGTGATAAAATCATTGATTAAAAATGTCTTTCCTGTTAAAGATCTGACATTTAATAAAGCTAAGTTTAGTGTGCTGAGGGTATTATCTGCACATTTCTCTGTGATAGTTTGTGGCTGACGAGGAATAGATACTAAATTTGATACATTTGTAGAGCCGGTTGAGTGTTTCCTGTTACTTAGCAGATTCACCATTGTTTTTCTATTACCTATCAAGACAGGAATTGAGGAAGATACCATCACGTTGGGTCCTGGCTTGTCCTGGAAGGGGTCATGAGTGCCATTAGCCTTGTAGCCTGGACCCAGTACATATCAGTTAGAGCTTGCTGTATTGGCCCGGCAGGGGGTAAGGGCGGTTGGGAGCGCGTAATACAGCGCGTGAAAATGCTTGCTGCTGGATGCCGGTGAGAGGAAGCAAGTGAGAGACTCCCCCTCTTGGGGGGGTGGATCATCGCTGGTGAGTGCTAGTGGGAGGGGGGGAGTGAGAGACTCCCCCTCTTGGGGGGGTGGAGGGGGTGGATCCTCACTGGTGAGTGCTAGTGGGAGGGGGGGAGTGAGAGACTCCCGCTCTTGGGGGGGTGGATCCTCGCTGGTGAGTGCTAGTGGGAGGGGGGGAGTGAGAGACTTCCCCTCTTGCAGTAGCTCATCAATTTGGCTGAGCTTCAGTGTGGCAGCTTTGAAGAGGCCCTTGATTGGTGAGCGGGGTGGAGGAGGGGAGGGGCATCGTTGGGTTGTTGTCGATGGGGGGTGGTGTGAAGATTCTTCTTCCTGGCGCGGGTGTCTCCCATAATCAGAGCTTTGTTGAAGCAGCTCTTCAAGGTTTCTGCCATGTTGTGATATGTCTTCCTTCTGTTTTGGTATTTCTTGTCTCTTGTCCTTGACCATGGCAGAGGGAGCAGATGGATGACGCAGAGAATAGAACAGATTGGAGATAAACAGTTTTACTCCTGACCTGTTAAGGCAGAGTCCATTTCTCTGAAAAAGATGGTATCGTTCCCAAAAAAATGGGAAATTGTCAATGTAGCGCACTGAGTGAGTGGTACAGGCAGTTGAGAGCCATGTGTTCAGTGCCAACAGTCTGCTGAATCTCTCAACCCCTCTTCTGACTGGTGGTAGAGGGCCGCTGATAAACACCTTCGCTTTCAGAGACCTGACTGTGTTCAGCAGATCAATAAAGTCTCGTTTAAGAACTTCCGACTGCTGTTGCGCAACGTCATTTGTCCCCACGTGCACAATGATGTTTTCCACAGTTGGATGTGTAACCCCGATATGCAAGATTTTTTTTGTCATGTCAGCAACCGTATCCTTGGGAAAGCAGAGTATTTTGGTGCTTTCACTGCACATGCTTCTCACATCTTTTACAGTAAAGTCACCCACAATCAGAGTTTGAGGCCCAGTCGGTAGCCTTTTACTTTCTGGTTTACTCTCAGTCCTTACCCTGCTGTGTGAAGAAGAGATGTGATCCAGGTCATCAGACAGTGGGGCAAATTTGTTCTCCAGTTGTATGGTTGATTGTCGGCGAGATCTGTTTCTGGTTCTCCCTTTTGCGGTTGTCCACGGCGGTGTCCTTCTAGGGACAGGGGTTGAAGAGGCACTCTGCCTGGATGATAATGCAGGCCAGTCAGTCTCATAGTTCTCCAGGGACGGGTCTCTGCCTTGTTCTCCCTTTTCCCTGGGAGGTGAATTTCTCTTAGGCTTTGCACCAAGAGAGTTCCAGGGAGGGTTTGTAGGTTTAGTGCCCAGTACATGGCTCTCCTGTTTCTTGGTAGTCTCTTTGGTGCTAATTAGCTCTTGTCTGGTACTGTTTTGAATCCATGGTAAGGTGGTGTCGTTCCCAGTTAGTCCATTGACGTCCACACACATCTCTAACCGGTTCATTTTTGTTTCCAGCACTGTAATCTTCTGCAGAAGTTTGTGGAAGTCATCCGCAGTTAAAGGGGGCATCTTGCTGCCGTGCTCACGTTATCGTGAGGAGATGATAAAGACGTTGAAATATGGCAAATAAATCTTCAAAAAAAAAAAATATATATATTAGAGTCTTTAAAGTATCCAGGAGCCACTGCTCACAGTTTCTTATGGAAGAAAAGCAACAATATCAGCTGAAAAATGCAGAAAATGCAAACAAAGGCGAGAGCAAGCAGCAGAAGCGTCTGCACTGTCTGAAAGCAGGAAGTAGAGTGTAGTGTCTAGTCTAGGGGTGTAGTGTCTAGTCTAGGGGTGTAGTGTCTAGTCTAGGGGTGTAGGGTCTAGTCTAGGGGTGTAGTGTCTAGTCTAGGGCTGTAGTGTCTAGTATAGGGGTGTAGTGTCTAGTCTAGGGGTGTAGGGTCTAGTCTAGGGGTGTAGGGTCTAGTCTAGGGGTGTAGTGTCTAGTCTAGGGGTCTACGGTCTAGTCTAGGGGTGTAGTGTCTAGTCTAGGGGTCTACGGACTAGTCTAGGGGTGTAGTGTCTAGTCTAGGGGTGTAGTGTCTAGTCTAGGGGTGTAGTGTCTAGTCTAGGGGTGAAGTGTCTAGTCTAGGGGTGTAGTGTCTAGTCTAGGGGTGGTGTCTAGTCTAGGGGTGTAGTGTCTAGTCTAGGGGTGTAGTGTCTAGTCTAGGGGTGTAGTGTCTAGTCTTGGGGTGTAGTGTCTAGTCTAGGGGTGTAGTATCTAGGGTCTAGTCTAGGGGTGTAGTGTCTAGTCTAGGGGTGTAGTGTCTAGTCTAGGGGTGTAGGGTCTAGTCTAGGGGTGTAGGGTCTAGTCTAGGGGTGTAGTGTCTAGTCTAGGGGTGTAGGGTCTAGTCTAGGGGTGTAGGGTCTAGTCTAGGGGTCTAGGGTCTAGTCTAGGGGTGTAGGGTCTAGTCTAGGGGTGTAGTGTCTAGTCTAGGGGTGTAGTGTCTAGTCTAGGGGTGTAGTGTCTAGGGTCTAGTCTAGGGGTGTAGTGTCTAGTCTAGGGGTGTAGTGTCTAGTCTAGGGGTGTAGTGTCTAGTCTAGGGGTGTAGTGTCTAGTCTAGGGCTGTAGTGTCTAGTCTAGGGCTGTAGTGTCTAGTCTAGGGGTGTAGGGTCTAGTCTAGGGGTGTAGTGTCTAGTCTAGGGGTGTAGGGTCTAGTCTAGGGGTGTAGGGTCTAGTCTAGGGGTGTAGTGTCTAGGGTCTAGTCTAGGGGTGTAGGGTCTAGTCTAGGGGTGTAGTGTCTAGTCTAGGGGTGTAGGGTCTAGTCTAGGGGTGTAGGGTCTAGTCTAGGGGTGTAGTGTCTAGTCTAGGGGTGTAGTGTCTAGTCTAGGGCTGTAGTGTCTAGTCTAGGGGTGTAGGGTCTAGTCTAGGGGTGTAGTGTCTAGTCTAGGGGTGTAGTGTCTAGGGTCTAGTCTAGGGGTGTAGTGTCTAGTCTAGGGGTGAAATGTCTAGTCTAGGGGTGAAGTGTCTAGTCTAGGGGTGTAGTGTCTAGTCTAGGGGTGTAGTGTCTAGTCTAGGGGTGTAGGGTCTAGTTTAGGGGTGTAGTGTCTAGTCTAGGGCTGTAGTGTCTAGTCTATGGGTGTAGGGTCTAGTCTAGGGGTGTAGTGTCTAGTCTAGGGGTGTAGTGTCTAGGGTCTAGTCTAGGGGTGTAGTGTCTAGTCTAGGGGTGTAGTGTCTAGTCTAGGGGTGTAGGGTCTAGTCTAGGGGTGTAGTGTCTAGTCTAGGGGTGTAGTGTCTAGTCTAGGGCTGTAGTGTCTAGTCTAGGGCTGTAGTGTCTAGTCTAGGGGTGTAGGGTCTAGTCTAGGGGTGTAGTGTCTAGTCTAGGGGTGTAGGGTCTAGTCTAGGGGTGTAGTGTCTAGTCTAGGGGTGAAGTGTCTAGTCTAGGGGTGTAGGGTCTAGTCTAGGGGTGTAGGGTCTAGTCTAGGGGTGTAGTGTCTAGTCTAGGGGTGTAGGGTCTAGTCTAGGGGTGTAGTGTCTAGTCTAGGGGTGAAGTGTCTAGTCTAGGGGTGTAGTGTCTAGTCTAGGGGTGAAGTGTCTAGTCTAGGGGTGTAGTGTCTAGTCTAGTGTCTAGTCTAGGGGTGTAGTGTCTAGGGTCTAGTCTAGGGGTGTTGTGTCTAGTCTAGGGGTGTAGTGTCTAGGGTCTAGTCTAGGGGTGTAGTGTCTAGTCTAGGGGTGTAGTGTCTAGGGTCTAGTCTAGGGGTGTAGTGTCTAGTCTAGGGGTGTAGTGTCTAGTCTAGGGGTGTAGGGTCTAGTCTAGGGGTGTAGTGTCTAGTCTAGGGGTGTAGTGTCTAGTCTAGGGGTGTAGTGTCTAGTCTAGGGGTGTAGTGTCTAGTCTAGGGGTGTAGTGTCTAGTCTAGGGATGTAGTGTCTAGTGTCTAGTCTAGGGGTGTAGTGTCTAGTCTAGGGGTGTAGTGTCTAGGGTCTAGTCTAGGGGTGTAGTGTCTAGTCTAGGGGTGTAGTGTCTAGTCTAGGGGTGTAGGGTCTAGTCTAGGGGTGTAGGGTCTAGTCTAGGGGTGTAGTGTCTAGTCTAGGGGTGTAGTGTCTAGGGTCTAGTCTAGGGGTGTAGTGTCTAGTCTAGGGGTGTAGTGTCTAGTCTAGGGGTGTAGTGTCTAGTCTAGGGGTGTAGTGTCTAGTCTAGGGGTGTAGTGTCTAGGGTCTAGTCTAGGGGTGTAGGGTCTAGTCTAGGGGTGTAGTGTCTAGTCTAGGGGTGTAGTGTCTAGGGTCTAGTCTAGGGGTGTAGTGTCTAGTCTAGGGGTGTAGTGTCTAGTCTAGGGGTGTAGTGTCTAGTCTAGGGCTGTAGTGTCTAGTCTTGGGGTGTAGGGTCTAGTCTAGGGGTGTAGGGTCTAGTCTAGGGGTGTAGTGTCTAGTGTCTAGTCTAGGGGTGTAGTGTCTAGTCTAGGGGTGTAGTGTCTAGTCTAGGGGTGAAGTGTCTAGTCTAGGGGTGTAGTGTCTAGGGTCTAGTCTAGGGGTGTAGTGTCTAGGGTCTAGTCTAGGGGTGTAGTGTCTAGTCTAGGGGTGTAGGGTCTAGTCTAGGGCTGTAGTGTCTAGTCTAGGGGTGTAGTGTCTAGTCTAGGGGTGTAGTGTCTAGTCTAGGGGTGAAGTGTCTAGTGTCTAGTCTAGGGGTGTAGTGTCTAGTCTAGGGGTGTAGTGTCTAGTCTAGGGGTGTAGTGTCTAGTGTCTAGTCTAGGGGTGTAGTGTCTAGTCTAGGGGTGTAGTGTCTAGTCTAGGGGTGTAGTGTCTAGTCTAGGGCTGTAGTGTCTAGTCTAGGGGTGAAGTGTCTAGTCTTGGGGTGTTGTGTCAAGGGTCTACTCTAGGGGTGTAGTGTCTAGTGTCTAGTCTAGGGGTGTAGGGTCTAGTCTAGGGGTGGTGTCTAGGGTCTAGTCTAGGGCTGTAGTGTCTAGTCTAGGGGTGTAGGGTCTAGTCTAGGGATGTAGTGTCTAGTGTCTAGTCTAGGGGTGTAGTGTCTAGTCTAGGGGTGTAGGGTCTAGTCTAGGGCTGTAGTGTCTAGTCTAGGGGTGTAGTGTCTAGGGTCTAGTCTAGGGGTGTAGTGTCTAGTCTAGGGGTGTAGGGTCTAGTCTAGGGCTGTAGTGTCTAGTCTAGGGCTGTAGTGTCTAGTCTAGGGGTGAAGTGTCTAGTCTAGGGGTGAAGTGTCTAGTCTTGGGGTGTAGTGTCTAGTCTAGGGGTGTAGTGTCTAGTCTAGGGGTGTAGGGTCTAGTCTAGGGGTGTAGTGTCTAGTCTTGGGGTGTAGTGTCTAGTCTAGGGGTGTAGTGTCTAGTCTAGGGGTGTAGTGTCTAGTCTAGGGGTGTAGTGTCTAGTCTAGGGGTGTAGTGTCTAGTCTAGGGGTGTAGTGTCTAGTCTAGGGTAGGGCTGAACGATTAATCGATTTCAAATCGAAATTGCGATTTGAAACAACGCGATTAGCAAATCGCAAAGCCTGCGATTATTTTAGGCTGCAGCGTGTCTGGGTCTGGACCAGCGTTTCCCCTTGGATGACAGTTATGCTCACCAATCATTAATACGGTGCTTGCTCAACAATCAAAAGTGGCCAATGGCAACTGCTGCAGGGTCCGCCCACCAACAACATGAGTGAAACTACGAGTGAACTGAACACATGGCTAGCCACACCGGTAGCTCAGTAGCCAACGTCTTCGTGACCCGGAAATGTCATCGGCTGAGCCAGAAGAAATAGAGCATTTAATAGCTAAGAAAAGCAGTACATCCGTAATATGGCAATATTTCGGGTTTCAGGGGACAGATGTACAACAGAGAACAGTGCTTTGTAAGACCTGCCGCGGAACAGTTGCTACATCCCGGGGAAACACCACCAACCTGTATCAACACTTGAGTAAGCACCACAAGGAGATATACGATGCCTGCATGGCCAAAAAAGCGAGTGAAAGTAACGTTAGCAATGTAGCCCAGTCTAGCAAACAATCCTCCATTTCACACTCATTTGCAAGCGTTACCCCGTATGAAAAAGGATCACGAAGGCACCGTGAGGTAACCAACGCCGTGAAAAGTACCTCGCTAAAGACATGGTGCCTGTTAACACCGTGACAAAAGACGGGTTTCGAAACCTTGTCCAAACGCTGGATAAAAGATACGTGCTTCCCTCCCGCACATATTTCAGTCAACCACTATGCTTCCGTTTTGAATAATTGCTATGCACTTAATCCTAGAGGCTGCACATTTTTGGCATTCTGTTTAACATTGTCGTTGCTGTTCCTCTGAACGACCTACCTCTTTTGCAATGCCAGAGATTATCTACTGAAAGATCCTGTTATTTTCTTATTGTAAAGTTTTATTTATTATTATTATTACTTTATTTAACTTGATGGCAGAATGTGCAACTTGGATGCTGCTCCTGAGCTATAAGTGATTGACTTGCCTCTTGAAAATGTCCTAGTCCTAATAGCTCATGTATGTTCCATGCCCACGGACACTGTGAAAGACGTGTATGTTGATGGATGGATGGATGGATGCTGCTGTTATTTATCAATAAAAGGCCTACAAGTTGGAAAAGTTGGAAGCTATTTATATTTTCATCCTTGCATTAGAATATAGAACAGTTGATTTTCTCATGCAATCTCATGTGGTAGGTGTTTAAATCCATTACACAGTGAATATTGATGTTTTAAAAAAATATCGCAAATCGAATCGCAATTTCAGTCAGAAAAATCGCAATTAGTTTTTTTCCCCAAATCGTTCAGCCCTAGTCTAGGGGTGTAGGGTCTAGTCTAGGGGTGTAGTGTCTAGTCTAGGGGTGTAGTGTCTAGGGTCTAGTCTAGGGGTGTAGTGTCTAGTCTAGGGGTGTAGTGTCTAGTCTAGGGGTGTAGTGTCTAGTCTAGGGGTGGTGTCTATTCTAGGGGTGTAGTGTCTAGGGTCTAGTCTAGGGGTGTAGGGTCTAGTCTAGGGGTGTAGTGTCTAGTCTAGGGGTGTAGTGTCTAGGGTCTAGTCTAGGGGTGTAGTGTCTAGTCTAGGGCTGTAGTGTCTAGTCTAGGGGTGTAGTGTCTAGGGGTGTAGGGTCTAGTGTCTAGTCTAGGGGTGTAGTGTCTAAGGTCTAGGGGTCTAGTCTAGGAGTGTAGTGTCTAGGGATGGGAATCGAAAACCGGTTCTTGTTGAGAACCGGTTCCCAGTGAATCGATTTCTTGGAATCCTTGGCCAAAATCCTTAACGATTCCCCTATCGATTCCTGTCGTTGCTGCGCATGCGCGATGACGTCACACGCACGCTGCCTTGTTCTGTTTTATTAGACCGTGCTAGAAGAGGCCAGCAAAATGTCGTCTAGGCATAAACATTCGAAAGTGTGGTTACATTTCATGTGCCAAGATGACAACACGGCCACCTGCAATGCTTGCAAAAACCTTTATCATCAAAGGGGGAAATACTACAAATATGCAAAAACATTTGGCCACACAGCATGCGATAACTTTGCAGGAATGCCCCGTTTTTGATGCGCTCCGGAGTGACGACAGCAGCGCAGCTAACGTTAGTGTAGTCGAAGGTAAACTCCTCCAGAGTCCCTGTCTATTGTGTTAGTGCCATTTGTTTAATTGTGTAAACCAGCTTTCACTATATGAATAATCTCCATTTCCATCCATGTAATTTAGATGATGACGTTCAGAGTCAGGCTGGTGGTAGTCGGTCTGAAAAAATACTGATTTGTTTATGTCAGTTTTATTTTTAGTTCAAGGTAAAAAACAGCACTGTAATTGGCATGTTCAAAGTAGTACATATAAAAGAAAATTAATGTTAATAAACCTGTTTTTACTCTTTTTTGCCCAATGAGAGAATCAATAAGGAATCGGATCGATAAGCAGAATCGAAAATGGAATCGGAATCGCTAAAATCTTATCAATTCCCATCCCTAGTAGTGTCTAGGGTCTACTGTCTAGGGGACTAGTCTAGGGGTGTGGTATCTAGGGGACTAGTCTAGGGGTGTGGTGTCTAGGGGTCTAGTCTAGGGGTGTGGTATCTAGGGGACTAGTCTAGGGGTGTGGTATCTAGGGGACTAGTCTAGGGGTGTGGTATCTAGGGGACTAGTCTAGGGGTGTGGTATCTAGGGGTCTAGTCTAGGGGTGTGGTATCTAGGGGACTAGTCTAGGGGTGTGGTATCTAGGGGACTAGTCTAGGGGTGTGGTATCTAGGGGACTAGTCTAGGGGTGTGGTATCTAGGGGTCTAGTCTAGGGGTCTATAAGGAATTTTTTTTTTAAATCTTGTTTTAAATTTTAAATGTGTTTGTTTTTTTACCACCCCAACACTTGATTAATGTTTAATTAAATCTAAATTAAAACACTTTTTTTTTACTGGGTCTCAGGAGGACATCCCAAACCTACATCCCGTGAGTCAGACTACCCCAAGTCTAATGATTGGATTGGAGTGTGTGGTGTGGATAATGTTAGTGCTTATTTCTCCTTACTAGAGCAGTCTAGAGTACAGAGATAAAAATAAAAAGACGCTTCACTGTCCCAACACATTTGCAGCGTGCTGTAGTTCTGCTGGATATTCTCCCGTACCTTTAACAGTCTTCTGAGCTCTGTTGTCTGAAGACATGGACTGTGGCTGGATGGTTTCTATCCAAGATGGAAGTGTTAATTAGCACCACAGCAAAAAGTTAACCATTTATTATAGCACAACAATGTGTTCTTAAGGTTGGTGTACAACAGCAATAGGTTTGCATGGCAAGTGTCCAGGCCAATATCTCCAAAGTGCAAGGTCATAGCCTCTCCCAACCACCACCTCATCCAACTAATTCCTAGGCTAGCTTTCACATGAAACCATCCGTGAAGCTCTACGACGTTCCGTTAATTTTGCCCATTTTCTGGAAAACGGTTATAACCAAAAATATAACCGTTTTCCAGGTGGGCTATATCTCCAGTACAGAAGTTGGTAGCTACTCAGAACCACCACCTACCCCCACTAATTCTTAGGCTAGCTTTCAAATGAAACCATCTGTGAAGCTCTACAAACTTCAGGTGCTGAGATACCTGATACTCCTATGTTAACCTATTGCAGTTGTACACTGACATGTTTCGACTGTACATTCCATTTTCTCCAAAGTGTGATGAGCTAGAAGGCTCATAATGTAACCTCACCATCCCCTGGCCATAAGGTACAAGCCCTCCAGATATCGGAAGGATTGGATGAAGTTGAATTTTCACCAACTTCACCTTTAAGCTTTTTATGGGGCAATATCTTCAAAGTGTCTTGGGGTAGGAGGCTCATAATGTAACATCAGCATCCCCTTGCCATAAGGTACAAGCCCTCCAAATACCGGAAGGATTGGATGAAGTTGAATTTTCACCTTTAAACTGTGTATGGGTCAATATATCCAAAATTGCTTGGACTTGGCTGATATGGCAGTATTCTCATACCTCCATGATACTCTGTTAGTGTGCTGAGTTTCGAGGCAATCGAAGCAATTAAAAATTTTCACCAAAATCCCAAATTCAGCTTTAAGCTGCAGATAGGCTAAAATTCAACTTCCTCCAATCCTTCCAATATTCAGAGGACTTGTCCCTTATGGGAAGGAGATTATTATAATAATATAATAAATATATTATTCTAATTATCATAATATAATTACAGTAATAATACTAATACTAATTCTTATAGTTATAATCAATTAACCTTTTGGTTTTGTGAGGGTTTCTGTGTAATAGATTTAATTGTTAGTGTGTGTGAAAGTGCAAATGAAAAGAAAAAAGATTATATTTATTAGTTGTTATGTAATTAGTTATTAGCTAATTACAAAGCTAGGGTTATCTAACCCTTAAAACGGGTCTCTGGTCTACCTTAAACAGTCCACCTTAAAAAATTATACAGCATTATCCAACAAGCAAGTTCAGTGCAGAGTTGTTTTTACGGAGAGAGAAGACGCACAAACTAACGGGTGAGTTTAACATTGAGTTTTAATAGAAAAAAGTGATGTATCTGGATGTGAAAATAAAGATAAAAGGCTAATTGATCGATTTCTGCCAAGTCTGTGAGGAAAATCCTGTGAGAAAAGTTTTTGTATGACTTTTAAATGCACGTAGCCCTAATGAAATGCGCTTGGACATGCGTTCTTTCACTCGACGTTTGCTTTAATGTTAACTCATGTACCTCAGTCCACCACGTAAAAAATACGGAGGAGAGGATGATTGTCCTCCAGCTGGCGCGAGGCCTGATCGGCATCCGCACCAGCCCGTGTCCGGTCCCGGGGTGTGGCCACAGGAAGAAACACCTTCAGAGGCACCTCGTCATCGGCCACAAGGACTTCACCATGGAGGAGAGGTCTCAGTGGGAGGACCACGCGAGGAGAGACGAGGCCATCAGGCGGTTGGCTGCTCTGCGGGCCACCAACCCAACCATCCCTCTCATGACCAATTGGGATGTTGAGGAGGATGAGCTGGCGCCTCTGCAACCCGATCAGGAGGAAGAGGACATCACCGCTGGCCCCTCCACCAAGAAGCCAAAGGTCTCGGGTCCCTGCCGAGATCCCAGCTGCGTCCGCTACCGTGCCGGGCGCAGTTGGAGGTGAATGGTCTTCGGTCCCGCCTTCTCCAAAAGGACCATAAGATCCGCCAGCTGCGCCACCTGCTGAGCTGCCATCAGCGGGTGGCACCAAGACCGGTTCTTGGGCAAGGGCCAAAGGTTAGAATTATTTCTCTGTATCCTTTCTCTCTATCTGTCTATCTATATATCTATCTAATACTCACCTCATTTGCTAGGCTGCTGCATTGGTGGAGGAGGAGGACGAGGAGGAGGAGGAAATGGTGTTTGATGCCGGGCTGCTGTCCTCCCAGCCATCCACGAGCTCCCCCGCGCCAGCCACGAGCTCCACCCAGCCATCCACGAGCTCCACCCAGCCATCCACGAGCTCCTCCCAGCCATCCACGAGCTCCTCCCAGCCATCCACGAGCTCCTCCCAGCCATCCACGAGCTCCACCCAGCCATCCACGAGCTCCCCCGCGCCAGCCACGAGCTCCCCCGCGCCAGCCACGAGCTCCACCCAGCCATCCACGAGCTCCCCCCAGCCATCCACGAGCTCCCCCGCACCAGCCACGAGCTCCTCCCAGCCAGCCACGAGCTCCACCCGGCCATCCACGAGCTCCCCCCAGCCATCCACGAGCTCCCCCGCGCCAGCCACGAGCTCCTCCCAGCCATCCACGAGCTCCCCCGCACCAGCCACGAGCTCCTCCCAGCCAGCCACGAGCTCCTCCCAGCCAGCCACGAGCTCCTCCCAGCCATCCACGAGCTCCTCCCAGCCATCCACGAGCTCCACCCGGCCTGCCACGAGCTCCTCCCAGCCATCCACGAGCTCCTCCCAGCCATCCACGAGCTCCTCCCAGCCATCCACGAGCTCCTCCCAGCCATCCACGAGCTCCTCCCAGCCATCCACGAGCTCCTCCCAGCCAGCCACGAGCTCCCCCGCACCAGCCACGAGCTCCTCCCAGCCAGCCACGAGCTCCACCCGGCCATCCACGAGCTCCTCCCAGCCATCCACAAGCTCCTCCCAGCCATCCACGAGCTCCACCCAGCGGCCAACCTTCCTCAACCCAGGAGGCCGAAATGTGAAGGTCACCTCGGTGACCTTGCCTGGTTCCCCCTCCAAAGATTACTCCCCATGGAGCACCGGGCGTGGCAGAGGGAACCGGATGAGGCTTATTGAGCTGCCTGGTGGAATAGGTAAGGAGTCTTGACTCTTCATACTGTATATTGGATCTCTCTCTCTCTCTCACACACACACACACACATACATACACACACACACACTCTAAAACGCGCACACACCCAAGGTTTTAATCTAATACATGTGTAATACATGTGTCATTGCAGAGAGTCCTGGAAAATTTCAAACAGCACCATCAAGGGCTCAACCCGTCTTTGAAGCAGGAAGAAAATGCCAAGTCGAAAGTGAGCAGGGTGAAGGCATTCCTGTTGTACATGGGTCACGGTGTGCCAAAACTTTCGGACTGGGTGTTCCTTTACAACATTCCGAGGATGCGGACGTGAGTAGTGTTGTCATTACTCGCTCAGGGCAATTGGTTTAAGTTCAAGTAATCTATTCATTGCCATATAACAAAACTAAAACTATTGATTTTCTTTGTATTTCACCAACTCTGCAGGTTCACAAACACCCTTGTGAAGGAACACGGGGGGAAGATCACCACAGCCCAGTTCTACCTGGCCAACATCCGGCTTTTCATTACGTTCCTGGCCGAGATCCCACCGAAACACTGCCGCCTCACAAAGGTGCAGTTTGCAGAGCTGCGTCGGGAGGCCGAGATGAACATGAAGTCGAACATGAAGGCGGTGACCGTGCATCGCATGGAAAATGTGAGAACGAAACAGGACAACCTTCCGCCGAAGGCTGACCTGGTGGAGTTCAAGAATCGGGCCAAGATCAGGATCCCCCAGCTTCTGAGTGAGTTTTCTGTCAGTCAATCAATCAATCAAATCAAAAAATCAAAGTTGTATTTGTATAGCACATTTCATACACAGAGGCAACACAATGCGCTTTACAGAGAACAAGGGAGGTGGGCATACGTCTTCATACCGCAACACGCAGTGAGTAAAGATTGATCGTTGTGTCGAATGTTCAATCTTCTGTCTCTCTTGTCTCTATTCTCTCTCCACAGCCAAGCTAAAACAGAAGACAGACGAGGCCACCAAATTTGTGCTGTATGGGTACATGGCTGGGTACTGGGCCTGTTCCTACGGCCACAGGACCGGCGTCTACACGAATATGACTGAGCAGGAGGTCGATGAGGCCAGGCGACGCCACAGCAATAGCAAAAGCCAGGCAGGCGGCTACCTCATCCACGTGAGTGCTCATTTAATCCATCTGGCAACACACAATTAGAATATTAGTGATTAATCTACCTGACACACTGTGTCAAGTGTCAGCCTGCTCCCCACAGCCACTTACAGATGTGGGAAGTTAGAAATGTAACTTGCTGCAGCATTTCACGTTGCGGTATTTGGCAGGGAAATCCCGTTGGAAATCTCGTGGGATTTCAGACGGGTGTTATTTCGTTTTAGTGATGCACCACCGCCAGGTGGCGTCTTTGAGTAGATTTAGCAGGCTGGGCTCTGTGTTTTTCTCCTATAGTCTACGAATGAAGCATCATTAAGTTTCACATTCTTTAATTTAAATGCTCTGTTGTAAAGGACTTTGAGCTGAAGGTATCTGTATGAAAGGGGCTATACAAATAACGTTTAATTGTTATTATTACCTTGTTCTCAAACACATGTTTTATCCATCTCGATGTAATTTAATTATTACGAACACCTATAATATATCTAGGCCTACAGTAGCCTATCTATCTCGGCAACTGACGTCGGGTCAAGACGTGGTGGCTGTTAGGTCAAATGCGCAAAATAACAGTATTGTAAATATATTTGTTAGTAAAGATGTGGTGAACGTGAGGGTTTTGCGTTTTGTTTCTGGAACGCATTCAACTGGTAGGCTACTCGTAAACCCCGGAAGTAAATTTGAAGACAGGGCACCAGCTAATGTAGCCAAGTCTGAGCGCAGTAGGCTATATGGCTTCAGCACGATACAAAGAAAAAATAAGCTTGATCGGAGGTGTGGATCCATACAAAATTGAAATAGTCGCCATGAGTAAAGATCACTCATTGCCAATCATATCCGGACATTAACTATCTTGTGCATAGCGGCAGGTTTGACAGTGAGACATCAACCGATAATTGTAATAATGCGATTATTGAAATGGTCTTGTGAACGCCTTTATCTGATTTCCAAAATCGGGGTAAGGTCCATAGGACGATTGTGGGTTTTCATTTGCACATAACTATATTTTAATAAAACATTGAAGTCCGCCTGTCAATGACTTTCCCTAAAATTGTGTTCTGTTGCACCCCCTATTGTTAAATTATAAATGAAAAAAACATACACAATATGTTGTTATTTGAATGATCTTGAATATATATATTCAAGATCATTCAAATAACAAAATATCGTGTATGTTTTTATTTATTTATACCGGCCGCCAGCTGTTCAATGAACGGCTATAGGGAATGCGCAGTTTCGCGCTGGCTACAGCCTATTATATGCACAGTTTCGCGCTATGTAGGCTATTATAAATAGGCCTAAGTATTATTCATTGAGGGAGCTTGGACTCGCTGGGGAATGGTGGAGAGACACAGAGCCTCCCCAGACGCGACATCTCCAGTTGGCTGTGTATTTGAGCTGCCGCCTCAACCGTGCGTATAAGAGCAGAGCGCATCATATAGCTACAACTAGTAGCCCATAGCCATTAAAACGGCTTATTGTTTTATTCATATATCAACTAGATAATTCGATAATAATGAGTAGCCTAGTAGGCTATAAAATGAATTCATAGGGCAAGCCTTAAGTTGTAGCCTAGGCTACAGTACAATCACAAGACGCATAGGCCTAGCCTATCGTAAAAAGCGTTGCGTTCTCATAGGCCTATATTAACTTAGATAATTATTAATTATGCTCAGGTCATAATGTCCGTTGAAAATAATTCCCTCTAAGCAGAATTTGAATTGTATTAAAATAGGCTAAAGTTAAATTTCCACATATTCTGATTCCTTCTAGGTCTATATAAAAAAAAACATTTTTCTAATGTGTAGCCTATAGGCGATGAACAAAACAGCCACAATGTAGCCTGCTTAGCGAGCGAGAGGGCAGTCTACCATAAAGTGTATAACCATAATGTAATATATCTAGACTACATGCATTGTGGTATTTCTTTATATAGCCAATTGTTTCTCAATAAACAGTTAAGTCATCCTCTGAGTCCGAATGTAGGCTAATAGACCGGCAGCTCTAAATGCCTTCACAATCAATGAGACATGGTGTAATGGATTTTAAAGGATTTACCAAGATTCGTTCAAAAGGTTAAGTCTGATTTATTGTGAAAAACAATACTTGCGCAAGGACTTCCTGAACAACGCAACAAGGGTGGTTTAGTCAGCGAAGTCCCGTTCATGGGTATTGCTGTGGCTTATATGCAATCAAAACAAAGGTACAGTGCTTCCAGGATGTGATTGGCTACTGCATTGTACATGAATGGCAGGCGTGGCCAAGAGTAAAGACATGTGACATGAGAAAATGAATGGCAGGCGTGGCCAAGAGTAAAGACATGTGACATGAGAAAAAGGCGGTAGTTTCTAAGAGGGACAAAGGAACAAAAGGATGGTTATTCTGGAGCAGACAGATGGCCTTCTGGAAGCCATTTTGTATGTTAGCACAGCTATGTGAATACTTAGGGGGAGGTGATGAATTACAAGAGAAGTGAGAGGACAAAGGTTTAAGGTGTTTGGATGTAAATTCCTTCACAATCCCCCATTTGTGCCTGAACAGGTACACAAAAATAAAATATAAAATCCAAACACAAAGTGTAAACAGTCAGCTATGCTATACATGTGGAAAGGAAATAATCTCTCCACTAGGTGGAGCAAAAATTTTTTTTTTTTATTATTTTCTTTCCACGTGCAAAATCACGCACCAAAACCCCTTGTTTCAGAAATTGACAGGAAACAAGATAAAAAAGATGACATGATTATATACTATTTATAGTCTAAGAGTGGACAACCATTCACCAAAAAACTTGATTTAACAAGGCAAAAAAAATAAATGGTTACCAGTGTAAGAAGGGCAAAAAACCTCTTGGTCAATTTAGAGGAAAAACCCAAACTTATTTATCAACTCATGTTTCAACCATGGTAACTCTTGTAAACAAATATGATATTTTTCAGATTATTTCAAAGTTCATTCACTCTTGTGAATAATCGCATGTGATGTCCTATGGAACATAGCTTCCATGTGTGCGTCTCTGAATGTTTAATGTAGGTTCCAGTGTGTGCGATTAGGTGCAGTCATTTGTGTTGAGATTGTCCATGTTGTCATACCACAACCACAAGAAGGAGGTGACCGGCAAGGTCAGTCTCCGATTGCTCATCAGAGGAGAGGAGAGTGTGGCGGTGACTGTCAAGGTCACTCTTGTTCACAGTGTATCCCAACAGTCATTTAGGTGGCACTTCTCTTTTGGGCAATAGAATGTCATTGGGGAATGCAAGGCGTCTTCTCTTCTAGATCGCAACTTCAATGTCGCGTTGTTTGAATCAGTTATGTTCAATGTTAGTTGCAGTGTGTAGGTGTGTGTGCGTGTGTGGTGCATCTTGTGAGGTCATGGCTGTTGAGTTTCTCCATGTTGCCATCATAACGATCATGAGAAGGAGGTGACCAGCAAGGTCATTTTTCCTCCGATTCCTCGTCAGAGGAGAGGACAGTGTGATGGCCCATGGTTTTGGCCTTTGAGCTTTCTGGTTCAGCAGCTGCATCCTTGATCTCCTGGTGTTGGCGATCTCCTGGTGGACCGTTGTCTGCTGCTTTGACCCGTCGGCAATGGCTTGCATGGATCCACGAAGTCCTCTCAGATCGCTGTCTGCGTGGTGAGTAGAACCTGGTACGGCCCGAGCCACCTCGGCGAGTTCCAGCTCCTTCGTCTGTGGTCGTGGACCAGGACCCATTCCCCAGGAGAGATGTGATGCAGGAACCCCTCCTTAGCCTCAGGAAATGGCGGTCCTCACTCTGTTGGAGACATCTGTTAACATCCTCCGCCACCCCTGTTTTTGAAACATGATCTGGCCCGTGGGCTAGTTTGAAAGCATAATGAAAACATGAACGAGGTAGTACAGGTTTGTCATTAGGCCCTAGATACAGGTTAGTTTGGTGGTGGAATGTGCACTTATTCCTCCATTTCTTTTTCTCCGCAGGTGGAGCAGATGCTTGTAGGTCAGAAATGTCTGCCAGGGACAGTGGAGGAATCTGTCAGGGTCTGTGGATGGTACAGAGAGCATAGAAAGCACAGGGGAGGAAGCAGAGACAGCCGCAGCTTTTGCAGCGAGCTCTCGGAGGGTGAGGAGGGAGTCCCTGTCCTGGTTCAGCAGGGTGAAGGTGCGGTGGGACACCACACAGCCAGGGCGCCAGCAGCACGTACAGGCTCTTGAACTGAACCCGGTCCATCCCTGTACTGCTCCACGTAGGGCCGGCCCGGGTCGTGCTGCTGGAGGGCTCACCTTGGCGCTCCCGCTCCCCCAGTACAGGCTGATGAAGTGCTCCGTCTGTGGATCCACAGATGAGAGAGACAAACAGAGACAAAACAGAAGAGCAAAAGGAGAGTCCTCTGGTCTCTCTGTTCCCCTCCTTTGGTCAGGAACGGTTATCAGCAGTCTGTAGGAGATACTCAGAAACATGGTTAAGCGCAAGCTCCTGCTTTGGGGAAAAAATGTTGTTATTCAGTCAGGAAAACTTAAAACAGGGTGTCTGTTCCAAGTGTCATTTAGAGCCAGTCTGTAGTATCCCTACAGTGACATCAGGGGCAGTGTTAGAATGACTTCAACACGCCCAGTCCCCAGTCATGATCAAGGCAATTGGATTTGGCTCTAGAATTTCTCTCGCGATTTTATGAAAATAAAATAAAATACCCACATTCTCGTCTCAACAAAACAACACCCCCTAAGGGTGAAAGCAAAAATTTCCTGAAGTCCGGATAAAAATTAGAGATGGGGCAAAGAAAATGACACTAAAATGAATTGGCTTCATTTCCAATTAACTAATCAAAGCTTCATTTGTATAGCTAAAATTTGTATATCTAAACCCTCCCTCTTCTGCATTTGAGGACAGAGTATTTGGGCACTGCCTCGGACAAAATGGTCTCTTCTCTGTTTCATACTTATCTGTCGTTCACAGTGAGTTGGTGACGTGGCGTTGGCTTTGCATCTCACGAACCCCAGATCGCTTATCTGTAGGGAAACAGGCCGGTAACCTTCATCTCCACCTCCGGTCCTGTGCCCGTCTCCTGGTTCGGCATTCACCCATCACTCCCGGAACGACAGTTGTCTGTAAAAAAACACTCAGAAAAAACACTCAGGCCCGATGAATGTGCCTCAAACTATAAACATGAGATATTTAACATACTCATTTAAAAAATATATAATTGGGTTATGAGATGCTGCATTCAGATTAAGACACTGGCAACCCTTATCTATTCCCCCCACTATTATGCACCAACCTTATGTCTTAAGCTACATATCAGAAAGAGAGACAAAACAAACAGTTAAACAGACAAACAGCAGGTTCCAATGTCCCCAGGAAGGCATGATCCAGGCTCCTCAAAGACCTGCCGCCCAGGGTCCATAGCACCTGAAAAATAAGACTCAAAACACAGACTGGGTTCAATAGCAGAGGAGAAGGCCTAAAGCCAACTCCTCAAAAAACACATCATCATTATATGAATGAAATTCATACAGTAGAATGCATAAAACGAACAGCTTATGGCCATTCATTGACTATTGAAACAAACTCCTGAATCAAACACCTATTCAAAACCCTGTCAAAAAAAATCTCTCTATCTTGGCTAGTTTAAATCTCCCTTATGGGTTGTTCAAGGGAAGTCCAGCAGGTGGCGCTCGACCCCAAAACGGAGGCTCTTCCCTTTCATTCAGCTTGCGGTAACTGTGACACTGTTCAATCCGGTGACCATATTGACCACAATGAAAACATGCCTCATCTTTCCCACTCTGTCTGTACCTGTGAACATGCTTAGACCTACTGCTACGTTGCCTATTCTCCCTTTGTCGCCGTCCCCGTTTTTGTTTCAGACCTGCACCTTTATTTTGAATGTCTAATTGTCTCAATTGAGCAGCCTGAAGTCTAACGGCACCATCCTTGACTTTTTTCAAATTCCGTTGTTCAATGTAATGTCGGAAGCGTTCGGAATACCGGAAATGATCAACAACTTCCCCGAGAGAAGTTGATTCCCAGGTGTGGCATATCATCCTCACTTGGTCAGACAAAGAGGAGAGAGAGTTATTCATTAACTGTTGTTTCAAAATCTTTTTATAATCGGCGTTCGCTTTGTCCATGCCACTGTGTGACGCGAAGACTGATTCCAGTCTTTCCCAAAATTTCTCGAACTGCTCATCGGAATTTTGTTTACAATACGTGATACGGTCCCAATCCATCTTTTTAGGGAATCGAGTTTTGATTCTGTTCAACAGCGCAGCGTTTTGTGCAGTAAAATCGACATGAGAAAAAGGCAACGTAATATCAAACGGGTCTTTTACTTCGATCCATTTTAACCCAAGTACTTGTCGCATGATCATGGCGATTTCCTCGGCGTGAGGCTCATACATTCGAACTAAACTGTTAAAAAGATTCTCGAACTCGTTCATGTCTTTGGTTGGATCGGGCAAGGTTTTAGCTATATTACGCAGTTCATCAGAGCGCCAGGGTCTATAAACCGTAATCTCTGGAGTCCAGGCCGCATAACCAGCTGCATCATTTATTTGTGAAGGGCGAGGAACAGGGTTTGGGCAACGTATCAGAGGCGCTTGTATTTGCGGTCCCTCCAGACTATCTCTAGCCATATGTTAGTAGCCTGTGTTACAGGGACACCTAGTGGTGCTCTCAAAATGTTGCATGTATGACCCGGAAGTTGTCTTTGGCAGCGCGGGGAAATTTAAAGAAACAAATCCCTAATAACCACGACGCAGCCTAAAACCCCAAAACAGCAATGAAAGGAAACCTTATGGTTAACTCACGGCGGGAAAGAATACAATTTCGAAAGAAACAAAGACACATTAAATTCGCTTAGTACTCACCCAGTCAGGAAGTGCTTTGTTCTCTTCTGGCTCAATGGCGGAACACCGCGAGAGTGGAGTTTTCCTGCGTCTCCTAGGCAACCAGCTAGCCTACTGGAATCTAGCAGTTACGAATGTTAACAGTCTAAAAAGTGTACAAAAATACTTACAATACTTTACCTGGATCCATGACGCGCGTAACAAACAATACAAACTAAGAGCTGAGGCTCAACAGAGAACACATAAGACATAAGACGAAACAAAGGCCCACGTTACAAACAAGCATGCCCGGCTGCACCAGCATCTCGGTCCAGGCTAAACTGGACGTCTAGATCCTACCAAAATACTGTACAGCCACTTGGTCAAAGGTAACGCTCGTTAGGTCTACCAACCTGGTCAAAGCCAACTTTCGTTAGGTTTACCAACCTGGTCAAAGCCAACTCCTCGTTATGTTTACCAAGTCACCCGGGAACAAAGGGAAAAACGTTTCTCCAAGAAACGCGGATTGCAAAAACTCTCAATCACTCCCGTAGCTACCATCTCTGCGGTTTTAATCTCATCCGCGACCGGCCAAAAGGGAAGCCTGTTCTGTGCCAATTCTGTGGCGTATTTAACTCACGTTTTAACTTGTAACCGATAAACAACCTAAATTGTACATCAAACTACAGGGGAAACAAGCTTCACGAGACCAAAAATCACACTTCTTCTGAATCACACTTCTTCTGAACACTGCTCATGCCCTCGTAACGAAACAAGGACGAAGTCAAAACGACAATACGATATAAATATATATATTGCTGTTCACAACTTCCTTAGATAGTTACACAACTTATAGTACTAAAATACCCACGCTGGGGTTCCTGTTTTCACCAATCCAGACCAACACAACTGAACCAAATCAAGGCAAATACAACTCAGAACCATAAGAGGGTTCGTTTAAACGTACCTGTGAGCCTCAAGAATCCAGTGGAAGAACTGAGGAAATAATCTCGGCGTGCGCTCTGGCGCAAGAGAGAAAATTGATTTTCCAAAGCCCACTATAATGGACCGACAGGTCTGTCGATCAGTTCATCCACTGGAATCCCGGCAACACACAGGTAGTCCTCCCAGATCATCCGCGTCGCCAAACTGTAATGGATTTTAAAGGATTTACCAAGATTCGTTCAAAAGGTTAAGTCTGATTTATTGTGAAAAACAATACTTGCGCAAGGACTTCCTGAACAACGCAACAAGGGTGGTTTAGTCAGCGAAGTCCCGTTCATGGGTATTGCTGTGGCTTATATGCAATCAAAACAAAGGTACAGTGCTTCCAGGATGTGATTGGCTACTGCATTGTACATGAATGGCAGGCGTGGCCAAGAGTAAAGACATGTGACATGAGAAAATGAATGGCAGGCGTGGCCAAGAGTAAAGACATGTGACATGAGAAAAAGGCGGTAGTTTCTAAGAGGGACAAAGGAACAAAAGGATGGTTATTCTGGAGCAGACAGATGGCCTTCTGGAAGCCATTTTGTATGTTAGCACAGCTATGTGAATACTTAGGGGGAGGTGATGAATTACAAGAGAAGTGAGAGGACAAAGGTTTAAGGTGTTTGGATGTAAATTCCTTCACAATGGTTGTAAAAATGATGTTTTATTGATGAAAAGGGTAAAACTGGAAAACATGGAGAGTCATTGCATTGATCGATGCAGTCCGCTACCAGCAAACACTGAAAATACAGGTCCTCCAGCGAACCTGGACTAGACTATTGTAACCCCCCCCCCCCCCAAATTCTTTTATATTCAAATAAACTGGATGAACCGGTTTCCTAGCCCTGGATCGTGGGAGGGGGGTAGCCTGCGTTAGCGGGTGCTTTGCCATGACCGGCCATTGAATTCGCTAGTTTGATTGATAGATTGATGGATTAACGTCCAAAGTAGATTGTGCAAGTATTGTATAGGCCCATGTGTAAGAGATGAATGGCTGTAACCATGAACTCAGCCAGAGGTAGGCCCTACTGTAGATTATCAGCATTATCACCAGTCTCAATTTATGTCTCAATTTATGTGTTGCCATTCATTTAAACCACCATCTCATCTAGACTACTTCTGTTGCTGCATTTTTCCATTTATGCTTTCATGATTTTAGAGCGCAATAAACATTTTCCAGGATTCCAAAAAGTCCATCCATTCATCCAACTTTGTTCTGAGCGCAGCGCAGGCTGGTATCTACTGTCAAGGCTCACGACTGATGCACTCCCTTAACACGTCTCTTCCCAGACCATCAAGAGAATTTCAATATGAAAGACCTTGGGATTCCAGGAGTCAAGGCCGTTTCAGACGGGGAGCGACATTCCGCCTGCGTTCTCGCTCGGAGCGGGGGAGGCACGCGTCCTGCGCGCAGCGGGGAAAGCTGACTACAATTCAGCTCTTGTCGCGGGCGGGCGTGTGCAGCCTAGTTCCATATGAGAACACTCCTCGGTCCAATTCCGTATAGTAGATCAGCCTGTGTACTTTCAACGAATGTATTATTAGACATAATATCATAATAATATATAAAGCCTTCAACGACCTCCTGCTGCCTGCCTGATGGTCTCAGGGCTAAAGAGACCGCGCGATCATTCCTCTAGCTGCTTTGCTGCTAATGCGAGTTCGTCTCCGTTCCTGCCCGAGAAACAGAAGTTGAACTTATAGCATCAAAATAGCTACAGGAATCATCGTTGTAAAGTTAGCTATCTGCTTTTTAGCCACCGACAGCTACTGTTAATATTATGGAAGCTGCTGTCGTGAGCTAACGTGCTATCACGGTCTCATCGTGCAGCTTCACAGCCTGCTATTAGCAGACAGCATTAAGTTGACAAAATCACACTTGCACATCATTAGAATTCCAACCATTTATATGGGATTTATCATTCAACTAAACATGGAACCTGAATACTACCTGATATTTCAACCTGCTGCCATCAGTGATCGGCGCGTCTGCTTGTTTGAGTCATGAATATCTTACGCAGTGACATTCCATGTAGTGTCCCAAAACTGTTAAATCATTCCCCATGTAGTTCACTATGAGTCGCACTCAATACATCCATGGTAATAGGGAGTAGGGAGTGAGTGAACCATTTCAAACACATCTCTGGTCATCTCCGTTAGCCATCTTACTCGTCCTGATGCCATGTTCCATATGAGAACACTCAGCCTAATGTATTAAACTTCTACTTGTCCCGACAGTTAACAGATATAGACCCGGCGACAGTTACAGAGATAGAAACTATAAATAGATAGGCTTTGTTCGTAATAATTAAATTACAACCAGACAGACAACAAGGAGTTTGAGAACGGTAGGCTCATCTAATGTGCGAGCCAGCAATGGGTCAATGAGTGGTATTACTGCGCCCCTATGGGCAGGCGAGCGGTGGTGCGGAATGACGTAAAGCGCCTGTTAGAATACCGCGGGTCAAGTTACATTCTTATGTTCCCACATCTGTATAATCTCTCTATCTCTCTCTCTCTCTCTCTCCTTCTCTGTCTCAATTTGTATCTTTCTCTCTTGCTATCAAAAGGTCAAAGAGCACAAGACCGCCAAGACGTTTGGGGAGGCCATCATCTACATGACCGAGGAGGAATTCGGATGGCTGGATCAGTGGCTGACCATCAAGGCTAGTTTATTACTTTGCTATTACTTCACTTTGTTAATTCTCTTTTCAGTACCAGAGTTTACCGCTATGTGCCGGGTCTCCTTTTTGCTGCTACGATAATCCCAATTTCTCCAACCTGGGGAATAATAAAGGCTGTCTCATCTTCTCTTAAGGCCTCGATCCAGGGCCCCAAAAATGCTTATGTGCTCTACACAAAGGGGAAGCACGCACGCAAGAACAACAACCTCCTCTTTGGAAACGCATGGCACGCCAGCGGCCTCAAAGGCAACCCATCCTTCACCATGATCAGGACGGCGGTGGCCAAATATGTAAGTGTGCACACATACACGTACACACATACACATAACAGTATGAACAACATTCATAATCCAAATATTGTTACACATGGCACTTGAATAGACTGGTGTGTTTTCCTACAAGTTGATTTGGGATGCTATTCTGTCTCTTTTTTTGTCTCTCTGTCTGCTATGTGTTTCAAATGTGTTTCAGACAAAGGACAGTGCGACGCCAGGAGAGAGAACTGGTCACGGACATGCAGTGCCACAGCACTTCCATGGCTGACAAGTTTTATGCCCTCAACCCCGACGAGGACAAGGCCATGGAGGTGAGGAGGATCATCTCTTCTGCCCTTGAGGCGCCTGAGGAGGAAGAGAGGGGAGGCAGAGGAGGCAAGAGGGCAGAGGCAGCGAAGAAGGGCAGGAGGGAGGAAGAGACAGAGGACGAGGGCACAAGCGGGGATGAGTCAAAGGTTAGTTAAAAGTTGTGTTGTTGTTTTTTAATTATTTGACAATCTTGAAAATCCATTCATTTGTGACAATCAAGCACACACAAATAGAGACAATACACCAAACTGTCAAGGATCACTAAAGAATGAGGCTAACCTTGTGAATGTCCTTTACACTATCCTCTCCAGGTGCCGTACCAGGAGTCAGGCGATTCCTCCCCTCTGGTGTCCTCCGAAGGTGAAGAGAAAGGAGAAGAGGAGGAACCGGTAGGTATATCTTAAAGTGGTGATATATGAACAGCTGTAAGGTCAGTCTGTATTTAATGTCAAGACTAAAAACAAAATGCTGTTTTGCTCACACAGCCTGAAGTATCCCAGCATCAAAGGTGGCAGCTCAGGAGCCAGGCGAATGTCCTGCTCCCCCGCCTCAGAGGGTATGTGTCCCCGATGAAGAGGATCCAGGCCAGGAAGACCCAGAAAGCCCTGAAGGTCATGACGACCAGGACCGTGAAGAGGAAGGCCCTGCTCTTTGGGAAGGCAATTTCGAGCCAATCTGAGCAATTTTAATTGTATCATGTAAACCTATTGCTGTTGTACACCGACCTATGGCGGCTGTACACGCCTGTTTCTCCAAACTGGTGGGGGATAGGAGGCTATAGCTCGGTGGTGTTAAAGTACCAAGTGTTGACACTAACATACTGGAATATCAGCCTCCTAGCTCTCCGTTAAGTTTGGAAATAAAGGAATGTACAGCTGCCATAAAAACCTATTGGCACTGTACGCCTTTCCCGTACGGCCTACAAACATCCCACAGATATGAATCAAAACTCAGATTGCTCTAGAGTGTCCAAGGATCAACATATTTCAGCGTCAGCCCCCAAGATTAAGCGGTCTTCATTTTCGATCAAAATGATCAATTATTGCACAGAAGGGTGTAAATTTGGAGATATGTGAATTTTTTTTTCTAGAGGGGTTAGCTGACATTTTTTGAGGCCTCTAGTGCTTTGACAACACCTTTAAAAATTAAAAAGATGATGTGTACAACAGCCATAGGAATGTATGGCGGCTGTACAAGCCAAATTTCTCCAAAGTGGTGGGGGCTAGGAGGCTATAAATCGGTGGTCCTACAGTACCAAAGGGTGCCTTGAACAAACTCTGAGATCAGCCTCCTACTCCCAACCGATCATGAGAAACAGCCGCGTACAGCCCCCACATGCCGGCACGAGCCCGGGACCCGGGCGGCTTTTTAGAGACCGGCCGCCTATTTTTGGCGGGCCCCGGTGGCCCACGGAAGTGGTGTGTACAACGCTCGAGAAGTGTACAGCCGCCACAGTTTTTTTTACAATGGGGGCATGTGGCGGCTGTACACCACTCCCCTAAGGGGGGGTAGGGAATAAGCAGTTTTAATAGCTATGGCCTACTAGTTGTAGGCTATACACAAGTTGATGCGCTCTGCTCTTACGCACGGTTGAGGCGGCAGGTACAATTCAATACAATACAATTCAAATACACTTCGCACATATCCTCTGCACCTTGGCAGTGCAACTGCCACAGACAGCTATGGTGCAATTCATGCATTGGTAGACAGTTCTGTTCTTGCTGCAGCTTGTCTTCACCATGCGGGTATTTTTGGGGATATTCTTCTGTGGACACTGCGAGGGGAGCCGCCGGTGGCTGTTTGGACGCCAGAGCGCGCAGCTCTTCAGCCAACTGGAGGATGTCGCGTCTGCCAGTCCTGGAGGCTCTGCCAGTCCCTCCAGAAAAACGCGGGCAAAAATCCTTGATTATGCGGGCAAAAATCCTTGATTATGCAGGCAAAAGTCCTTGATTATGCAATGGAATATGCAGGGTTTTTATGTGATTTTATGCGTTGAAAATGCGGGGATTTTCGGAAGTTGCGGGAACTTGCAAATATTGCGAGAATATGCGAAAAATGCAAGAACCTGTCCTGTATTTTCGTACACACCCCACTCTAATGCATATAGCCTACACTACGTCATCACATGCTTGGAATGATACGAGAAATAACAAAATCATAGCCTATGCGAGAGCGCCTAGACCAGGCCCTTTATAATTTAACAATAGGCGGTGCAACAGAACACAATTTTAGGGAAAGTCATTGACAGGCGGACTTCAATGTTTTATTAAAATATAGTTATGTGCAAATGAAAACCCACAATCGTCCAATGGACGTCTTTGGCGGTTCTAGTGTTAAGACCTTACCCCGATTTTGGAAATCAGATAAAGGGTTCACAAGACCATTTCAATAATCACATTATTACAATTATCGGGTTATGATCGGCATATAGTGTGCATGTGAACGCACTCACTGTCAAACCTGCCGCGTATGCACAAGATCGTTAATGTCAGGATATGATTGGCAATGAGTGATCTTTACTCATGGCGTCTATGTCAATTTTGTATGGATCCACACCTCCGATCAAGCTTATTTTTTCTTTGTATCGTGCTGAAGCCATATAGCCTACTGCGCTCAGACTTGGCTACATTAACTGGTGCCCCGTCTTCAAATGTACTTCCGGGGTTCACGAGTAGCCTACCAGTTGAGTGCGTTCCAGAAACAAAATGCAAAACCCTCACGCTCACCACATCTTTACTAACAAATATATTTACAATACTGTTATTTTGCGCATTTGACTTAACAGCCATCACGTCTTGACCCGACGACAGTTAACGAGATAGATAGGCTACTGTAGGCCTAGATATATGTGTTCGTAATAATTAAATTACATCCAGATGGGAGACGTGTTTGAGAACAAGGTAATAATAACAATTAAATGTTATTTGTATATCACTTTTCATACAGATAAATTCAGCTCAAAGTGCTTTACAACAAAGCATTTAAATTAAAGAATGTGAAATTTAATGATGCTTCATTCATAGACTATAGGAGAACACAAGCGGCATGCCCACACAGATCTTTATCACCGGGAAAAGATGGGACGGGCAGCTGGTCTCTCTCGGAGTCAACTCGCCGACCTTTGTCAGGCCGAGCCAGTGGGGGAGATGCGTCGGCTGGGGCTGTGCCCGCTGCCGTCTCTTTTGAGCAGATTGCGGCTCAGCTTCACCACGGCGGGACCAAAGAACAGGTGAGGAAAAGGAGACGGCTGGATCGGAAGTTTGGGAACAGTGGATTGGCTGGTGTGACCACCGATTGGACTGACCTGGTCAGGAGGTTGTCACGCCCAGGAAGCACACCGCCCCCTGTTGCAGGAGTTAGGCAGAGACTACTTGATGCGGTCGCGGAGGGGGATGATGTGGTATTCCGACTCGGCCTTTCCACCTTCTCTCTGAGGGGCGTCATCAGGGATCCTATCCTGGTGGAGTCTTCAGCGCTGGAGCTTCTTCGGGAGCTGGGTGCGAAGGAACCACTTACAAGTAGGTCGGCATCTGGCGGGGAGCGCGGGCACACATCCATGCGGTCTGGGAGTTGGGTGACAAAGAGGGGTAGTTACCTTCGGCATCAGCGGATGTTCGAGGACTGCCGCCCCAAACTGGCCACTCTTCTTCTGGACGGTAAGGTGAGCGGTCCCTGTGGGGTCCCGCTGTCGGAGATTACTTCGGTTTTCTCTGATAGTTGGGGCACTGCGAGACCGTTCAGTGGACTCGGTCAGTTCCTTGTTGAGGCGCCGGCTGAAAACAGGTGGTTCTGTTCGCTCGTCTCAGCCTCCGAGGTACGCGAAACCTCAAGAGAATAAACCCTTTCTGTGCTGCGGGTCCCGATGGTATCGGATCCAGGGCGCTTGGCAAATAGGATCCCAGCGGAAGGCGTCTCGCGGCCGTGTTCAACGCATGGTTTGTCACAGGAATCCTACCGAGGGCAATCAAGGAGTCTCGGACGACACTGCTGCCGAAGTCATCGGATCCGGTGGAACTTAAGATGGTATCGAATTGGCGTCCAATCACCATCGGATCCATGCTTCTCCGCCTCTACTCGCGCATCCTCACGGTGAGGCTTACCAAAGCCTGTGGGACACATGCACGCCAGAGGGGGTTTGTATGCTCCCCTGGCTGCTCTGAGAACCTGATGATCCTTGAGGGATTAATCAAACGGAGTAGAGTGAGGCGCGCTGGGCTGGCTGTCGTGCCGATTGACTTTGCGAAAGCTTTTGACACTGTCTCTCATGAGCACCTTGTGAGTGTATTGAGACAGAGGGGATTAGACAGCCATGTTGTGGAGTGCGTGAGGTACTCCTATGTTGACTCGGTAATGCGAGTAAGGGTTGCTGGGGGCGTTTCCGTCCCCATCGAAATGCGCGTGGGTGTCAAACAGGGTGACCCCATGTCTCCGGTCCTCTTCAATCTGGCGCTGGATCCCCTGATCCATGCACTCGAACGAGCGGGTGAGGGCGCCACTCTCGAGGGCCATTCAGTGACAGCGCTCGCTTTCGCGGATGAACTGGTGTTGGTTAGCAGCACGTGGACGGGTATGTCAAAGAACATCGCTATTCTTGAAACCTTCTGCCAGTTGACTGGGATGCGCGTGCAACCCAAGAAGTGTCACGGGTTCTTAATCCAGAGGGTGGATGGGGCAGTCGTTGAGAACGTCTGCACGCCTTGGAGGTGTGCGGGGAGCCCCTCCACCTGATCGGCCCCGAGGAATCTGCAAAGTATCTCGGGATGATAGTGAACCCGCGGACAGGCTTAAGTTTCACAGAACCGATGGCGTTGGTCCGTGATTGGATCGGCAAAATCGGGCGTGCGGCGCTGAAGCCTTCTCAGAAGGTCAAGATGTTCAAGGTGTATGCTATCCCGAGGTTGGTCTTCCAGCTGGATCACGGCGGGGCGGGTGTCACGGTCCTCGGGCAGGTGGATGGGTTGATCAGGTGTGCAGTGAAGGGGTGGCTTCACCTCCCGCTGTGCACTTGTGACGGGCTTCTGTACTCCAGGCCGCGGGACGGCGGCCTGGGGATCGCTCAGCTAGCCCGCTTCATCCCTTCAGTCCAAATCCGTCGGCTCATCCGCCTTGGTTCATCGGAAGATGAACTGACGCGGGTGGCCACGCTAGCCACGGTGAGCGTATCGCACTTCGAGAGTCTATGGTCGAAGGCAGGTGGTCGCAAGGGGACGGCGCCCTCCCTCGGGATATCAGGTGTAGGGGGGAACGCCCAAGCTGCGAATCCAACCACTGAGCCAATGCGGCCGAGGTGTCCAGTCCCGTGTGACTGGCGGCAGGAATCGTTTAGGTCCTGGTGCGGGTTAACGACCCAGGGTTCGGGCATCGAGGTCTTTGAGGATGATAGTTTCAGTAATTGCTGGCTTTCGTGCCCCACTCAGATGGGGTTCTCGGAGGCCCAGTATATTGCTGGGCTTCAGCTCAGGGCCAACGTGTATCCGACCCTGGAGGCATTGGCGAGAGGTAGGCCGGAGGTTATCAGTACCTGTCGCCGATGCCAAGGACCGAGCGAAACCTGTTCACACATCCTGGGAACGTGTCCTTCTGTGCAGTCTAGTCGGATCAGAAGACACAACAAAGTGTGTGACCTCTTGGCGGATGAAGCCACTCGAGCCGGCTGGAAGGTCGCCAGGGAGTTTCGTGTACGCTCCTCTTCCGGGGAGCTGCGCGTTCCCGACCTGGTGTTCACGAAAGCCGACTTGGCGTTAGTGGTCGACGTCACGGTACGCTACGAGGTGTCCTCCGAGACATTGGAGGATGCTAGGAAGGAAAAGGTAGAGTACTACTCTCCCCTCACGAGAGAGATCCTGAAACAGCTGGGTGCGGTGAGGAGTGTGCGCTACTTTGGTTTCCCGATGGGGGCCAGAGGCAAATGGCCCGGATCGAACTTCCGCCTGTTGTCTGCGTTAGGGTTGACCAGAACGAGGATGGGACAGTTTGCGAGGCTGGTGAGCCGAAGGGTCGTCCTCTACTCTCTGGATGTATTGGCCGATTTCACTAGGCCATTTGACCTCGGGACTGAGGAGTTGGACGAGCTAAGCGTCTGACTCTGGGTCTAGGCCGGTTTCCTGTTGAAGCGTTCTAAGGTTCCCATTCGTTTGGCCGGTATTGATGGGCGTTCGCTGACTCTCGACAGAGGCCTGAAAGACTTCTGCTCAGGGCATCGGCTGGATCCACCTTGAGAGGCCGTCCCAGTTGGCCCGATCCTAAGGCGCGGCCGGTTTTCTTAAACACGGGTTCAATGAGTGTTGGCCGGTTTTTCTGTTAGCGTCGGTTGTTGCCCTGCGTTGTGAACCTCGACTTGTTCACACAGCGCTGTCGATCGGGTAGTATGTTGAGGTGCTTCGGCATGCCTAATCTAGACTAAAACACGATTGCCATACCCGGTTCGAGTTTTCCATTACCGAACCATTAAGGCGTCGTGAACATCCATGTAAGGTGTTGATAAGGTTTCAATCACTGTTGGCCGCTTAGGGACTCGATTTGGTACCGATATGGTTCGGGGAGAGGGGCGGCGCAGTAGCTGAACGGAGTATACCGGGATCTATATGCCGCTCCTTAGCCCCAAAGTGTTCGCCGGTTAGGGCCGAATCGAATCGAATACGTTAGGAATCGAATACAGTTTCAATCCACTAGAGCGCCTATTTGTACACACGTAGACGCAACAGCCAGACATCTTGATGGCATATAAAATCTATTTGCACTAAAATACTGCTCTGGGTTAGGGTTCCTTGTTCTGAATCCGTCTGTCTTCCCCTGCTGCTGTTTCAAGAATGTGCGCGCATACTTCTGCCGATGGCTGTAAACGGTCTATAGGGAGGGAAAGTTATCTCATCGCCCCATAGTGGTAGCGTTCCTAATGCTGAGATAATGAATGGGATTTCTCATAGACATGTCTTTTGAAAAATTATATCTTGGTCGACACCGAAAAGTTAGCAGAATGCCTTAAACGGCAAATACTTGGAGACAAACTTTATTGATTCTGGTTATCAGTTGATTTTCAATCACAATCCGATTTATGAAAATATTTTTCTGCAATTTCGAAAATTTGAAAGAAGGTGAAATACTGTTTGAAATGATCACGGTTAGTAGGTTATTACTGTAAACACACTCACAAGTTTTTGTTTTGTTTACTTAACCGAAATGGCTTTGTAGCATGTATTAGAAAATCCGGTCTATGGAGTTTACTACATTGAAACTCCTCTCCGATAGGAATAAATCCGCTAGGGGCGCATGTTTTCACTTTCCCTCCCTACAGGACTGTAATACAACATCACTGCCACGTTATTTAATTGTAGTTGTAGGCACCACCGTTTTCACTGTTACAGCATAACGTTGCCATAAAGTCTAAGGAGGGTAAGTTATTTTCGACCATAGATGGACGTTGTCACAACATCGCCTGAATGTTGCAACTTACCAAACTACAACTTATGTGCAATGTTGCTGCAACCCACTGTGTTAGTAGGGTTAGAGCTTTTTCAGAATAGCGACCTTTCTGAGCTTTTTCGGAATAGCGAACCTTCGGAATAAAGACATTTCGGAATAACGACAGGTAACCGGTACGTCATTGGGTCAGTACCGAAATATCGATAAGCTCATGGACAAACGGTGCTGCTATCGGTATTTAACACGTTCGTTTCATAACTTAGCCTACACAGCTGATATCCGTCCCCTAATCATGACGAAGCTGCTGGTGACGGGCGATGATGTCACATTGTTTGCCTCTCTCTAATAGGCCAATAGAGGAAGTAGGCATAGTGGCGGACAGGGAAAAACGGTTCTTCTCCAAATCTACCTCCCCTTTGTCGGCGGACCGCAAAACCTCCCGGTCGCCCCCGGTTCGTCCACTGGAAAGATGGAGAAGTCAGATCCATACGAGAAGTACGAGGGAGAGCGGTTCGGTCACGGTGGTGCTTAGGAAAGGGTTAGGAAGTTCCTTCCCTTTGGACCGATTGGCAAACGTGATCCGCCTTGGGAGGGCTTCTGCCCGGCCAGCTTTTATAGCAGACGGTCGGTCGGATCGTTCCTCTCTATCGCGGGTTCGGCAAGGGGGCCTCTGGCCCTCTCCTACATTCCTGGAACATAGCGTATAAACCTTCATGCCAGGGTGGCAAGCCGTAAGATGTTTTTTGGACAAGAAATAAGCGGGGGTCGTCTGGCAGTAAGCGACGCTCCGCCCGGTGTTGGACTGGCCCGCCACACCGGGAACGAAGGAATCACATCTAACGTGGCCCCGGCAACTCTAGGGGGTGGGGGTTGCCTGTAGGAACGAATCGCCCCCATCAGTGGTGTTCCGGCTGGTCCCACTGATTACGAACAGGGAATATCTGCCATGGAAACAGCTTGGCTGAAACAGGATTTGACGGTTAGCAGACCCAATAGACTGAGCCTGTCCAGGAAACGCAAGCTCTCCATGGGTAATCTTGTCTCGGTAGCCTCCCCCCCTAAGGTCGTTGCGGTTGGGGGGTCGCTTCCTGAGCCACTCGCGAGTGGTGGATTAATGCTGGGGCTGATGAGAGGGGATCTGCCCAGCGTGTCACCACCACAGCCCGTTACAACTCCCGAAGGGTCGCCCAATGCCTCCTGCACGCTGGCACCTCTGTTGGCCACTGGCCAGCGGCTTGGGGTGTCAATCCCAAGCGAGGTGCCTTTCGGTGGGCAGAGGCTTGGGCGGAGTGATCCTTTCGATGAGGCAGGATGCAGTGGTGCAAGCTTCTGGGAGTTGCTAGCCCCAGTAGCCACTCGATTTCTTGTCATGTCCCGAAGTGCAAGGGACCGGCAAGGGTCAGTGCGCCCGAAAAATTCGCTTGCGAATTTTGTCACCGATCATTCGGTACTGGGGTCGGCAGATCACAACACAAGCGGCATGCCCACACAGATCTTTATCGCCGGGAAAAGATGGGACGGGCAGCTGGTCTCTCTCGGAGTCAACTCGCCGACCTTTGCAGGCTGAGCCAGTGGGGGAGATGCGTCGGCTGGTGAGGAAAAGGAGACGGCTGGATCGGACGTTTGTGAACAGTGGATTGGCTGGTGTGACCACCGATTGGACTGACCTGGTCAGGAGGTTGTCGCGCCCAGGAAGCACACCGCCCCCTGTTGCAGGAGTTAGGCAGAGACTCCTTGGTCGGTCGCGGAGGGGGATGATGTGGTATTCCTACTCAGCCCTTCCACCTTCTCTCTGAGGGGCGTCATCAGGGATCCTATCCTGGTGGAGTCTTCAGCGCTGGAGCTTCTTCGGGAGCTGGGTGCGACGGAGCCACTTACAAGTAGGTCGGCGTCTGGCGAGGAGCGCGGGCACACATCCATGCGGTCTGGGAGTCGGATGACAAAGAGAGGTAGTTACCTTCGGCATCAGCGGATGTTCGAGGGCTGCCGCCCCAAACTGGCCACTCTTCTTCTGGACGGTAAGGTGAGCGGTCCCTGTGGGATCCCGCTGTCGGAGATTACTTCGGTTTTCTCTGATAGTTGGGGCACTGCGAGGTCGTTCTGCTGGCTCGGTCAGTTCCTTGTTGAGGCGCCGGCAGAAAACAGGTGGTTCTATTCGCTCATCTCAGCCTCCGTGGTATGCGAAAACCTCAAGAGAATCAACCCTTTTCTGCTGCGGGTCCTGACGGCATCGGATCCAGGGCGCTTGGCGAATGGGATCCCAGCGGAAGGCGTCTCGCAGCTATGTTCAACGCATGGTTTGTCTCAGGTATCCTACCGGGGGCGATCAAGGAGTCTCGGACGACACTGCTGCCGAAGTCATCGGATCCGATGGAACTTAAGCTGGTATCGAATTGGCGTCCCATCACCATCGGATCCATGCTTCTCCGTCTCTACTCGCGCATCCTCACGGTGAGGCTTACCAAAGCCTGTGGGACATATGCGCGCCAGCGGGGGTTTGTATGCCCTGGCTGCTCTGAAAACCTGATGGTCCTTGATGGATTAATCAAACAGAGTAGAGCGAGGCGTGCTGGGCTAGCTGTTGTGCTGATCGACTTTGCGAAAGCCTTCGACACTGTCTCTCATGAGCACCTGGTGAGTGCTTTGAGGCAGAGGGGATTGGACAGCCATGTTGTGGAGTGCGTGAGGCACTCCTAAATGGACTCGGTAACGCGAGTAAGGGTTGCGGGTGGAGTCTCCGCCCCCATCGAAATGCGCGTGGGTGTCAAGCAGGGTCACCCCATGTCGCCGATCCTCTTCATAAATTGAGACTGGTGATAATGCTGATAATCTACAGTAGCTAGGGCCTACCTCTGGCTGAGTTCATGGTTACAACCATTCATCTCTTACACATTGGCCTATACAATACTTGCACAATCTACTTTGGACGTTAAATCCATCCATCTATCAATCAAACTAGCGAATTCAATCCAACACCTGTGGAATCGCCGGTCATGGCAAAGCACCCGCTAACGTAGGTTACCCCCCTCCCCACGATCCAGGGCTAGGAAACCGGTTCATCCAGTTTATTTGAATATAAAAGAATTATTTTGGGGGGGGGGGGGGGTTACAATAGTCTAGTCCAGGTTCGCTGGCGAGCTAGTCAGATGGCGCATGCATGTGTGGACATTGAATTCCTTTTATAGCCTACTAGGCTACTCATTACTATCGAATTATCTAGTTGATATATGAATAAAACAATAAGCCGTTTTAATGGCTATGGCCTTCTAGTTGTAGATATATACGAGTTGATGCACTCTGCTCTTACGCACGGTTGAGGCGGCAGCTCAAATACACTTCGCACATATCCTCTGCACCTTGGCAGTGCAACTGCCACAGGCAGCTATAGTGCACTTCATGCATTGGTCAGTTCTGTTCTTGCTGCAGCTTGTCTTCACCATGCAGGTATTTTGGTGGGGGTATTCTTCTGTGGACACTGCGAGGGGCGCCGCCGGTGGCTGTTTGGACGCCAGAGCGCGCAGCTCTTCAGCCAACTGGAGGATGTCGCGTCTGGGGAGGCTCTGCGTCTCTCCACCAGTCCCCAGCGAGTCCAAGCTCCCCCAATGAATAATGCTTATTTATAATAGCCTACATAGCGCGAAACTGTGCATATAATAGGCTGTAGCCAGCGCGAAACTGCGCATTCCCTATAGCCGTTCATTGTACGGCTGGCGGCCGGTATAAATAAATAAAAACATACACGATATTTTCTTATTTGAATGATCTTGAATATATATATATATATTCAAGATCATTCAAATAACAAAATATTGTGTGTATTGTGTATGTGATATTGTGCACTCACTGTCAAACCTGCCGCTATCTATGCACAAGATAGTTAATGTCCGGATATGATTGGCAATGAGTGATCTTTACTCATGGCGACTGTGTCAAGTTTTGTATGGATCCACAAGTCGCTTATTTTTCTTTGTATCGTGCTGAAGCCATATAGCCTACTGCGCTCAGACTTGGCTACATTAGCTGGTGCCCTGTCTTCAAATTTACTTCCGGGGTTTACGAGTAGCCTACCAGTTGAATGCGTTCCAGAAACAAAACGCAAAACCCCCACGTTCACCACATCTTTACTAACAAATATATTTACAATAGTGTTATTTTGCGCATTGACCTAACAGCCACCACGTCTTGACCCGACGTCAGTTACCGAGACAGATAGGCTACTGTAGGCCTAGATATAGGTGTTCGTAATAATTAAATTACATCCAGATGGAGAAAACGTATTTGAGAACAAGGTAATAATAACAATTAAACGTTATTTGTATAGCACCTTTCATACAGATAAATTCAGCTCAAAGTGCTTTACAACAGAGCATTTAAATTAAAGAATGTGAAATTTAATGATGCTTCATTCCTAGACTATAGGAGACAAACACTGAGCCCAGCCTGCTAAATCTACTCAAAGACGCCACCTGGTGGTGGTGCATCACTAAAACAAATTAACACCTGTTTGAAATCCAACGGGATTTCCCTGCCAAATACCGCAAAGGTTAAATGCTGCAGCATGTGACATTTCTAACTTCCCACATCTGTAATCTACCGATGCGAAATACAATGCAAATGTCGTAAAATTTGTGAGGAACTTAAATTTGTACGGTGTATTTTCCATTTCGGACAATAAACACAGCTGTGCAGACTCGCTACCGAGGGTGTTATAAGCCACTTCCACTCTGCGCTAATTGGTTTTGGATTGAACTTAAAGGAGTAGTTAAGGGAAAATGCATGTTTAGCGCTGTTTTAAGGTTACTTATGATCATATATAATGGTTCAGATCAAAACGTTGATAAAACTAGGGCCGTGTCCGAAATGCCTGCTACTTGCTATATAGCAGGCGAGAAGTAGCATGCTACTTCAAAAATGTTACATGCTACCTCTCGCCTGCTATATTGTCGGAAAAAACGGCAAAAAACGTAGCAAAGTCCAGAGCATGCTATTCCGGATGGTACGTCACTGTTCAGTGAAATTTTCAGGACAGCTGTCATGGCCGACGCCAGTAAGCAGTGCATTAGCATTGTTAAGTGCCTGCCAACAAATTACGATTCTGTGAAATATGTCCTTTCGAAAAATTATTTCTTTATCCAGGCATCTTAGTTTTAACAGTTTAATTATAGCGGAGTAGACAATATTTGCTCGTATGTGATATTTATTCTGTTCACAACTTCGCGACCGTACAGCCATAGCAGAGGAGCGGCTGGAACAGAATGCTCCTGTTGCGGTACCGGAACACGGCTAATAGCGGAGTTTGTCATGGCCGAGTACCTGCCATCAAATCACCATTCTGTCAAATATACGATATATTTGACAGAATATAACCAGAATATAAATAAACCACAGGTTCGAGGTCTGGGTAACTGAACGCCTTTTCACCTCAGCATAACGACGTAACCCACGCATTCCCGTCACCTGACTCGAGTGTAGCATGCTACATTTCTCGCCTGCTATGTAGCAGGTAGCAGGCATTTCGGACACAGCCTAGCACTTTTGAGAAAGTCTGATAATTGCTCTACCACCATTTTGGTCATACAATGGATGTGGGTGGGCATCTTGAAAAATCTTTGAAAAACACGTTAAACCTTAAAACAGGGCTAAACATGCATTTTCCCTTTACTACTCCTTTAACATTGCAACCAGCAGTTTGAAACACACCCTCTGACCGGTCGTCAGCGGTCTAGTTTTCGGAATAGCGGACCGCTATTCCGATGTATGGAAATCAATATTCGGAATAACGGACCTTCGGAATAGCCGCTGGTTACCCTATCAAAGCCACCAGCATTAGCATTAGCCGTGTCGCTAAAGCAGTCCAACACGCTGCACTGCTTCTCATTTACCGAATTTGAAACTTATGGTTCATGAGTTTCTGATGTTACCCCCTTTAAACACAACTAAATGTTTACATAAAAGAAATATGCCTGTAGAGTGTCAGGAAGTAGTGGAGCTTGTGCAAAGAGCCTAGTAATGCCATAGTCAATGCAGCAAGCAAAATTATGGTACAAAAGTTATGACACAACACCATTAACAGTTAAGAACAATTTATTATATTAAAAAAGTACAATTTCACACTGGCTATCCAGACAAAAAAGTACACACAATGTCTGGACTGCAACATAATAAACAAGTTCTAAAAACAAAAAGGATTTTAAAAAACATCCTGTTAAAAAAAAAGAATTTATTTACAAAATAATGACAGGCTGTGCTCAGATGGGCTGCAGGTGGGCGTCAGATGGGCTGGGGGGCAGCTAGGAAGGGAAGTCTTCCTCATCAGAATGCTGGGCTGTGCTCAGATGGACTGTGCTTGGATGGGCTGTGCTCAGACGGACTTCTGCAGATACCTAAAGACATAATGAAATGGCTGTAAATACACAACGCACATACAAGCACAAAAAAGTGGTACACAATCATTGGAACCATGCCGTGTCACTGGGTAGGAGAAACCAAAAAAAAGACATCACTTACCCTTCTGC
>NC_140266.1:5375000-5377500 GCF_949987555.1 Borostomias antarcticus | reverse complement strand
CTAACCCTAACCCTAACCCTAACCCTAACCCTAACCCTAACCCTAACCCTAACCCTAACCCTAACCCTAACCCTAACCCTAACCCTAACCCTAACCCTAACCCTAACCCTAACCCTAACCCTAACCCTAACCCTAACCCTAACCCTAACCCTAACCCTAACCCTAACCCTAACCCTAACCCTAACCCTAACCCTAACCCTAACCCTAACCCTAACCCTAACCCTAACCCTAACCCTAACCCTAACCCTAACCCTAACCCTAACCCTAACCCTAACCCTAACCCTAACCCTAACCCTAACCCTAACCCTAACCCTAACCCTAACCCTAACCCTAACCCTAACCCTAACCCTAACCCTAACCCTAACCCTAACCCTAACCCTAACCCTAACCCTAACCCTAACCCTAACCCTAACCCTAACCCTAACCCTAACCCTAACCCTAACCCTAACCCTAACCCTAACCCTAACCCTAACCCTAACCCTAACCCTAACCCTAACCCTAACCCTAACCCTAACCCTAACCCTAACCCTAACCCTAACCCTAACCCTAACCCTAACCCTAACCCTAACCCTAACCCTAACCCTAACCCTAACCCTAACCCTAACCCTAACCCTAACCCTAACCCTAACCCTAACCCTAACCCTAACCCTAACCCTAACCCTAACCCTAACCCTAACCCTAACCCTAACCCTAACCCTAACCCTAACCCTAACCCTAACCCTAACCCTAACCCTAACCCTAACCCTAACCCTAACCCTAACCCTAACCCTAACCCTAACCCTAACCCTAACCCTAACCCTAACCCTAACCCTAACCCTAACCCTAACCCTAACCCTAACCCTAACCCTAACCCTAACCCTAACCCTAACCCTAACCCTAACCCTAACCCTAACCCTAACCCTAACCCTAACCCTAACCCTAACCCTAACCCTAACCCTAACCCTAACCCTAACCCTAACCCTAACCCTAACCCTAACCCTAACCCTAACCCTAACCCTAACCCTAACCCTAACCCTAACCCTAACCCTAACCCTAACCCTAACCCTAACCCTAACCCTAACCCTAACCCTAACCCTAACCCTAACCCTAACCCTAACCCTAACCCTAACCCTAACCCTAACCCTAACCCTAACCCTAACCCTAACCCTAACCCTAACCCTAACCCTAACCCTAACCCTAACCCTAACCCTAACCCTAACCCTAACCCTAACCCTAACCCTAACCCTAACCCTAACCCTAACCCTAACCCTAACCCTAACCCTAACCCTAACCCTAACCCTAACCCTAACCCTAACCCTAACCCTAACCCTAACCCTAACCCTAACCCTAACCCTAACCCTAACCCTAACCCTAACCCTAACCCTAACCCTAACCCTAACCCTAACCCTAACCCTAACCCTAACCCTAACCCTAACCCTAACCCTAACCCTAACCCTAACCCTAACCCTAACCCTAACCCTAACCCTAACCCTAACCCTAACCCTAACCCTAACCCTAACCCTAACCCTAACCCTAACCCTAACCCTAACCCTAACCCTAACCCTAACCCTAACCCTAACCCTAACCCTAACCCTAACCCTAACCCTAACCCTAACCCTAACCCTAACCCTAACCCTAACCCTAACCCTAACCCTAACCCTAACCCTAACCCTAACCCTAACCCTAACCCTAACCCTAACCCTAACCCTAACCCTAACCCTAACCCTAACCCTAACCCTAACCCTAACCCTAACCCTAACCCTAACCCTAACCCTAACCCTAACCCTAACCCTAACCCTAACCCTAACCCTAACCCTAACCCTAACCCTAACCCTAACCCTAACCCTAACCCTAACCCTAACCCTAACCCTAACCCTAACCCTAACCCTAACCCTAACCCTAACCCTAACCCTAACCCTAACCCTAACCCTAACCCTAACCCTAACCCTAACCCTAACCCTAACCCTAACCCTAACCCTAACCCTAACCCTAACCCTAACCCTAACCCTAACCCTAACCCTAACCCTAACCCTAACCCTAACCCTAACCCTAACCCTAACCCTAACCCTAACCCTAACCCTAACCCTAACCCTAACCCTAACCCTAACCCTAACCCTAACCCTAACCCTAACCCTAACCCTAACCCTAACCCTAACCCTAACCCTAACCCTAACCCTAACCCTAACCCTAACCCTAACCCTAACCCTAACCCTAACCCTAACCCTAACCCTAACCCTAACCCTAACCCTAACCCTAACCCTAACCCTAACCCTAACCCTAACCCTAACCCTAACCCTAACCCTAACCCTAACCCTAACCCTAACCCTAACCCTAACCCTAACCCTAACCCTAACCCTAACCCTAACCCTAACCCTAACCCTAACCCTAACCCTAACCCTAACCCTAACCCTAACCCTAACCCTAACCCTAACCCTAACCCTAACCCTAACCCTAACCCTAACCCTAACCCTAACCCTAACCCTAACCCTAACCCTAACCCTAACCCTAACCCTAACCCTAA
>NC_140266.1:5332500-5370000 GCF_949987555.1 Borostomias antarcticus | reverse complement strand
CCTAGGGAACAGCTGGGGGTATCTTAACCCTAACCCTAGGGAACAGCTGGGGGTATCTTAACCCTAACCCTAGGGAACAGCTGGGGGTATCTTAACCCTAACCCTAGGGAACAGCTGGGGGTATCTTAACCCTAACCCTAGGGAACAGCTGGGGGTATCTTAACCCTAACCCTAGGGAACAGCTGGGGGTATCTTAACCCTAACCCTAGGGAACAGCTGGGGGTATCTTAACCCTAACCCTAGGGAACAGCTGGGGGTATCTTAACCCTAACCCTAGGGAACAGCTGGGGGTATCTTAACCCTAACCCTAGGGAACAGCTGGGGGTATCTTAACCCTAACCCTAGGGAACAGCTGGGGGTATCTTAACCCTAACCCTAGGGAACAGCTGGGGGTATCTTAACCCTAACCCTAGGGAACAGCTGGGGGTATCTTAACCCTAACCCTAGGGAACAGCTGGGGGTATCTTAACCCTAACCCTAGGGAACAGCTGGGGGTATCTTAACCCTAACCCTAGGGAACAGCTGGGGGTATCTTAACCCTAACCCTAGGGAACAGCTGGGGGTATCTTAACCCTAACCCTAGGGAACAGCTGGGGGTATCTTAACCCTAACCCTAGGGAACAGCTGGGGGTATCTTAACCCTAACCCTAGGGAACAGCTGGGGGTATCTTAACCCTAACCCTAGGGAACAGCTGGGGGTATCTTAACCCTAACCCTAGGGAACAGCTGGGGGTATCTTAACCCTAACCCTAGGGAACAGCTGGGGGTATCTTAACCCTAACCCTAGGGAACAGCTGGGGGTATCTTAACCCTAACCCTAGGGAACAGCTGGGGGTATCTTAACCCTAACCCTAGGGAACAGCTGGGGGTATCTTAACCCTAACCCTAGGGAACAGCTGGGGGTATCTTAACCCTAACCCTAGGGAACAGCTGGGGGTATCTTAACCCTAACCCTAGGGAACAGCTGGGGGTATCTTAACCCTAACCCTAGGGAACAGCTGGGGGTATCTTAACCCTAACCCTAGGGAACAGCTGGGGGTATCTTAACCCTAACCCTAGGGAACAGCTGGGGGTATCTTAACCCTAACCCTAGGGAACAGCTGGGGGTATCTTAACCCTAACCCTAGGGAACAGCTGGGGGTATCTTAACCCTAACCCTAGGGAACAGCTGGGGGTATCTTAACCCTAACCCTAGGGAACAGCTGGGGGTATCTTAACCCTAACCCTAGGGAACAGCTGGGGGTATCTTAACCCTAACCCTAGGGAACAGCTGGGGGTATCTTAACCCTAACCCTAGGGAACAGCTGGGGGTATCTTAACCCTAACCCTAGGGAACAGCTGGGGGTATCTTAACCCTAACCCTAGGGAACAGCTGGGGGTATCTTAACCCTAACCCTAGGGAACAGCTGGGGGTATCTTAACCCTAACCCTAGGGAACAGCTGGGGGTATCTTAACCCTAACCCTAGGGAACAGCTGGGGGTATCTTAACCCTAACCCTAGGGAACAGCTGGGGGTATCTTAACCCTAACCCTAGGGAACAGCTGGGGGTATCTTAACCCTAACCCTAGGGAACAGCTGGGGGTATCTTAACCCTAACCCTAGGGAACAGCTGGGGGTATCTTAACCCTAACCCTAGGGAACAGCTGGGGGTATCTTAACCCTAACCCTAGGGAACAGCTGGGGGTATCTTAACCCTAACCCTAGGGAACAGCTGGGGGTATCTTAACCCTAACCCTAGGGAACAGCTGGGGGTATCTTAACCCTAACCCTAGGGAACAGCTGGGGGTATCTTAACCCTAACCCTAGGGAACAGCTGGGGGTATCTTAACCCTAACCCTAGGGAACAGCTGGGGGTATCTTAACCCTAACCCTAGGGAACAGCTGGGGGTATCTTAACCCTAACCCTAGGGAACAGCTGGGGGTATCTTAACCCTAACCCTAGGGAACAGCTGGGGGTATCTTAACCCTAACCCTAGGGAACAGCTGGGGGTATCTTAACCCTAACCCTAGGGAACAGCTGGGGGTATCTTAACCCTAACCCTAGGGAACAGCTGGGGGTATCTTAACCCTAACCCTAGGGAACAGCTGGGGGTATCTTAACCCTAACCCTAGGGAACAGCTGGGGGTATCTTAACCCTAACCCTAGGGAACAGCTGGGGGTATCTTAACCCTAACCCTAGGGAACAGCTGGGGGTATCTTAACCCTAACCCTAGGGAACAGCTGGGGGTATCTTAACCCTAACCCTAGGGAACAGCTGGGGGTATCTTAACCCTAACCCTAGGGAACAGCTGGGGGTATCTTAACCCTAACCCTAGGGAACAGCTGGGGGTATCTTAACCCTAACCCTAGGGAACAGCTGGGGGTATCTTAACCCTAACCCTAGGGAACAGCTGGGGGTATCTTAACCCTAACCCTAGGGAACAGCTGGGGGTATCTTAACCCTAACCCTAGGGAACAGCTGGGGGTATCTTAACCCTAACCCTAGGGAACAGCTGGGGGTATCTTAACCCTAACCCTAGGGAACAGCTGGGGGTATCTTAACCCTAACCCTAGGGAACAGCTGGGGGTATCTTAACCCTAACCCTAGGGAACAGCTGGGGGTATCTTAACCCTAACCCTAGGGAACAGCTGGGGGTATCTTAACCCTAACCCTAGGGAACAGCTGGGGGTATCTTAACCCTAACCCTAGGGAACAGCTGGGGGTATCTTAACCCTAACCCTAGGGAACAGCTGGGGGTATCTTAACCCTAACCCTAGGGAACAGCTGGGGGTATCTTAACCCTAACCCTAGGGAACAGCTGGGGGTATCTTAACCCTAACCCTAGGGAACAGCTGGGGGTATCTTAACCCTAACCCTAGGGAACAGCTGGGGGTATCTTAACCCTAACCCTAGGGAACAGCTGGGGGTATCTTAACCCTAACCCTAGGGAACAGCTGGGGGTATCTTAACCCTAACCCTAGGGAACAGCTGGGGGTATCTTAACCCTAACCCTAGGGAACAGCTGGGGGTATCTTAACCCTAACCCTAGGGAACAGCTGGGGGTATCTTAACCCTAACCCTAGGGAACAGCTGGGGGTATCTTAACCCTAACCCTAGGGAACAGCTGGGGGTATCTTAACCCTAACCCTAGGGAACAGCTGGGGGTATCTTAACCCTAACCCTAGGGAACAGCTGGGGGTATCTTAACCCTAACCCTAGGGAACAGCTGGGGGTATCTTAACCCTAACCCTAGGGAACAGCTGGGGGTATCTTAACCCTAACCCTAGGGAACAGCTGGGGGTATCTTAACCCTAACCCTAGGGAACAGCTGGGGGTATCTTAACCCTAACCCTAGGGAACAGCTGGGGGTATCTTAACCCTAACCCTAGGGAACAGCTGGGGGTATCTTAACCCTAACCCTAGGGAACAGCTGGGGGTATCTTAACCCTAACCCTAGGGAACAGCTGGGGGTATCTTAACCCTAACCCTAGGGAACAGCTGGGGGTATCTTAACCCTAACCCTAGGGAACAGCTGGGGGTATCTTAACCCTAACCCTAGGGAACAGCTGGGGGTATCTTAACCCTAACCCTAGGGAACAGCTGGGGGTATCTTAACCCTAACCCTAGGGAACAGCTGGGGGTATCTTAACCCTAACCCTAGGGAACAGCTGGGGGTATCTTAACCCTAACCCTAGGGAACAGCTGGGGGTATCTTAACCCTAACCCTAGGGAACAGCTGGGGGTATCTTAACCCTAACCCTAGGGAACAGCTGGGGGTATCTTAACCCTAACCCTAGGGAACAGCTGGGGGTATCTTAACCCTAACCCTAGGGAACAGCTGGGGGTATCTTAACCCTAACCCTAGGGAACAGCTGGGGGTATCTTAACCCTAACCCTAGGGAACAGCTGGGGGTATCTTAACCCTAACCCTAGGGAACAGCTGGGGGTATCTTAACCCTAACCCTAGGGAACAGCTGGGGGTATCTTAACCCTAACCCTAGGGAACAGCTGGGGGTATCTTAACCCTAACCCTAGGGAACAGCTGGGGGTATCTTAACCCTAACCCTAGGGAACAGCTGGGGGTATCTTAACCCTAACCCTAGGGAACAGCTGGGGGTATCTTAACCCTAACCCTAGGGAACAGCTGGGGGTATCTTAACCCTAACCCTAGGGAACAGCTGGGGGTATCTTAACCCTAACCCTAGGGAACAGCTGGGGGTATCTTAACCCTAACCCTAGGGAACAGCTGGGGGTATCTTAACCCTAACCCTAGGGAACAGCTGGGGGTATCTTAACCCTAACCCTAGGGAACAGCTGGGGGTATCTTAACCCTAACCCTAGGGAACAGCTGGGGGTATCTTAACCCTAACCCTAGGGAACAGCTGGGGGTATCTTAACCCTAACCCTAGGGAACAGCTGGGGGTATCTTAACCCTAACCCTAGGGAACAGCTGGGGGTATCTTAACCCTAACCCTAGGGAACAGCTGGGGGTATCTTAACCCTAACCCTAGGGAACAGCTGGGGGTATCTTAACCCTAACCCTAGGGAACAGCTGGGGGTATCTTAACCCTAACCCTAGGGAACAGCTGGGGGTATCTTAACCCTAACCCTAGGGAACAGCTGGGGGTATCTTAACCCTAACCCTAGGGAACAGCTGGGGGTATCTTAACCCTAACCCTAGGGAACAGCTGGGGGTATCTTAACCCTAACCCTAGGGAACAGCTGGGGGTATCTTAACCCTAACCCTAGGGAACAGCTGGGGGTATCTTAACCCTAACCCTAGGGAACAGCTGGGGGTATCTTAACCCTAACCCTAGGGAACAGCTGGGGGTATCTTAACCCTAACCCTAGGGAACAGCTGGGGGTATCTTAACCCTAACCCTAGGGAACAGCTGGGGGTATCTTAACCCTAACCCTAGGGAACAGCTGGGGGTATCTTAACCCTAACCCTAGGGAACAGCTGGGGGTATCTTAACCCTAACCCTAGGGAACAGCTGGGGGTATCTTAACCCTAACCCTAGGGAACAGCTGGGGGTATCTTAACCCTAACCCTAGGGAACAGCTGGGGGTATCTTAACCCTAACCCTAGGGAACAGCTGGGGGTATCTTAACCCTAACCCTAGGGAACAGCTGGGGGTATCTTAACCCTAACCCTAGGGAACAGCTGGGGGTATCTTAACCCTAACCCTAGGGAACAGCTGGGGGTATCTTAACCCTAACCCTAGGGAACAGCTGGGGGTATCTTAACCCTAACCCTAGGGAACAGCTGGGGGTATCTTAACCCTAACCCTAGGGAACAGCTGGGGGTATCTTAACCCTAACCCTAGGGAACAGCTGGGGGTATCTTAACCCTAACCCTAGGGAACAGCTGGGGGTATCTTAACCCTAACCCTAGGGAACAGCTGGGGGTATCTTAACCCTAACCCTAGGGAACAGCTGGGGGTATCTTAACCCTAACCCTAGGGAACAGCTGGGGGTATCTTAACCCTAACCCTAGGGAACAGCTGGGGGTATCTTAACCCTAACCCTAGGGAACAGCTGGGGGTATCTTAACCCTAACCCTAGGGAACAGCTGGGGGTATCTTAACCCTAACCCTAGGGAACAGCTGGGGGTATCTTAACCCTAACCCTAGGGAACAGCTGGGGGTATCTTAACCCTAACCCTAGGGAACAGCTGGGGGTATCTTAACCCTAACCCTAGGGAACAGCTGGGGGTATCTTAACCCTAACCCTAGGGAACAGCTGGGGGTATCTTAACCCTAACCCTAGGGAACAGCTGGGGGTATCTTAACCCTAACCCTAGGGAACAGCTGGGGGTATCTTAACCCTAACCCTAGGGAACAGCTGGGGGTATCTTAACCCTAACCCTAGGGAACAGCTGGGGGTATCTTAACCCTAACCCTAGGGAACAGCTGGGGGTATCTTAACCCTAACCCTAGGGAACAGCTGGGGGTATCTTAACCCTAACCCTAGGGAACAGCTGGGGGTATCTTAACCCTAACCCTAGGGAACAGCTGGGGGTATCTTGTCCATAAACCTGGCCCTGGGGGACTCCACCTGGCCCTAGGGTAAAGGAACAAGCCAAAAATTGGTACATTCACTTATTTGCCATATTCCCCAGAGACAGACAGACACACCCTTCTCTTCTCTATGCATACAATAGGAAACATCGACACCTTTGCCTTTAGCCTTAGATGGGCTAATAGCACAGGCCTCGATACTTCCCATTGTGTGCACAGAGAAGAGAAGGGTGTGTCTTTGTCTGACTCTGGAGAAGATGGCAAATAATTGAATGTACCAACATTTTGGCTTGTTCCTTTAAGTTAGGGTTCAGTTAAACATAAATGAAATTAACTAGTTACAAATTTGGTAGTTGGAATTCTGGGAAGATGACAAAACTAAGCACATGCGGTCACTGAGCTTGTTAGGGTTAGTTCAGTACTGCTGAATGCAACGTCAACTGGAAAATGTTCGCTCGCTAGCTGCGTCACTTAAAGCCAATGTGCGAAAGTAAGTGCCATGCACTTGACCAGGACTATGATCCGTCAACTTTTAGATCTGTCAGAGAGATTCATCACAGCCTACTCCTATCAAAGACCGTAATGCCAAGAGAATGAAAGATGGAGAAAATGACATACCATAATGTCTAGGTCTCCAACCCAACTTCACTTGGAGGGATCAAGCTCAGAAAGGTTTGACAAACAGGATGGAACTCTGACAGAACTAGTAGACATTCATGTTGCAATAAGAGAACCCATGCCGATAAATAGGGTGAGCAAGTAGAGTTTAATGCTGAGATTAGTTTGCAGAGAAAGGTTTGACAAACAGGATGGAACTCTGACAGAACTCGTAGACATTCATGTTGCAATAAGAGAACCCATGCCGATAAATAGGGTGAGCAAGTAGAGTTTAATGCTGAGATTAGTTTGCAGAGAAAGGTTTGACAAACAGGATGGAACTCTGACAGAACTCGTAGACATTCATGTTGCAATAAGAGAACCCATCCCGATAAATAGGGTGAGCAAGTAGAGTTTAATGCTGAGATTAGTTTGCAGAGAAAGGTTTGACAAACAGGATGGAACTCTGACAGAACTCGTAGACATTCATGTTGCAATAAGAGAACCCATGCCGATAAATAGGGTGAGCAAGTAGAGTTTAATGCTGAGATTAGTTTGCAGAGAAAGGTTTGACAAACAGGATGGAACTCTGACAGAACTCGTAGACATTCATGTTGCAATAAGAGAACCCATCCCGATAAATAGGGTGAGCAAGTAGAGTTTAATGCTGAGATTAGTTTGCAGAGAAAGGTTTGACAAACAGGATGGAACTCTGACAGAACTCGTAGACATTCATGTTGCAATAAGAGAACCCATCCCGATAAATAGGGTGAGCAAGTAGAGTTTAATGCTGAGATTAGTTTACAGAGAAAGGTTTGACAAACAGGATGGAACTCTGACAGAACTCGTAGACATTCATGTTGCAATAAGAGAACCCATCCCGATAAATAGGGTGAGCAAGTAGAGTTTAATGCTGAGATTAGTTTGCAGCGAAAGTTGTTCACCTCAAAAAACAAGTGTCATCACTCCTGAGAGACAACGAGGAGGTGAAGACCAAAGTCAGAGCTTGAGAGAAGATTGAACTTGTGGGTTAATGGAATGAAAGGAAGACAAATCCGAGTTAGGACGTTCTGTCTCCTTAGCAAGATCGCTCCCCCACCGTCACCAAAGTTGGAGGATGTAGTGGACTTCGGATCGGGAGGAAAGAGGAGTAGACAGGGACCGATGATCATGCAATTCTCTATGCGTCGATATCAGGACGAGTTTGCAAGATCACAAAGACATCTGCAATCTGCAGAGAACACAAGGTTCAAAGAGAACTTCACCAAGGAGGACCGTGATGCAAACTGCCCTTTAGTAGACGTTAATTGGGAAAGCAAGAAGATCCGGAGTAAAGTCCTACTAGTCATTGAATGCCATATCACTGAATTGGACAAGTAAGAAACCTGATCCACATAAGTCGTGTACATCTGAGACTCATGATTGAGGGGAAAATGAGACTTGCTAACTTTGTGGAATTATTTTACTCAGACCACTTTCTTCTCTTTACTGGTTGATCCAATGTTCAAGAGCCAGTTCTCATTGTGTTTAATAAAAAATAAACTCAATTGTCATTCAGTTAATTGAACTCACTGGGTCTTCAGAACAGTGTTGAAAGAGGCTTCTGAACAACAACACACTTGAAAATGAGGTGAAAACCTTAATGTGGCCCCTTTAGTTTAAATAAAGGCTACTACTAGGACCCTTCAGTCTGTAGTTTGATGAGCTTAGTGCTTGCTCATTCAGCTCAGGTGTGCAGGATCAGCTAGGTGCAAGCACTAAGCTCATCAAACTACAGACTGAAGGGGCCACATTAAGGTTCACCTCATTTTCAAGTGTTGAGTTTGACAAACACATACTAAGCAATAAACGGCTCCTGGGAGCTGTAATTGTAGGGCGGCTGCAATTTTGCCATCTGTAGGCTTCCCCTGGTGGCCATATCAGGGATTGACAGCCCCAGCTTGCCACTGGTCTAACGCTCCTTTTTTCATTTGACCCTAACCCTCTATGGCCTGCTAACAGCTGTGCTAAGATAAATGGTTCTCTTGGTGTTGTGGTTAGTGAGCCGGGTTTCGAAGTGAGAGGTCATCAGTTCCATTCCTGCTTGGGGCGACTTCTTTCTAACATAATAACATGAGGCAGCATGCTGTCTTCCTTTTGAGTCCACTCTGCTTTGCCCTTGCTGATTGCTCATTCAGCTCAGGTGTGCAGGATCAGCTAGGTGCAATCACTCAGCTCCTCAAACTACAGACTGAAGGGTCCTAGTAGTAGCCTTTATTTAAACTAAAGGGGCCACATTAAGGTTCACCTCATTTTCAAGTGTGTTGAGTTGACAAACACATACTAAGCAATAAACGGCTCCTGGGAGCTGTAATTGTAGGGCGGCTGCAATTTTGCCATCTGTAGGCTTCCCCTGGTGGCCATATCAGGGATTGACAGCCCCAGCTTGCCACTGGTCTAACTCCTTTTTTCATTTGACCCTAACCCTCTATGGCCTGCTAACAGCTGTGCTAAGATAAATGGTTCTCTTGGTGTTGTGGTTAGTGAGCCGGGTTTGGAAGTGAGGTCATCAGTTCGATTCCTGCTTGGGGCGACTTCTTTCGAACATAATTACATGAGGCAGCATGCCGTCTTCCTTTTGAGTCCACTGCTTTGCCCTTGCTGATTGCACCTAGCTGATCCTGCACACCTGAGCTGAATGAGCAATCAGCAAGGGCAAAGCAGAGTGGACTCAAAAGGAAGACGGCATGCTGCCTCATGTAATTATGTTCGAAAGAAGTTGCCCCAAGCAGGAATCGAACTGATGACCTCTCACTTCCAAACCCGGCTCACTAACCACAACACCAAGAGAACCATTTATCTTAGCACAGCTGTTAGCAGGCCATAGAGGGTTAGGGTCAAATGAAAAAAGGAGCGTTAGACCAGTGGCAAGCTGGGGCTGTCAATCCCTGATATGGCCACCAGGGGAAGCCTACAGATGGCAAAATTGCAGCCGCCCTACAATTACAGCTCCCAGGAGCCGTTTATTGCTTAGTATGTGTTTGTCAACTCAACACACTTGAAAATGAGGTGAAAACCTTAATGTGGCCCCTTTAGTTTAAATAAAGGCTACTACTAGGACCCTTCAGTCTGTAGTTTGAGGAGCCGAGTGCTTGCACCTAGCTGATCCTGCACACCTGAGCTGAATGAGCAATCAGCAAGGGCAAAGTGGAGTGGGCTCACTCAGAAGAGCTTTGGGGAGGAAAAAGGAAGACGGCATGCTGCCTCATGTAATTATGTTTGTTTGAAAGAAGTCGCCCCAAGCAGGAATCAAACCATTGACCTCTCACTTCCAAACCCGGCTCACTAACCACAACACCAAGAGAGCCATTTATCTTAGCACAGCTGTTAGCAGGCCATAGAGGGTTAGGGTCAAATGAAAAAAGGAGCCTTAGACCAGTGGCAAGCTAGGCCGTCAATCCCTGATATGGCCACCAGGGGAAGCCTACAGATGGCAAAATTGCAGCCGCCCTACAATTACAGCTCCCAGGAGCTGTTAATTGCTTGGTTTATGTTTGTCAACTCAACACACTTGAAAATGAGGTGAAAACCTTAATGTGGCCCCTTTAGTTTAAATAAAGGCTACTACTAGGACCCTTCAGTCTGTAGTTTGATGAGCTTTGCTTGCTCATTCAGCTCAGGTGTGCAGGATCAGCTAGGTGCAAGCACTAAGCTCATCAAACTACAGACTGAAGGGTCCTAGTAGTAGCCTTTATTTAAACTAAAGGGGTTTTCACCTCATTTTCAAGTGTGTTGAGTTGACACAAACATACTAAGCAATAAATGGCTCCTGGGAGCTGTAATTGTAGGGCGGCTGCAATTTTGCCATCTGTAGGCTTCCCCTGGTGGCCATATCAGGGATTGACAGCCCCAGCTTGCCACTGGTCTAACGCTCCTTGTTTCATTTGACCCTAACCCTCTATGGCCTGCTAACAGCTGTGCTAAGATAAATGGTTCTCTTGGTGTTGTGGTTAGTGAGCCGGGTATGGAAGTGAGAGGTCATCAGTTCGATTCCTGCTTGGGGCGACATAATTACATGAGGCAGCATGCTGTCTTCCTTTTGAGTCCATTCTGCTTTGCCCTTGCTGATTGCTCATTCAGCTCAGGTGTGCAGGATCAGCTAGGTGCAATCACTCAGCTCCTCAAACTACAGACTGAAGGGTCCTAGTAGTAGCCTTTATTTAAACTAAAGGGGCCACATTAAGGTTCTCACCTCATTTTCAAGTGTTGAGTTGACAAACACATACTAAGCAATAAACTGCTCCTGGGAGGTGTAATTGTAGGGCGGCTGCAATTTTTCCATCTGTAGGCTTCCCCTGGTGGCCATATCAGGGATTGACAGCCCCAGCTTGCCACTGGTCTAACGCCCCTTTTTTCATTTGACCCTAACCCTCTATGGCCTGCTAACAGCTGTGCTAAGATAAATGGTTCTCTTGGTGTTGTGGTTAGTGAGCCAGGTTTGGAAGTGAGAGGTCATCAGTTCAATTCCTGCTTGGGGCGACTTCTTTCGAACATAATTACATGAGGCAGCATGCCGTCTTCCTTTTGAGTCCACTGCTTTGCCCTTGCTGATTGCACCTAGCTGATCCTGCACACCTGAGCTGAATGAGCAATCAGCAAGGGCAAAGCAGAGTGGACTCAAAAGGAAGACAGCATGCTGCCTCATGTAATTATGTTCGAAAGAAGTCGCCCCAAGCAAGAATCGAACTGATGACCTCTCACTTCCAAACCCGGCTCACTAACCACAACACCAAGAGAACCATTTATCTTAGCACAGCTGTTAGCAGGCCATAGAGGGTTAGGGTCAAATGAAAAAAGGAGCGTTAGACCAGTGGCAAGCTGGGGCTGTCAATCCCTGATATGGCCACCAGGGGAAGCCTACAGATGGCAAAATTGCAGCCGCCCTACAATTACAGCTCCCAGGAGCCGTTTATTGCTTAGTATGTGTTTGTCAACTCAACACACTTGAAAATGAGGTGAAAACCTTAATGTGGCCCCTTTAGTTTAAATAAAGGCTACTACTAGGACCCTTCAGTCTGTAGTTTGAGGAGCTGAATGCTTGCACCTAGCTGATCCTGCACACCTGAGCTGAATGAGCAATCAGCAAGGGCAAAGTGGAGTGGGCTCAAACTCAGAAGAGCTTTGGGGAGGAAAAAGGAAGACGGCATGCTGCCTCATGTAATTATATTTATTTGAAAGAAGTCCCCCCAAGCAGGAATCAAACCATTGACCTCTCACTTCCAAACCCGGCTCACTAACCACAACACCAAGAGAGCCATTTATCTTAGCACAGCTGTTAACAGGCCATAGAGGGCCATTACACTATACCAAGTCCCTCACGTCCTCATGCGCCTCTCCGATGGCCCCACTGCCACCATCCCACTTCCAAAACCAATGTAGCAGAGAATGAACTGACAACCTTTCTGAAAGGGAGTATGGACTTAGGCTCATGAAACACCCTAACCCTGTACTCTATTCCTGAGCTGATTAGGGTTGGGTGATTGGACAACTACCAATCCTACATGAATTCCCTCATCTTCAAAACTGCCATTAAGTTGATGGCTAACTGGGTCCAGACTTCAGGACTTACCGCCCCCAGGCCGGGGGGCTCCCTCGTTGAAGAGTGTGGTGCAAATGTACTGTGCATGGGTAGGGCTAACCCCCAAAGAAGACTGGGCAACGATCAAGGTCCTGATGCCCTGGACCACCACATCCAGCGTGCTGTTCCAAGTGGAACCCTGGAGGGCCGCATACTTACCCCCTGGCCAAACAAACTGCTTGTTGTCACCGTAAGGTTGCCACAGCCGTCCGACCAGAGCCTGAGAAAGGTCCCTCTCTGTGCCTCCTTGCCGGCGGAGGGGTAGTGGTGAGTCTCACCATCCACCCCTCAAGCTTCTACCGGCCGAAGACTCAAGAGAGGTTCCTCTATCTATAAGTCTCTGAACCCTAAACCTCCACATCCGGCGGAGGGGTGGTGGTGAGTCTCACCATCCACCCCACAAGCTTCTACCGGCTGAAGGTTAAGTCCCGTATGAGAGTCTAAGACAGTGCGGTATTCCCTGAGAAGTTTTGCGGGCATGCCACATAAACCCCTGAATTCGGCTCCTACACTGTTCAAAGAAACTCACCGACAGACGTGAAGGCCCTAGGATACTCAATACGGATTCGAGCATCGTCAGGCCTTGACTCTGCTGTAAACCACTAGGGGACCCAATTAAACTGAACAGCAAACACACCCATGGTGAAAAAATTAAAAAATGTAATATTATCTTCCAAAAATATGTATCCCAAACTAAATGTCCATTTGGCATTGGTTTCAGCCTTCCATCTCATTTCCTCATTGTTTTATAAAGGTACAAAGTTTGTTTATGGTGAATACCCAGAAAGCAGTGCGGTATTATTCAAATTCAAACTCCTCCCTATTTAAGTGGGTGGGGTTTATGCCAAAAAGGGAATTCTGGGAATGCAACCGTGACTGGAGATGAGAGGGAAGAAGATGACTATCCCTGGTACAGGTACAGGAGTGCTTCACTTCATCCTCTTGCTAAAGTTGGTGTTATCATTGCACCCAGGCCAAAGAGATGTGGAATAGCTGGTCTGAGGAGGTCTTGTTCTCCTGACAGTTACTCATTTAGCAAGAAGGGCTCCAAGAAAACATTGGACCTGAGCAGAAGTGAGCTGTTTGTGGTGGTCTCACACCTCTGGGAATGCCTGAGGAGGACTGACTCTGGGGGCCATCTCCAGTGATTAGGGTGAGACATACTGGAGTGCAATTTATCATGAACATGATTGTTTGAAAGTCTACAGTGAAGAAATTAATAATTTGAGGAAAAGCTCTAAAAATGTGTTTTTCATTTTTTTTGTCAAAATATCATGATTTCAGTCAGTTTATTGACCATTATTATCAGAAGATACTGAACTAGATATTTTTTAGACTGATTAAAGCTAATTTAATGTTCATATGTCTGCAAAGATATTACAAATACTATAAGCGCATGTCCTTCCCAGCAAGAGATGTAGCATTTTTATTTTGATAAAGCATTGTTAAAACAATATGTCACTGCATTTCTGATCACTTTACTCAAAAAGCATAACATGGGAAACATACTGACTTGCTTTTGATATTGTTTAAGCCAAACAGCTAAAATGTGTAATGTCAAGGTGCCTTGCCCAGATGCACTATGGACTGCACAATGTTATTCAAAAAGTTGTCATGCCTTTATATTCTTCACACTGATAAAAGGGAATTGAAAAAAAAACCACCATAAAAAAAACCAACTTTTATTGTCAGACAGTTGTTGCACAGTGATGGCACGTCAATGTTGAAACACACAGAGACAGGAGTGTCCACTGATGAAGTTCTCTGCTCTTCACCCATTCTGTCGTCCTTCCTCTAAGGGCAGCCAAGAGCAGACAGTAGGCAGCATGCAGGGGATGCACGATGGGGACTGGTCCACTTTATTGAAAATATTGCAACGTTTCACCCCTTAGGTCTTCATCAGGCAACTTCCACCAAAGATGCCTGATGAAGACCTAAGGGTCGAAACGTTGCGATATTTTCAATAAAGTGGACCGGGAGAAATCAGTGTGCAGATCTTTCCTCTTCTCACTTTAGGCCAAGAAGCCTGCAGGCTTTTGGTATGAGATTAAAATTGATCTCTAATCTGCTACAGTTAATGCACTATTTCTAGAAGCCTTTCTATCCTTGGGCATGAACCGATTTGCAGTAGTAACATTAGCCTAGGTCCAGATGCAGGGCATTACAGTGTCCAGGAGAGGGTGCTCCTCTGGTCACATCCATGTGTTTGAGACTGTGATATACCAAGAGCAGGCCTGATTATTGCACATGGACATGTGTATCACAAGACCTGAGGAAATGGGTAGAGATCACGCAGGTCCACCTTCCCTTTTAATGGATCCTCGTGTAAAAATGACTGTTCATATTCATATGTTATATGGTCTGTTGTATGCAGTTCACAGTTATCATGGATCGTGTTGATGTACAGTACTGTACATTTCATGTCTACTGGAGAGGAGGATTTGTCACCATAAACCATGTATTCATCCAGCACAACTTTAAAAGCAAAGAATGACTGAACACACAAAGACACACACACAGAGCAATGTTATACCATTCTTCTTATTTTTTTCCATTGTAATTTCATTAAAGACCGAAGCTGTACATCTTGTCTAAATTCAGATTCAAGCACAGTGCAGTAAGCAATGCCTGCAAATGAAAATTTAAAAAAAAAAGAAAAAAAAAGGCAGAGGTGATCACAACCATAAATATATACAAAGTTCACAAACTATGTACATACAGAAGATATCTGACTCAAGACAGGGCCTTCACTGAATGAGTCTAGTCCTCCACTGCATCATTCCATTCAGAGCATTCCTCCAGATGCATTCACAATACTTAATACAATTGCTTCTTGCTTCATTCTTTTTTTTATGTCTTTACATCAATACAATATCAACAGAGGAAAATGCAGCATGGTGAAATAACAAAAACCCAGCCTTTGAAGAATTTCAACTCTCTACTTTTTTAAAGGCTCCAATACACAAAAACAATCCTTGTATAACACAGGTTACTCTGGGAGATCAGGGAACTCTTTGCTCAGGTCTGGTTGGATTTCTGGGCTGATTGTTCAAGTCAGTACTATAACGTATGGCTATAGCTTTGTGTAGGCTATAAAAGGCCATCAAACAACAACTTTAAACACAAAACATGAATTGACAGTACCTCGGTATGAGTAATGATACAATATGCATATTCTTCCAAATTAAAATTTAGAGGAGATATTAATATGAGCCAAGTGAGGGTGCCAGAGCATCACACAGGGCCTGAATTAGGGGCCTGACTAGCCTACAGGGAGTACAGATCATACAGTAGGTTTCTCACTGCCAACAGCTTCCTACAAGAGGATTATCATTATCACTGGACTAATAACACATCACTATGTGAAACACGTGTGAAATTGAATTGATATTATGAGGAAAAACCACCAGAATCATATTCACGTATAAGGATGTTGCTCCTTACTTTGATAAAGCCTTAGGCTGTTGCATTTCACCACTTCAATGTCTTGTGTGTGTTTTCACTACCTGCCTTCCTTGCTGATGAAAACAAGACCCACAAAACCTTGACAAAGTATTGAATTAATAACTTTTCTAGCAGTTCATGTTTTTTTTGTTTTTTTTGGGGGGGGGGGGGGGGGCACATTGGCTTTTGCCACTTCAATTCACTCAGACAACTGGACAGTGCAAAACAAATGTACACCTACCAACTTATTCAACAGACTAAACAAGAAATAGACCTGCCCTGCCCCACCCATACATACATTATATATGACCAATGACACAATAATTGCTGTTGTTAAAATCTAGAAATATCTGACCAGACGAATGACTAACAAAGCATACACACCTCATTCACACAAATCCACACACATGCACACACTTTTATTTGTCTTCTTCTACATAAGCTCCTCCTCTTTTCCCGAAGCAGCATTAGCAGATCCTGCTCATCACCGCCATAGCCTAAAGTCCTCAGTTATTTACATAGGTTAGTTCCAGCAGTTTGCGTAGCAGAGGTCCCAATGGTTTGGAACAAGGGGCGGGTCCATGCATGGAGGACGTACAGGAGCATCTCATGCTATCCATCATGTTCTTGGTCACAGTAAGACGGCACCCGACAGCTAGGAGAATATCAAACACCAATATAGGACAGTGCTGCCTATTGTCTTCTCCATGGGCAATAATACCATATTAAATAGGAAGGATAATCTGCCGTCTTCATAAAGAAAACACCTCATCTTTCCTAAAGCAGAGGAGTGTCTATAATACAGTATACTGGGTGGATATGAGGACATATTCGTCAAGCATAATAACAGCACAGTCAGGTGAAAACACACATGGATATGTCTGGGAATAAGACCATACCATTAATAGATAAGCTGGATAGTGCGTGCTTTATGAAGATGATTATAATCTTCCAGTGAGGGCCAGATGCTTGGGTGTCGTTGAAAGATGTCAGAATATCTTTGGCTCAAGCCAGGTGAAAATGTTGCCGGGTCAGACAGGGAGTCTCCTCCAGCGTCCACACTTGTAATACATAGACATTACAAACAGCCTGCTGACCATGTCCACTAACATGCGCCTGTGCAGCACGCAAGTACACAAGCCCGCAAGTACACACACTCTGGTTCTGTCCTTCCTTCCAGCCTTCTTTCTTTCCTTCCTCCTTCCTTCCAGCCTTCTTTCTTTCCTCCCTTCTTCCTTTTCTTCCTTCCAGCCTTCTTTCTTTCCTTCCTCCTTCCTTCCAGCCTTCTTTCTTTCCTCCCTTCTTCCTTTTCTTCCTTCCAGCCTTCTTTCTTTCCTTCATCTTTCCTTCTTCCTGTCCTTCCTTCCAGCCTTCTTTCTTTCCTTCCTCCTTCCTTCCAGCCTTCTTTCTTTCCTCCCTTCTTCCTTTTCTTCCTTCCAGCCTCTTTCTGTCCTTCCTCCTTCCTTCCAGTCTTGATATGCCATCATATGGCTTCAAAGATTGAGTAGGGGGCTGAGTGGAAGTAGGGGTTGAGTAGGGGTTTAATAGGAGTTGAGTAAGGGCTGAGTAGAGGCTAAGTAGGCGTTCAGTAGGGGTTGAGTAAGGGTTGATTTGGGGTGGATTTTGGACGAGACTAAGAGTGCAGCCCATAAGCACAGCGTTCTCATGGTGGATCTCAAGAGTGTCATTCAGAAACACCAAGCCTGACCAACTAACTAAACTTGTCGCAAGCCGAGCCCTATAGCCCCCCCTCTCTGGAGGCTTGAGTCGACTGGACAGATGAAAGCACTATGTTGGCAGACCCTACTACAAGCCAATCAGAGTTGAAGCTAAAATGCTTACTCCATACACCTAATTCATACAAAATATCCACACAAGAATAGGTGAGTTGATCTGGGATGGAGGCAACTATACTGTACAAATACTGTTGGTATCTGGACAGAAGAGGAGAGGAGGAGAGAGAAGGAGAGAGGAGGGACCAGGTCCAGGGACTCACAGGAAAGGAAGCATCAGCGAACATGTGATCAGGCTCTATCATCCATCCATCCACTCACCTCTTCTAACTCCCTCCATCGACCTACAGGACCTACAATACTAAAGTGCTGATTGTTTCTAGCCTGTGATAAGGCTGGTACACTGAGAATGTAGACAACGGCTGTTTCAGAGAAACAGTGACTGAAGGACACAGGTGTCTGTAAATACAACTTCCGCTAACGAACCTGTGACTGTGGTATATGTTCAACATAGGAGTTATGGTATATTCATACTGGAAAAAAAACAACTGTAATTTCCATTGGTACGCATTCAGTTATTAGAAAATAAAGCTAAACTAAATAAACGACATATCTGGCTGCCAAGCAAGCATGTCCTTTATTTCCTCTGTTATTTTTTTTATTTTTTAAATTTTATTCAAAAAGGTATTTTTTTCCTTCGGTTTTTCAAATACGTTTCAGCTGAACTGAATGTATAACTGATTTATCTACGATTTATGTATGAGCGCATATTCTTAACCTTTCTTTCTCTGGCATTCCTTCAATCCTTCCTTCCCTGTGGAGGTGTCTTATCTGTTTCTACACGGCTCCTCCTGCTTCTCATCTCATGTTTAGTCTAAATGAGTGCCCCCGCCGGGCCAGCTGGCCAGACTCATGCGCCAGGGGCTCATTCAGTAAAAGCTCAAGCAAACAGAGGATCAGGCAAAGGTGGTGCACTGGGCAGCCCTGCCGGGGTGCAGCCCTGGGCGGGGTTAGGAGCGGTAGTCCTTTTTACTGTACGGCTTGTTCCCCAGGATGCTGTCCACCTCATGCGTGATGGAGGAGGAGAGCTTGGGCAGGACCTGTGGGAGAGATCAGTCAGGGAGAGGGAGAGGGAGGAGATACAGTCACACCCATGTTGGAGGGAGAGGGAGGAGATACAGTCACACCCATGTTGGAGGGAGAGGGAGGAGATACAGTCACACCCATGTTGGAGGGAGAGAGAGGAGATACAGTCACACCCATGTTGGAGGGAGAGGGAGGAGCAGGCAGACAGGGCATTGAGTGGAAATGCCCAGAGCTTCTGCACTGTATGTGATCAGGAACGATACCTAACTCCTGGTAATGTGAGCATAACATTTCAGAAAATGAATCAATTTCACAGAGCAGACTACATACACACACTCGCTTGCTCACACACACACACATTAATTTTATTTGTGTTCACACACACACAAGTGCACACACCCACGTGAAGCAATAGGAAATAGAGCCTGGATGTACCGGAGGCCAACATTATGTGGTTTGAAAATCCCATTACATGCGTGAGTCTTATCAAGCAGAGGCAGCGCCGGCAGCCAGACCCTCCCTGCTCAATGAGACTGACCTTATCAATTTGCACAGTGAAGCATTCAAGCATATTACAACAATATCTGTGTGTGTGTGTGTGTGTGTGTGTGTGTGTGTGTGTGTGAGAGAGAGAGAGTGTTATAACAGAATGCCAGGGGTGTTCTACCTAGGAGGCAGAATTCTACTATGGATTGTCAGGAATGAACACGGACTGGGAGCGATGGGTCAGGTGACATTTAGAACCAACCAGAATGAGCTGGCTAATGGTCAATACTAAATTGATGCACTGCAACAACAACACCTTCCCTCCAACATCCAAACTCTCTCTCTCACTCACTCACTCACTCACTCACTCACTCACTCACTCACTCACTCACTCACTCACGCTCACGCACGCGCACGCACACACACACACACACACAAACAAACACACACACACAACCCAACCTGTATTGCTCCAATGTTCTCCATCAGCTGGTCAGTGTTGGAGGCTCCTAAGAGGACAGAGCTCACCCCCTCGTTCCGTAGGCACCATGCTGTAGGGGAGCGGTAAAGAGCAATGACACCCCCACCACTTAGAACACACACACACACACACACACACAAACAAATACAATGACACCCCCACCACTTACAAAACACACACAAAACAGGGCACAGAAGGCACACACACAATGACACAAAGGAACACACATAATGACACAAAGCCGCGCATGTGCGAGCACGCACACACAAAAAATCTCTTTCATGTCCCTTTCTCTGATCTTTCCCTCTTACACACACAATCACACACACGCACGCACACACACACACACACACACACACACAGGTTAACATCCCCCACTGGACATGTCGAATATCCTCTGACTAAATCACAAACTGAAGCTCTAGCTGTCAAAACAATCAAAAAGTTAATGACACACACACACACACACACACGTTTCCTCTACACCATAAACATCTGTTTACTAGAACCCCACTGGGAGAGCGGACCTAAGAAGATTACAGTACAGGAATTGAGGGAGATCAGTGGTATGGCAGTAATAATCTGGGATTATAATCTCCTGGCATACTGTACTGTACAGTCGATCAGAGGGATGAGCTGCCAGCCGTCTTCCAGGAACAGCATCTGACGCAACAAGCCATGGGGTTGGGGTTAGGAAGGGTTAGGGTTAGGAAGGGTTAGGGTTAGGAAGGGTTGGGGTTAGGAAGGGTTGGGGTTAGGAAGGGTTAGGGTTAGGAAGGGTTGGGGTTAGGAAGGGTTGGGGTTAGGAAGGGTTGGGGTTAGGAAGGGTTAGGGTTAGGAAGGGTTGAGGTTAGGAAGGGTTAGGGTAAGGAAGGGTTGGGGTTAGGAAGGGTTGGGGTTAGGAAGGGTTAGGGTTAGGAAGGGTTGAGGTTAGGAAGGGTTAGGGTTAGGAAGGGTTGGGGTTAGGAAGGGTTAGGGTTAGGAAGGGTTGGGGTTAGGAAGGGTTAGGGTTAGGAAGGGTTGGGGTTAGGAAGGGTTGGGGTTAGGAAGGGTTAGGGTTAGGAAGGGTTGGGGTTAGGAAGGGTTGGGGTTAGGAAGGGTTGGGGTTAGGAAGGGTTAGGGTTAGGAAGGGTTGGGGTTAGGAAGGGTTGGGGTTAGGAAGGGTTAGGGTTAGGAAGGGTTGGGGTTAGGAAGGGTTAGGGTGAGGAAGGGTTAGGGTTAGGAAGGGTTGGGGTTAGGAAGGGTTGGGGTTAGGAAGGGTTAGGGTTAGGAAGGGTTGAGGTTAGGAAGGGTTGGGGTTAGGAAGGGTTGGGGTTAGGAAGGGTTGGGGTTAGGAAGGGTTAGGGTTAGGAAGGGTTGGGGTTAGGAGGTTATCACTCATGACTCAACACCAGCGCCCTCATTCTATCACCTTCCCAAAATACCACCAGGTCTAAAGTCAGGGGTGAGGGGTCAAACCAAGCGGCTAGATGAGCATTTCATCTTTATGCCGTTACTTCATCTATAGCATGAATCATCAACTGGGGGCACGCGGGCCAAGGGTTAACCCTAACCCTAACCCCCAAAGCTTCCCATTCAGCCCTCTGAATTATTTTGAATATCTAAAAAATTCTTCCAATATTGAAGCAACAACAAAATAAATTATTTTATTAGGAATTATTTACCGACCTCAAATATATGCTTTTGACAGGGGGTTCTTAAGAATCTGTCATCTTATTATTAGCCAGTAGCCAATATATATATATTTATTATACCACCGGTATGACTGTGTCTGAATGAATACTGGACTCTGTAAAGCACTCTGGGTATCATGAAGGGCGCTATATAAATCCAACTTGATTGATTGATATATATATATATATATATGTTTTAATGATTTGAAAGGCTGGCCCGCACAGTGTCTGCTGAGAACAATTCTGGCCCTTGGACAAATGTAGTTGATGACCCCTGATCTATAGGTTCAACTGTATCCATGCTGGCGGTGGTGTCCAGATGATGACTTCAGTGAACCAATGTAAGAAGGATCCAATGTAAACCTTTTTCCTTGTGTTCATTCTAGACTTAGATTTTTGAGGAATAAGGCCTGGTTCATAGTCAACGCAAGCTACGCTGACACGGCTGTGAACGCGGCTCTACGCAAGTGATTCACTCGCACGGGAGTCGCTGCCTTGCGTCAGCGCCCCTATCGGTTTGTGTGAAATAGCACTTGCGCTCGCGTAAAGTTACAAATATCTGCACGACACACGTTGCTACGCAAGGACGCGTCACCGTCACCTTGTGTAGCCTTGCGTAGTTTGTGCTAGCGTAGCTTGCGTTGACTATGAATGGGCCCTAAATCTTGAAGAAAGTAGGTGGCTAGAAGGCATCAGTCATCAAACCAGAGGGACTGATGATGATTGAATCTGATATGTTAGGGTTAGGCTGTTAGGCTGGCAGGCTAGCTAGCTAGCTGTAGGCTAACAATCTATGAAACGTAGGGACTGTGGGGGGTCCAGTCCGCCCTGATCTCATCTGATCTGCCCTGATCTCATCTGATCTGCCCTGATCTCATCTGATCTGCCCTGATCTCATCTGATCTGCCCTGGGAGAGATGTGAAGTGACGCTCCAGATTGACTCCCTCCTTCCATGCTCTGCTCGCTGGTGTTAGCAGCTCTCTCAGGGTAGAGGATCTGTTAGCAGCTCTCTCAGGGTAGAGGATCTGTTAGCAGCTCTCTCAGGGTAGAGGATCTGTTAGCAGCTCTCTCAGGGTAGAGGATCTGTCAGCAGGCACATTCTTTCCTCTCCTGCTCTGCTGTGAGTCAATACAGCCCTCACAGCTACTCACTGCATTCATGTCTGGGAGGCCATTTTACTGCTGACATGGAGAAAAGGGAAACTCCCTAAATAGACCACACGCACGCACGCACACACGCACACACGCACGCACACACACACACACACACACACACATATGCACGCATGCATACATTATACACAGACTCCTATGCATGCATATCTAGCACCAACATTCAGGACGCCGACAACTACTAACACACAGATATGCCTCTCTCCAAACTGGCAGCACCCCCCCCCCCCCTCCCACACACACACACACAGGCAGCGGATCATGGACCGGACAGCCGGGTGACCGGCCTGACGTGCTAGCGAGAGAGCAAATAAGAGAACAGAGGGACGGACAGACAGACAGAAAGAGAGAGAGCCGCAGTGTGTGTGCGCGTACCGATGGCGAGCTGGGGCAGAGTGCAGCCCAGCCGCTCCGCCATCGCCTGCAGCTCTTTCAGCTTCGCCTGCTGACGACGGCCCTCCTCGCTCAAGATCTTGTCCTTCAACCACTGGTAGCCCTGTCAGAAACACAGCAGCGCCCCGGCTCAGAACCAGAACCCCAGCCCAGAACCAGAACCCTGGCTCAGAACAAGAACCCCAGCCCAGAACCGGAACCCCAGCCCAGAACCAGAAACCCGGCCTAGAACCAGAACCCCGGCTCAGAACAAGAACCCCGGCTCAGAACCAGAACCCCAGCCCAGAACCAGAATCCCAGCCCAGAACCAGAACCCCAGCCCAGAACCAGAACCCCGGCTCAGAATCAGAACCTCGGCCCACACCTGCACTGCTCAGCACCTTGCGTCGGCCGGAGCCCTGCTTTTAGACAGAGCTATGTCTTCATGAGGGGTCACACACACACACACACACACACACACACCTCTCTTTCCTCTCTACCTGGTCAGCTGGAACACAGCTTTCATATATATATACACGCCCAAACACACACACATACACACACACACACACACACCTCTCTCTCCTCCCTACCTGGTCAGCTGGAACACAGCTTTCATATATATATACACACACACCTCTCTCTCCTCTCTACCAAGTCAGCTGGAACATAACTTTCATGTACACACACGCACGCGCGCACACACACATACACACACACACACACACACACACACCTCTCTCTCCTCCCTACCTGGTCAGCTGAAACATAGCTTTCATATATACACATACACACTCAAACACACACACATGCACACCTCTCTCTCCTCTACCTGGTCAGATGGAACACAGCTTTCATACACACACACACACACACACACACACACACACACACACACCTTGGACGTCTGCACTCACGGATCCACATTTTCACACATGATTGGAGAATTCATAGAATTCTTAAAAATGAAAATGTATATTGAGCTGATTTGCATTTGTTGCTATTAAGAGCTCAGCTCAGTAGCCTGGCCAGGTGTGTGAGTGTGTGTGTTTTGTGTGTGTATTTTGTGTGTATGGGTGTTTTGTGTGTGTGTGTGTTGGTGTGTGGATACAGTGTTATGTTGAATATCAACAGAGAAAAATGAAAGGTCTTGTAATACATTGTTATAAATGTTATAACAAAATGTCAATCATGCTGACCATACAGACCAACAGCAACACCACCACCCACAGGCAAAACACAGAAACCAGAGTGGGAGCACACACAACCACACTCACAAACCCCCTACTGCACAGTGCTAACTAACTAACATGTAGTATCAAATACAAAGCACTGCTATAGCATGGTGTTAGACTATGCAAACAATTTTTTGTTTTCATGTTGTCAAGATGGCCGACAAACACAGACAAACAAACAGACACATCTAGGAGGACACCGACTTTTTGAACCTGAAAGACAGAGAACATTGGTTATGACAGGTACCAGCGCATGAGAGCATGGGCACAGGGGCTGGTAGGGCAGATACGCAAGGGACAATCAGAGAGGAGCACACAAGGGACAAACAGTATCTAAAATCCATACAAAAACTCAAACCGTTAGTGTGGCCAGTGAATGACGGTTTGCATAGTTTGAAAGCTGAATATTTGAAAGGATTTCAGGTACAATTTGACAGAGTTCAGGGGAGGTGTGTGTGTGTTGGGGGGGGGGGGGTGTACCTTCAGAGATGCTCTGGAGTAGGGGGGCACCCCGCTGTCGTATTTCCCTGAGATGATCCCACAGGCCAGCGGCGACCACGTCATCGCCCCCACACCTGGGTGGGCAGAAACAAGACGTCAGCAGAGCAGACAACACAAGGAAAGCTGTTCTATCGGATACACCCTGTGAGAAATTAAATACTGTAAGGGCTGAACAAAGATTGTCCTGAGAGGCAATTTGTGTTGCAGCGTAGAGCAGGGTACCTAAAAGGGTTAGGGTTAGGGTACCTAAAAACACAGCTACGGACAGGTAGTTACACAACAAATACAACAAGTGTGAGCATGATCCAGTCCGGAGAACAGGCATCTCTCTGGGTGGGTTGTAGCTACTGCCGCACTCTTACAAGCTGTGCTACACCACACCACCACTCACCACTGAAGAGACATGCATCTGTTAGCTTGTATCTGAGCTAGCTGGTGTCTCTTTTAGCTTGTATTTCAGCTAGCTGGTGTCTTTAAGCTTGTATATCAGCTAGCTGGTGTCTCTGTTAGCTTGTATATCAGCTAGCTGATGTCTCTGTTAGCTTGTATCTCAGCTAGCTGGTGTCTCTGTTAGCTTGTATCTCAGCTAGCTGGTGTCTCTGTTAGCTTGTATCTCAGCTAGCTGGTGTCTCTTAGCTTGTATCTCAGCTAGCTGGTGTCTCTGTAAGCTTGTATCTCAGCTAGCTGGTGTCTCTGTTAGCTTGTATCTCAGCTAGCTGGTGTCTCTGTAAGCTTGTATCTCAGCTAGCTGGTGTCTCTGTTAGCTTGTATCTCAGCTAGCTGGTGTCTCTGTTAGCTTGTATCTCAGCTAGCTGGTGTCTCTGTTAGCTTGTATCTCAGCTAGCTGGTGTCCCCGTTTGCTCTCCCCCAGCTGCTCCACCCACCTATCTTGTGGAAGAGCTCAGGCAACTGCACCTCCACCTTCTCCCGCTGGAACATGTGGTACTCCGCCTGCTCACAGATGGGCGGGATCTGATTGAACTGCCGCGCCACAGAGTACGCCTCCTACGGGACGGATGGAGAACAGAAAGCGCTCAGATCGGGGGCTAGACTGGGAAACTAAAATATAGACCCCACTTATGCCTCCTGTGCAGATTGAAATTTATTGCATTGTTTAACACTGCCTGTTAGAAAACAGATCTTAAAAGAACTGATGCCCTTCTTAGCAGACACTTCTATCCAGTCTTTATTCATGTGCAATCTTTGTGTGTTTTTAGCAAACCAGACTCAATCCCACCACATTGACATTGCCAGCAACTTGCTCTTACCATAAACTACACAGGACATTTCATAGAAGCTCCAGTTTGTGTGTGTGTTTACCATAATCTCCATAGGACTCCAGCGAGATGTACCCCAGTACATGGCCATGCCTTGATTTATCACATAGGTCATCGCCCGAACCGTCTCTGCCAAAGCAAACACACACAGACATAAGCGCAGTGATTTTCCAGTGAGTCCAGTCAGGTTCACCCACAGGGTTAGGGTTAGGGGTCAGGGGTCAGGGTTAACCCATTGCTGCAGTCACTCCCTGCTCTCCTCAGCCTGCTGCCAGAGGGATTCCCATATGAGCCCATATGACCAGCACAGCGCCAGGGCCCAGTGGGACAGAGAGAGCACACACAACAAGGAGGAGAGAGGGAGGAGAGAGGGAGGAGAGAGGGAGGAGGAGAGGGGGAGGAGAGAGGGAGGTGGGGAGAGGGAGGAGGAGAGAGGGAGGAGAGAGGGAGGAGAGAAGGAGGAGAGAAGGAGGAGGAGAGAGGGAGGAGGAGAGAGGGAGGAGAGAGGGAGGAGGAGAGAGGGAGGTGGGGAGAGGGAGGAGAGAGGGAGGAGAGAGGGAGGAGAGAGGGAGGAGGAGAGAGGGAGGTGGGGAGGAAACTGTTCTGTCCCCAGGCTCAGGCGAGAGAAGAGCACCAGATGCCCCCAAACTCTCAATGTCAACCGTGTGAACTCTTCAAAGGGCAGATGGGCAAATAAATAAATAAATAAACAGCTCTTGCAGCTTTATAGAAACACCAGTGATTTTTCCTTGTCCTGGTCTACCCAGAGGAAGAGCACAGCACATTCTCTCTGGCCAATGGGGTTGGACTCTATTCAAATAAAATGGGTTAGGGTTAGGGTTAGTCAGTCCAACTGATGACTTGAAAGTGAGAATAGACAAACTCTTCTGTGAGAACTGCAGTCCCCCAAGGCCACTATGAGCATAGTATAGATCTGCATGTATATTCGTGTGTGTTCAGAGGTCCACAATTTCTAGTGAAACTGATGAGCAGAAACCTACAACAACAACAACAACAACAACAACAACAAAACTGGAAAGCACCTCCGAAGTAGTGTGAAATATCAGCATTTCTTGCTTCACATATTGCATAATTTACATGAGGCACTGGTTTTCTCCTCTTTAGGGAACTCAATGAAAATATGTTTTATCTTAGACTTTTTCTAATGGGCTTGCCCCTCCATTCTAGGTTATGTTCCTTTTTAATTTATTTTTGTACTTATTTATTTTAAGGGTTGGCTCATTGCTCTGCAGTGTGTGCTCTGCTCTACCCCTCCTAACACTAGCATGACTCTGACCCTAACCCTAACCCGCTCTGCTCTACCCCTCCTAACACTAGCATGACTCTGACCCTAACCCTAACCCTAACCCATAACCCATAACCCTATAGATGGATGATGAATACAAGATGAGAAGAGGCTCAGCAGAAGGGAGGAGAGAGAACACTGCTGTTGACCCCTAACCCTAACCCTAGCAGAGCTGCATCTGACCCCTAACCCTAACCTTAGCAGAGCTGCATCTGACCCCTAACCCTAACCCTAGCAGAGCTGCATCTGACCCCTAACCCTAACCCTAGCAGAGCTGCATCTGACCCCTAACCCTAACCCTAGCAGAGCTGCATCTGACCCCTAACCCTAACCCTAGCAGAGCTGCATCTGACCCCTAACCCTAACCCTAGCAGAGCTGCATCTGACCCCTAACCCTAACCCTAGCAGAGCTGCATCTGACCCCTAACCCTAACCCTAGCAGAGCTGCATCTGACCCCTAACCCTAACCCTAGCAGAGCTGCATCTGACCCCTAACCCTAACCCTAGCAGAGCTGCATCTGACCCCTAACCCTAACCCTAGCAGAGCTGCATCTGACCCCTAACCCTAACCCTAGCAGAGCTGCATCTGACCCCTAACCCTAACCCTAGCAGAGCTGCATCTGTCTCCCACGGGTCTGACACACACTATCTAGTCATGTGCTTGCAGTAGATTTTCATTGGTCTACATCAATCTATTTTTGCAGTCACAATGCCCACACAACCCAACTCAACACAAAGACAATTTGGTCGATGAAGATCGCTAGACCCAGTTGTGTAATTTCTGGACCTTACCTTCCATAGGAGTGTTGGGGTCCGGTCTGTTAGCAAACACCACATCCACATATTCTAGCTGCAGTCTTTCCAGTGAGGCCTTCAAACCTACAGAACAACAACAACACGAGCCCAATCAGACACGATCAAGAGTCCCAGGGTTAGGGTTAGAGTTAGGGTTCTGCCATCGGCTTCCTCCTCCTCACAGCTACATAATCAATTCACCATTGCTGCAGACCACCTATGAGTGTTCTCTAATGGAGCAGATTCTAATGAGGTGTAATTGTAACCCCCGATCACAAGCTTCCTCAGCATAATACAGACAATCTCTGGAGGATCTCGATGATCAGAACCGGCCCTAGCTTCTCCTCGGGAACCGTGGTGACTCGGCACAGATTGCTTAGCTGGTTCTGCGCCAGTAGTAAAGTTCTCCTTCTGCTCCTGTAACAGGGCCCTGATCAGGAGGACTGTAGCTTACCTTCTATAATGTGTTTCCGGGACAAGCCTCTTTCAGTCTCTGCTCTGTGGGGGACACAACAGGACAGGGACCCTAATGAGGCGTCGCGCGGACAATTATATCAATGTTTGACAGTATCATGAAAATAACAATGAATCACACAGAGTCACGCGGTCTTAGTTATTCAGTGATCCCAGGATGCCTTCTTTCACAGGCCTGGGTCACAAGTCTTTAACAGTAACAGAACCGTGAACTGCTCCACTCTACAGCCCTTCTGGGTGACTGACATGTTTAGCCTCATTAAGAGCACCTGATCTCAGATGAATTAGAGCAGGGGGTCATCAAGTCCCCTGGTCCCGAACAGCTGACCCCAGCTACTGTACAACCTGCCCCCCATTCAATCACAGACAGGACAGGAGCAAGTCTCACAATGTGCTGGCCCAATGGTCTTAGAAAACGTTGTCGGGTCAGTAGGCAAGGGTTAATGTCGAGTACTGTCACAGTGTATGGACTGCAAAACACCGACTTTTTACACAAATGTAAAATATGGTGTGTAATGTAATGAATTTGGACATTAGAGACACAAGCTAAATGAAACCTACTTTCCGCCCCAGAAGATCTTTGTCGTGATAACCAGACTGGAACGCCTGAAAAACATGTATATATATATTTTTTTTTATGTGTATATACACACACACACACACACACACACATACAGTTATGTATCACACTGTGCAGTAACCGACTTAGTATCTGACAAACCACAAACAAGATTAAAAACAGAGAGAATCATGTTGTTTTCCAGTTGTCCACTGGAAGTGTTCCCTGCTCAGGAATGCAGCACTGTAGACAGCAGAGGCTGTGTGAGGATGACAGGGACCAGCGGGCGACAGACTAACACACCTGGTACTAGAGGATAACAGGCTAACACACCTGGTACTAGAGGATGACAGGCTAACACACCTGGTACTAGAGGATGACAGGCTAACACACCTGGTACTAGAGGATGACAGGCTAGCACACCTGGTACTAGAGGATGAAAGGCTAACACACCTGGTACTAGAGGATAACAGGCTAACACACCTGGTACTAGAGGATGACAGGCTAACACACCTGGTACTAGAGGATGACAGGCTAACACACCTGGTACTAGAGGATAACAGGCTAACACACCTGGTACTAGAGGACAATTCATTATTCCCCATCTTTGACGAGGGACACATTAGCTCTGCCATGACCTTTCTACTGTGTAGCTACTACTACCTGCATTAATCTTAATTTTCATCCTTCTAACTCTCTACCTCTCTCTCTGTCTCTCTCTGACTACCTGCACACTGTATCATAGACCCCAGGACAGGGTTGAGGGAGGAGGAAGACAGACACAAAGAAACATCTGTCAGAGTAGACTCCTACTCACCTCCATCCTTTCTTTTTTATGACGTTCCCCAACACCACCTCCGCTCTGAGAGGGAGAGAGATAGAGAGGCACAGAGAAATGAGTAGAGAGAGAGAGAGGGAGAGGATATCAGATACTGTACACTCAAGATACTCATCGATAGCATGATCTGATAGATGAAGAGTGAAGAGTACAAAATAGATTTCTGAATGAAATAATTGAATTTTTGGGTTAGGGTTAGATAAGTAAATAGTACACATTTTACACAAAGGAATCTTGCAGTGTGTAGTTTTCATTCAGAGAGGGTTAGGGTTAGGGTTAGGCTCCAGCCCTGTGCTGGGTGTGTGAGTGGGGCTAGGGGTCATAGTAGGTTTGGCTGGGCTAGACTGGTATCTAGGCTAGGCTAAGTTTGGCTAGGCCAGATCAGGCTATGCTAGGACATGCTAGGCTAGAGCAGGTCAGGACAGGGTATGTTAGGCTAGGAATATGTTAGGTTGGTGTGTAGGAGAGGCTAAGCTAAGCAACGCTAGGCCACGCTGGGGCTGGTGTGTAACTGATAGTGTACTAGTCATCAGCAGCAGCAGCAGGGGTGATAATTACAGTAGCCCTGCATGGAGCTAATTAAAGCTGGGAGCTTCTGGTAGCAGGAGATCACTACCCTATTGTCACAGCTGTCTCTCGCTCCTCTCTCCTCCTCTCTTCTCTCCTCTGCTCCTCTTTCTTCACACATGAAGCTTGGATACTATAATATCTCATCCTCTCGGTCTTTTCCTCTCAGCCCCCGCCTCCCTGCCTGCCTTCCCGCCTCCCAGCCCCCCCGCCTCCCTGCCTGCCTCCCTCCCTGCCTGCCTCCCTCCCTGCCCCCCCCCCCCCCGCCTCCCTCCCTCCCTGCCCCCGCCTCCCTGCCTGCGTGCTGCCTGCTCGTTCGAGCAGAGGGCGAGGAGGAAGAGGAGAGGGTGAGGAGGAAGAGGAGAGGGGGCTGTTTCTCCCAGGCTCTCAGCGCCAGATGTTAGTGCCCCTACCCCCTGGTAGAGGGAGGGCGGGGGAGAGAGGTAGAGAGAGAGAGAGAGAGAGAGATTGTGTGTGTGTGTGTGTGTGTGTGTGTGTGTTTACAATATTTCTCTCATCAGTCAACACAGAACACCCTTACTTTATATCGACACACACTGTAGCCAATGTGATTGTTGGTTTGAGCTTCATTAAAATACAAAAGGGTTTTGCCAGGTTAGAGTGTATTTGTGAGGATGTGTTTGTATATGATGGTTCACTGTGGTATGAGCTACATACTGTAGCTATCTGTAAATCCAAGATGCAATATTGACAGTATCCCTGTCTGTCTCTATGGCTCTGTGGTTTTTTTCATAGCCCAGTGCGTACAAGCGCAATGCACATAGAGACCCAACACACACACAACTGTCCGGTGCTGGCAGGGCTGTGATCATGAGCTCAGTACGAGAGACCGGAGAGATAAAGGCCATGTGTGCCAAGTCAACAGTCTGTCACATCAATGGACAGACCTGGACCAAACCAGGCCACTACTACCAGACCACCACCACTGTAGTTTCCTATTGAGTTTGGCTGAGGAGGTGCTACTAACTCTCCTCTTCTCTCCTCTCCCTTTCTTACTCTCCTCCTTTCTCCTCCTCTATACAGTAGCTGTGTGTGAAATGATAAGATCTCTGCTGCTGTCTCTTTCTGTATCTTTTAACCGTGTTGAAATGTGTGGATGTGTGCTGCTGTCTGTTGATGGTTAGGATGTGTGCTGTTGTATTTTAACTGTTGGTTTTAAATTAACTTTGAGACCCCCCCCCCTTCCTCCAGGAGGCTTCTGCCTCTTGCCAGGCCGCTGTTGTAAATTAATAAACATTTCTTAACGGCTTGCCTTTTTAAATAAAGTTTTTGTTGTTATCGATATTGTTGTTATATGTGAGACGAGAACCTCTGACCTATCGTGTCTGGTTAATATATCACGTCTCTCTCCCAGTGAGACGAGAACCTCTGACCTAGCGTGTCTGGTTAATATATCACGTCTCTCTCCCAGTGAGACGAGAACCTCTGACCTAGCGTGTCTGGTTAATATATCACGTCTCTCTCCCAGTGAGACGAGAACCTCTGACCTAGCGTGTCTGGTTAATATATCACGTCTCTCTCCCAGTGAGACGAGAACCTCTGACCTAGCGTGTCTGGTTCATGCCATCTCCAGCTCGATGTTCGATGAAGCTACAGTACAGAGTGCTTTTTGTAGACGACCACAGTGCATAGACAGTAGAATTAAGGGTTAGGGTTAGGTTTAGGGTAACCCTAACCCCACAGTGCATACAGACAGTAGAATTAAGGGTTAGGGTTAGGGTAACCCTAACCCCACAGTGCATACAGACAGTAGAATTAAGGGTTAGGGTTAGGGTAACCCTAACCCCACAGTGCATACAGACAGTAGAATTAAGGGTTAGGGTTAGGGTAACCCTAACCCCACAGTGCATACAGACAGTAGAATTAAGGGTTAGGGTTAGGGTTAGGGTAACCCTAACCCCACAGTGCATACAGACAGTAGAATTAAGGGTTAGGGTTAGGGTCACGGACAGTAGAATTAAGGACAAATATTAACGATGTTGTCTAACAGTTTATTCGGTCCATTTTTTATCTGTCACTTAAGGAAATATGCCAAAGCATATTGTTACCATGCGGTTAATATGAGGTATGGCTGAAAAAAGGATAATCCCTCTAGAGATTATTTCAAACCATCCAACTCACTACAAAGCTAGATTAATCTCTGGGGTTAGAGTTAAGAGAACAGAACTCTGAAGAGAGAGGTTCTGACCTTTAGATTCCTGCAGATGTACATTTACTGCATGTTGACTAAAAACATCTCTGGCCCGCAGTTCAACATGGCTCAACTAGTCCTGAGGCAATCATAGCTGTCACACATGGCCAACCGCAGGCTCATAAAGAATGCCCTTTACGAGAGGCCCTTATGGAAGATTAGTGTGTGTGTGTGTGTTGTTAGTGATGAGGTTTCTCCCCCCATGTCCAGGATCAAGGCCAGAGAAGGCGGTCACCTCTCGGAGGCAGGATATGCTCACTCTTCATGTTTATGCAAAGTGGACAGATTTGTGGACCTGATCGTGGCCACGGTCTGTCTGTCTGTCTGTCTGTCTGTCTGTCTGTCTTGGGGCAAGTGCAATGGGGGTTGTGTGCAATAGTCTATGTATGTGCAATGTGTTGTGTTGTGTGTTGTGTATGAGCAATGTGTTGTGAGTAATATGTGTAATGTGTTTTGTATGTGCAATATGTTGTGGACAACGTGTTGTGTGTAGTATATGTATGTGAGACATGTGATGTGATGTGTGTAGTATATGTATGTGAGACATGTGATGTGTGTAGTATATGTATGTGAAGCATGTGATGTGTTGTGTGTAGTATATGTATGTGAGACGTGTTGTGTGTAGTATATGTATGTGAGACATGTGATGTGATGTGTGTAGTATATGTATGTGAGACGTGTTGTGTGTAGTATATGTATGTGAGACATGTGATGTGATGTGTGTAGTATATGTATGTGAGGCATGTGATGTGTTGTGTGTAGTGTCATGGAATTTTACACCTAGTCTCAAGACTATTCAGAGATTCTTTTCTTTTCTTTAAAACCTATTCATCCAGTCCCCTGCCTTTTGCTATTGTAAACACCTCAACCTTTTGTTTCTCTCTCTCTTTTGTAATTGTAAACACCTCCTCTACCTCGCTCTTCCTCATCTCTTTGTTTAAGTCAGAAGGGCCACACCTTCGTCCTTCCCGTCCTGGCTCAGACCTTTTGTTTTCTTTGTTCATATTCAAAGTGCGCTTCATCCCTCGACCACTGTTTGATATCCGTCACCTTACGATGACGTATAGACGACTCAGCCAATCAAATGTCGGCTGCACCACATCCTTGTTTTGAGCAGATATAAGGAGGATATCCGGCGAGCTCATGTTACTTCTATTTTGGTGAACCACTCTGTGTTTTACTTTGAGGTCCGTTTGCAATCGTATTGTTTTCTTAATAAATCTGACTGAACCTTTTTGGAGCGAACCTGGGCTTTGGCAAATACTTCATTTTTCGAAATCTCAACTACAATTGGCGACTCGGGACGGGATCGACTGCCGTGAGATTCGCCTGGAGTGGAAGCGAAGGACGCAGACGTGCGGAGCAGTAGCGGCTCTGGAAATCTTCTCTCTTTGCGCTATTGCATTGGTTCGGAGAAGTCCGCCGTTGGTTCCACTCGGCTAAACTCACGGTACGTTGAAAAACGAATCCTTTTATGCGTGGTATTTGCCTTGGTTTCGTTTCAGATTGTGTTGGTCTAGATTATTGAAAGCAGAAACCCCGGCGTGGGTTTTTTTTTTTAGGTAACTATCTAAGGAGTTGTGAACAACAATAGATATATTTATATTGTATTGTCCTTTGACTTCGTCCTTGTTTCGTTACGAGGGTATATGCCGTTCAGAAGAAGTGTGAGTTTGGTCTCGTGAATTTGTTCCCCTGCAGTTGATGTACAGTTAAGGTTGTTTATCGGTTGCAGCTTAGAACGGTTTTTGAGTTAATACGCCAAAGAGTTGGCACAGAACGGGCTTCCCTTTGACCGGTCGTAGGAGTTGTACCGTTGTATTTTTTTTCTCAGCGGAGGTAGCTACGGGAGTGGTTTGGTAGTAGTCCGACCCGCGTTTCTGGTAGATGCGTTTGTCCCTTTGATCCCGGGTGGTTGGTAAACCTAAACGAGTTTTAGCTTTGACCAAGTGGTTGGTAAACCTAAACGAGTTTTAGCTTTGACCAAGTGGTTGGTAAACCTAAACGAGTTTTAGCTTTGACCAAGTGGTTGGTAAACCTAAACGAGTTTTAGCTTTGACCAAGTGGCTGGTGCAGCCAAGCAAGTATATGGTTTTTTGCTTGTCGTAAACGTGGGCCTGTGTGTTCGTCGTGTGTTCGTCCTGTGTTCGTCCTGTGTTCGTCCTGTGTTCGTCCTCTTTGGTCGTTCTTTGTGTTGCGTCCCTGCACGGGAGTTGTTCGTTTTGTTGTTTACTGTTTGAGCTTCGGCTCTTGCCTTGTATTGTTTGTTAAGCGCACCATTGATCCAGGTAAAGTATTGTAAGTATTTTGTACACTGTTTTAACTATACTTTTCTTTTCACCGTTAGTTTTGAATTATAGGCTGTAGGGTATTGTGTTAATTATGAATACCAATACTAGTTCGCTGTCTGGGCCAGCTAAGATTGTTGCGCAAAGGTTTTGGGATGATGCTTGTGTGCAGTTTTTGATCTGGGCGAAGCATTCTGATTTCCCCCTGTCCGGTACACTCAAGATTAGTGAGTTAGCGACTGTTAGGGCTCAGTTACAGGCGTTTGAGATGACTAGGTTAGGAAGGGAGCCTGGAAATGCGATAGATTGGAATGCATTCAGTAAGTGGGAAATAGTCGCACACGAGTGTTTTTTCAAGTCAGAAAGACGCGTAGCTGAGGAAGTTAATCAGAGAGGTGAATATTCAGAGTCCCTCCCCCCTCCTAGTCATTCCGTTTTTAACTCTATCACGCCGACTCGGCACTCAGAGCTCACACATCCTTCCCAAACTATGACTGGTTCACCCGCTGTTGTAGCTGCTGCCCCGCCTCCCAACTGTTTTTCCGTCTGCTCCCAACCAACAACGACCACAGGGTCGTCACACGAACAAGAATCATAGGGATAGAAACAGAATGGACTACAGAATGAAACCGAGGGAGGGAAACGAAAACGGAGACAGAACTGACACGTGTTTTCATTGTGGTAAAACTGGCCACTGGATTAGAAATTGTTACAGCTACCGCAGGCAAATTGAAAGGGAGAATCCTGCAACCTGGGATTCGGCGCCACCTGCTGGAGTTCCCTTGAACAACCCACAAGGTAGATTTTAACTAGCCAATATAGACCCATTTTTTTTAAGGTAAATAAACAGGACAAGACAGATGTAGCTGAGGACGTAAGGTTTGTGCATGATAGTGGGGGGGATAGATAATGTTTGCCAGTGTCTTAATCTGAATACAGCATCTCCTAACCCAATTATATATTTTTAAATGGTTATGTTAAATATCTCATGTTTATAGTTTGAGGCACATTCATCGGGTCTGAGTGTTTTTCTGAGTGTTTTTTACAGACAACTGTCGTTCCGGGAGTGATGGGTGAATGCCGAACCAGGAGACGGTGGTTCGTGGGATGCAGGGCCAACGCCATGTCACCGACTCACCGTGAGCGACGGATAAGTATGACATAGGGAAGAGACCATTTTGTCCGAAGCGTGCCCAATACTCTGTCCTCAAATGCAGAAGAGGAGCTTGCACTTAACCATGTTTCTGAGTATCTCCAACAGACTGCTGATAACCGTTCCTGACCAAAGAGGGGAACAGGGAGACCAGACCAGAGGACTCAAAGAGGGGAACAGGGAGACCAGACCAGAGGACTCAAGGAGGGGAACAGGGAAACCAGACCAGAGGACTCTCCTTTTGCCCTTCTGTTTTGTCTCTGTTGTCTCTCTCATCTGTGGATCCACAGACGGAGCACTTCATCAGCCTGTACTGGGGGAGCGGGAGCGCCGAGGTGGCCCTCCAGCAGCACGACCCGGGCCGGCCCTACGTGGAGCAGTACCGTGTGGACCGGGTTCAGTTCAAGAGCCTGTACGTGCTGCTGGCGCCCTGGCTGTGTGGGGTCCACACGGACACCGTGTCCCACCGCACCTTCACCCTGCTGAACCAGGACAGGGACTCCCTCCTCACCTTCCGAGAGCTCGCTGGCTGACCGCTCTATGTAGACCTGCCCAATGGGGAGACAAGAGACTACCAGGAGCAGATGAGCAGCCTGAGAACAGGCCAGAAAACATGGAAGAGAAGTAGATGTTGCGGGGTGAACCTACCCGTCAAAGATGGAACAATCAGCACCAGGACATTCTGGCCTGTGTGGAATAGCTGTCAAAAGTAGCTGAGAGGACGGTCCATGCAGCCGAACCAGAGATCTCAAGGGCAAAGCGGTCACTGCCACACTGTCCTCTCCTCTGATGAGCAATCGGAGAGTGACCTTGACAGTCACCGCCACACTGTCCTCTCCTCTGATGAGCAATCGGAGAGTGACCTTGACGGTCACCGCCACACTCTCCTCTCCTCTGATGAGCAATCGGAGACTGACCTTGCCGGTCACCTCCTTCTCGTGGTTGTGGTATGACAACATGGACAATCTCAACAGCAATGACTGCACCTCTAACCGCACACACTGGAGCCTACATTAAACATTCAGAGACGCAAACATGGAAGCTATGATCCATAGGACATTACATGCGATTATTCACAACAAGAGTGAATGAACTTTGAAATTATCTTGAAAAAAATATCATATTTGTTTACAAGAGTTACAATGGTTGAAACATGAGTTGATAAATAAGTTTGGGTTTTTCCTCTAAAATTGACCAAGAGGTTTTTTGCCCTTCTTACACTGGTAACCATTTATCTTTTTGCCTTGTTCAAACTTTAAATCAAGGTTTTTTGGTGAATGGTTGTCCCTTTTAGATTAGTAGTCATGCCATCTTTTTTTACCTTGTTTCCTGTCAAATTTCTGAAACAAGGGAGTTTTGGTGCGTGATTTGCATGTGGAAAGAAAATAATCTATTTTTTTTAAATATTTCACAATGAAATTCTTTTTATTCTTGCTCCACCTAGTGGAGAGATTACTTCCTTTCCACATGTATAGCATAGAGTTTTCTTATTTTATATTTGATGTATATATTTTATGTGGCTGTTCAGCCACAGATGTGGGAGTTGTCATGGAATTTTACACCTAGTCTCAAGACTATTCAGAGATTCTTTTCTTTTCTTTAAAACCTATTCATCCAGTCCCCTGCCTTTT
>NC_140266.1:5280000-5327500 GCF_949987555.1 Borostomias antarcticus | reverse complement strand
ACACACTTCACTTAAGCAGACATTCACAACACCCAAAGAACAAATATACACATTTACATATACATAAACTATACAATTAAGATTTAATAGAAATGTTATTATGTTTAGTTATAAGAAATGATTTGTTTGAGAGTAATATTGTGAAAGCATTGATAGAACGAAGCCATAAAAGATAACTACAGTATGTTTAGCATGGTTGCCTGTGTGTGTTGTCGTAACAATTTGAGCCTCTGATAGGTTCGTTGTGAAAGGTTGAGAGAGGGGAAGCAGGATGTGGTGGTGGTGAGGTAATCGGCCATCGCACACACACAGACTCAGCGGCTAAATGCGTTTCTCGAGTGAGAGCGCCTTTGGCCTTACGGACAGAACATTCTACCAACTAAACTGGTTTGATAAGCAAATATTGACCACAAAGTGCAACTGTTGAATTCTAGGGACTTTCTGGAGAACATGTTTCCCTTGTGGGAGTGTCTCCTCGGGTTCCTGGGAACTTTTCCACAGGATAAGATCGACATGTACAAAATGGTGGCTTGGGTACTTTTCCGATGACGGCATGCTGAGATGGGACAAAATGGTGGCTTCCATATATGGTGAGAGGCTGAAGATTCACCGGTCGAAGGTTCTCGAGTAAGAGCAAGGGTATAAAAGAACTGTGTGACTGTTAAGTCGTTAGAGATGTCTCCACTGCTCGAGCCTCGTCCAACCCTCCGAAGCAGAAGATCCGGCTGAGAATCTCCCAGCTCTACATCAACGACATCCAGCGGTCGTCCTCCTCGCAGAGAGAACCTGAGCTCCAGACACTTGCAGCACAGAAGGACCGTTGCGACCGATACCAACTTCCCCCTCCGACCGGAGGGGCCGCGCCTTGGTGAGAACTGTAATCTGTAGTCCGTGTGGAAGTGAGTGCCTAGGCCGGGTGCTTACCTTCTCCGCCTACGTCCTGATATTTTCTCTCTCAATCATAACACATGCAATCACCATGTTTTCATGTTTTAATCTTTGAATTGGTTTTTGAAATGTTTTATCATACTTACTATTGTGTGTTATTAATCATACACTCATTGGCTAATTAAATTCTTATTATATATATATTAGATTATATTATTATTATTATATCATATAACTTGTATTATATATACACACCTACAATTTAACATGATTTATATTTTGATCCTAAAATTAGCTCTGATTTGGTTTATTCTGTTTATTAAGGTATTATTATTATGTTCAATTGTGCGCTCATGGCTGGCTTTGTGTAATAATTAAATCTTGTATAACCATTTAATCATTTCATTAAAATTTCCTCTAAAGGGACTGCGTTTTATTCATTATTTTTGGATGTCTGGTAATGCAAAAGTTTAAGCTGTCCAGGCATAACATCTCAAGCTCTTTAAGGTTGATTCTAGACTCAATGTGTTAATACTCCCTTGCAATAAAAGTATACTTATTGCTAACCAACCTACCCAACACTGTAACAACTGTCAATAAGGAACAGAGCGGTCGTTAACCAGAGTGGTTTACAAGCGGGTGTCTCTCTTTAGGTCACAGAGAGATATCACAGTAGGCTCTAACAGGGAGAGCTCTGGGACGGAGACCGTTAGTAGATCGGGCGTGTCTGTTCGAATTACCGGTTTAGCTCACACGTTTTGTGCAACTTTCTATGAGGGGTAAATACCCTGAGAGCTAAAAGCGTAGAGGCATCCTTAGAGATGACTGGTACTGTAATCCCATAACACCACAGGGGTTTCAGGGAGACATTTTTGGCGTCCCTGGGTGGGCACGATTTGATTGAAATCGTCCACCGAATAGAAGAAAAGTGAACTGTCATTACTGGGTAATCTCTTGTCTTTTGTGATTACAGATCCAGGGGGTACCCCTAAGGAACAAAGGTAAGGTTCTGAAGGTACAGTATAAGACAGATCACTGACCAACTAAAAGTTGGGGAAGTGCTCGGAGGCGGCAGCTACAGTAGTGAGACTACTGGTAACTGTTGCGTGAGCAAGGGCAGACCGCTGGCTGGAGGCCGTGCGGTGAGTAGACCCAAGCGGGTGGGACATCGGTGGAGAGAAAGCCGACTACCACAGTGTTGAAGCAGTTGAGTAAGCCTATTCGAAAGGTTTGACCCAGCTGTCTTCAGGTGACCTGACGAGCTGAGCTAAACCACTTTTCTAGTGCTCTGTAGGCGCGACAGAGGAGATTAGTGGAATAGCGACTCGGCAGCCGATCATGTCGAAAGGTGGGGAAAGTCCCCAAGAAGGCCCAAGTGGTCTCGAAGGAGACAAGGGTGAAATGAGACATGGCTCAGGAGCCAGGAGCGGCGAAAGCTTTGAGCCACAGGCCGTGGTAACGATACTACCAATGGCGGGGGGTTGGGAGGAGCTGGACCCCCGGGTGCAGGCAATATTGGGTAAATGCGTGTCCCTAGGTGAGGGCGGAGCATACAGCCAATATGGGGAGGCCTATGTGGCAGGCAGAAGGTGGTATGCCCAGGAAGCACTGGAGGTGGGTCATGACCCATCTATGATAGCAGTTATCCCAAGCCCCCAGGTACTGGGTCCACCGGGAGTGGAGTCATGGCTAGAATGGGTGATGCGGGTGCTGGAGGGGAAACAGGAATGCCTTCTTGGACCAGTAGGGATGATAATGAGTCCAAACCTAGACTATGATCCTATGGTAAAAATGATGGCTCAAACCGCAGGGCTCCACTATCAGCTGTGTGCTAAGGCATCAGAGGTGCGAGCAGAGGCGATCAAAAAAGATAATAGACAGAAAGCGGACCTGCTAAGAGAGTGGATTCGGGAAGAGAGGGAGTTAGAAAATGGAGCCGTGGGTACATCGCTGCGTAAAACGGAGAGTATAGGCACCGAGGGTGTGAGTGCTGGGGAGGAGGACCCCCAGGGGGAATCCAGAGGAGGGCAGGGCCTTCCAGAAGGGATTTTCAGTAGTAGGAACACCCCAATCAGGGCGCTATCTGTAGAGAGTCAACTGATTGCTAATTGTGCGCAACTATTGAGTACTGTGAAGGAATCACAGGAGCGAATAGAGGAGGAGAGATGCAGGAGCATGAGGGGAAAGTCATGCCTCAGCTGAACTCCCCGTCTTCATGTACCCCGGGTCCGTCTAAATCTCTCCCAGGTTCGCCAGCATCACAGTCCCAGGGCGGGGCTCACATGGGGAGTCCTTGCCTGGGGACAGGGAGGCAGGAGGAACTGCCTGCAGGTGGTCGGTGTGACCCTGGGCCGGGGTTAGTCAAGGCGTCTGGGAAGTGTGTTTCCAAGCGTAAGGACTACCCAGACTCAGAGGAGCAATATACCGCAGAGCTGCATAAGATAATGAAGGAGAGATTAGAAGGTATACCGGAGAACGTAGAAGCGATGTATGATGTCGCTGGTGATGGTGTCTGTGTGTACCGATGGGTGGGTGGAATAAATGATGTTCAATCCGATGGTATAGTGGTGGCTACAACACGGCTGTTGAAAATTCATAAGCCTGAGGAGCGACGGCTGGTGGCCCAGGGGGCCACGGGGTCGTACAACGAGGCTGTGGATCGGGCCGTACGGAGCCAGGAGGACCCTGAGTATACCAGACAGGTGGTAGTACTCAGATCATCTCATCTGCGAGCAAGGACGGTGATACACACTGTGCTCGAGCCGGTAAAAGGTGATGAGAGAGGAGCCCTGGTAATCTGTGTGCAGTTGGCCACCCAAAGGGTATTGGAGGAGGCTAACTCACTAGGGATGAAACGGGTGATGATAGGCCTTAACGCTATGAGGGCTGTGGGATGCAGCTGGTCAGTAGTGGAGGCTGGGATCATGGATGCGGTGAAAAAACAGAACGGCTATGTGGGCTCTGTTCAGGAGATAGTAGCTGCCTACACAGAAGAGCAGGAACGTGCATGGCTGGAGCGAACCAGGCACCGCGAGAGTACGGGGAGTGGAAAGGGTCGGCCGGGAGGTGTAGACCATTCTTATAGCTCACTACGTGAGGCGGAGTCTCCCCAGAGGAGGGAGACTAGGGCCTCTTCCCGTGCATCCAGGCCATCGGTCCTCAGAAAGGACCAGGGAGCTGGTGAGAGGCACTCCGGGAGAGCGCTGACTCCCAGGCCCCAAGGGCAGGAGACATCAGAATGGTATCAGGAGGATTTTGAGTTGGGAGCCCCAAAAACCCCTGTGAGAAAGCCCCATTGCGGGAGGCAGAAAATCCTGAGCACCTCAGAGAGCTCCTCGGAGGAGGAGTCGCCAGAGGGGGAAGCTGGGACAACTGCACAAAAAGCGGGCTCAAGGGTGAGCAGGGACTCGGAGTGGAGGCTCCACACCGAGGGCCCGTGGCAAGCCCTAAGGTCGGCTAGTATGAGGAGGGCTAAGAAGCCTGTAGCGGTCAAGGACCCTCTCAAGGCCTCGGAGAGGCTGGCTCGTACGTTGGTATATGGTCCACTGGAGGCCAAGGATGGGCGTAAAGTGCACATCCCGGAGGTAGGTCAGAAGGATTTCTCCATCCCTAAAAGGTCGGCCACCAAGCCTCAGGAAGAGGTAAAAATTGGTGTGGCACTCACGCTGGGGGAGATGGGAAATCTTCTGGCCATGCCTCCGTATGCTAAGTTGATCGAGGACCCCAGGTTGACGTCCCCCTTTAGGGAGGGGAGTGAGAAACCAAGGTGGGGGCCTAGTAACGCTATGGAGCTATACTCTATCCTCGGTGGAGCATAAATATCCACTGGAGGAGAAAGAACTAGCAACATTAGCAAAGTACTGGGGCCCCCTAAAAGAACTGTCTCAAGGTCAGAAAATCAAAGTGACAACACAAAGTGTGGTGCATCGTTTCCTGAAGAAGGAAACGATTGAAAGCACCAAAGCTACGAATATCAGATGGGGTAGGTGGAGAGATATCCTCCTTGACCCTGATCTAGATATAGGCCCGGAGGGCCCGGCTAAGAGATCTAAGCCAAAACCGGATGTGACAACTGAAGCCTGGCAGTGGGAACTGTACACGGATGGCTCCAGGAAAGGGAGCGACTCGATGGCTATCTGGGGCTTCATCCTCAAGGAGGATGGAGTAGAGAGAAGCCGCCAGAGGGGCCGGGTGTCCGGTACAGCTCAAACTGGGGAAGTGAACGCAGTGTTAGAGGGATTGCTCGAGCTTGAGAAAAATAAGATCAAGAGAGCTCGAGTAATTACCGACAGCTACTACTGCGCCCAGGCCTTGAAAGAGGACTTAGAGATATGGCAAGAGAACGGGTTCGAGGGTGCCAAGGGGAAGCCTGTGGCCCACCCAGACCTATGGCTCAAGATTGCCGAGTTGAAATTAAATATGACATTGGAGGTGGTGCACCAGAGGGCGCACACCACCAAGGGGGAACATTGGCGGGGCAACGCGGAAGTTGACCGCTATGTGCAAGAGAGACAAATTGTTTTGATCGGTGCTGAGAAGTGGGACAGAACACCCAAGGGAAGGGTGGTCCCAGATGAGTGTGTGGGTGAAGTGGTCACGGCGGTGCATGAAGCACTGGGTCACGTCGGACTATTTCCCACACGGAAGGAGCTGGGAAAGCAAGATCTCTGGGTCTCAGAGGTAAAAGTTCGCCGAGTACTGGCTGCGTGTGCTAAGTATAACGCTGGGAGGCGAGGACAGAGAGTCGGAGGCCAGACCATTAAAAGTACTGTGCCCTGGGGATCCGTGTGCATGGATGTCGCAGGTCCCATGGGGGTGAACGGGAAAAAAGGGGAGAAATACCTGTTGGTCCTGGTAGACTCAATGTCAGGGTTTGTAATTGTCAAACCAGTAAGAGCTGCTAATTAGCAGTGTGGTGACCATGCTGGATCAGACCTGTGCTACACTGGGGGTGCCCAGAGAATTGAGAACAGATAATGGTTCTCACTTCAAGAATGCACAGGTGGATGCATGGTGCCAAAGGCATGGTGTCATACGGGTCTATTCACCTCCATACACTCCACAGGCAAATGGAGTGGTAGAGAGGACTATAGGCTTAGTCAAAGGTTGGATCGCTAAGAACGCGAATACCCGAGACTGGAGCACAAAGGCCTTGGACATAGGTCTAGCTCTGAATGACAGACACCGAGCCAAGCGGGCCTCGCCGGCTGAGCAACTCAACCAACGCCCTTTCCGGTCTGAGGACATAGGGAGGGGCCAGGAGAAAGGGGGAGGGCTTAAGATGAGAGTCCCTCTTAGAGTTGGTCAGTGGTAGCAGAGGATGGTTATTATGACATTATGTTAAAAATGGATGCCTGTTACTGGTCAACTGGTGAGTTAACCCAAAATCCATGTAAAGGGCAAAACTATTTTGTCCTTGCTCCTGGTAGGTTCTATACAGCGGGAATGCCCCCTGTAGGGGCAGGTCTTTTAAGGTTCATAACGAGCGAAGTAAAAAGATTAATGTATAAACCGGATGGTTTAACAGATTCTGATGCTGTGACAGTAACTAATGATTTATGGTTAAATGGCAGTTTACCATGGGTATGGTTAAAGGACGTGTCATATATGACAAATACGATAGACTCTACTAGTGTTAGAGGGCAGGCTAAATTGCATGGACCATTTTGGCAGGAGATGTACATACAGAAATTGCCAAACCCCGATGATTTGCACAACGCCCCTAAGAACGAGTTTCAGGAAATAGACAAGTGTGTGGTGCAACGATTGCATGATGGACTCAATGGCACGGACTTCGTTGATACAGGAAACTCGCCGAGATGTGAACTATGGCAGGTTTGGGTGAATGATTGGGGTACATGGAGATATGACTGTGATGGTATGCTGAGGAACCAAACTGTAAAAGGCAGTTTACAAGGTTGGGAAGAACACCAGAAACGTGACATGGATAGTACTTGGTTTGGGTGGCAGGAAGAGGAAATAAAGAATTGGGTTATTCCTTGTCTAAAACCAGAATATAATTACTGGATAAGGTATCAGTATATTGCGACAGTATACTCTAAATATCGTAAAAGGTATTCATATGATGCATACAAAGACGCGGCTGTGGAACCACGCCCTTGGAAAATGTTTTGTGATAAAAATAATACCACGTGTTCTGTAGAATTAGCACGTACTGACTGCTCATCCCTGAAAGACTGGGACACATATTGTCAAGAGGAGTATGAAGGTCAGCCTAACTCGTTTAGGCAAGGAGCTAAATGGGTCAGGGATAGTGATGGTAGGTGGATGCGTGGTAAGGAACATACAGGCTGTTTTAGGGCTCTTTTTGGGGAGATGTTGAAAAGAAAGAGTACGAGCCTGTATAAGAAAGTGGTACCGTATGTTGGAGACCCTGAGCACCTATGGGCTGAGGGTCAGGCCTTCCGTCAAAGCCTCTGTCAAGGTAAAGAGATGAGTGGTTTTGAATGGGTTGGGTCAAATCGCTTGTACAACAATGGTACTTGCGAGTCCCCATCAGAGCATTACCTCCACTGCTCTCTCGGTGGTGACCATGAGTGCACCTGGATTGAGCTGGCAGGGTCTTGGCTCTGGGGTGAGGTGATAAAAGTTGGAGGAGTGGTTCTGGAGGAGTTAGAAGAAGGTGTAAAGGCAATAGGCAAGGTTGCCTATAGCCTGTTACACGGCTTCTTCGCTGCGGCCTGGCCATACCTCATTGCTGGCGTCGGGGTCCTAATCGGATGCCTGATGGCCTGTGTCCTCTACAAAGGGGGCGTGAAAGCTGCCTTTGGAGGTGTAAAGGGCAGGGCCCAAAACCCTCAGTTGAGGGGACAACTCTTGAAAAAGAGGAATCATTGGAGATGATGATTCGAAAGGAGGAGGAGCCGAGGGGTATAATAGTTATGCCAAATCGAAAGTAAGTTTCATTTCCATCACGGCATCGGAGATAAGCAACTGTAAAAATTAGTAACTAGATCTCAAACTTTAATCATGGCAAACTTAACGCCAGTACTTGGACAAGGTAACCAAAGTGATATCCCACTTGATGTAAGTAATTCGATTCATTTTTGGTTAATAGAAACAATGTGGGTATTATATTCTTTAGTAGGGACCTGGAAACCTTTTGAACCAGTAAGGATTATCTGTGTAATAGCAGGGTTAATAGAGGAAGTTAAGATTAATATTTTTGATAACAGACAACGGCACATTTTAACGTGGTTTATAGTCTATATGCTGGGACGCTATAAACTATCAAAAATACAGACCTGGAGAGGGGCATTGAAGAGAGGTTTAATACTTCTCTGGGCTACCTGTACAGTAGTTGGGGCTTTTTACCCCTTATCAGAGATCTTAGCGGCTATATGTATGGGGTCTATGGTAGCAGGGATGCTCGTATCTCAATTGGAGTTAGTCTGCAGAATTAAATATCACCGAGCGCCTTGGGTACTAGGGGTTATAACTTTAATTCTCTGGGCTTTAGTTTGGGCCGTATTAGGGGTGTTAATATTACTTAAATTACTAAGGACAGAACCATTAGTTGTATGGTTCATGACATATGCTGCATTCTTTCCAGGGGAATCAACTAGGGGAAGGCCGGTCAGTCGGACAGGTTCCTTCACGGTGCCTGGTTCTTCCCCTCTTAGCGGGTTGGCCAAGAGAGCTAGCTTACAGCGTGGAGCGAGTCCTCCGCAATAGGGAAGTAGGGTTGACGCCCTACCAGAGGCCTAGTTGCAGGAAGAAGGCTAACAAATGTTGTTTTGTTGATGTTGTGTTAAATGTACAGGGTAACGTGAGGTGCGGGCAATGCAGTGTTCACCTGGGCGTTGGCGGGAGCTACCTGTGGGTGTACGGACCGCGGGAGTGGTTGTACTGTAACCAGTGTCTCCCCATGTGTGTCGGCGGGGGAGAAGGGCCAGATGACTGGCTTCTTCATGGGGCCCTGATTCACCCAGGCTCGCCATGGATGATGAAATTTTACCGGGAAGGTACGATAAGAGAGCTGGCGCTCACGGCCCGGGTGGTCTCTGCTGGGGGCTGAGAAATGGCCGGGAGGGCCAGACAACTGTGGAGATGGGGTCTTTCGACCCGTCTCAGTGTTAGGTTGGGCCTATGAATATGGTCCGAACCAGGGAAAATATCGCATTACTACTCAATTGCCTGAGGGCAGTGTTTTGAGGGTAAGTGCGATATTATCCTCATTAGATCCTCCCCGGGAGGGGACGGATCAGGTAACGGATGACCCAGCCAGGCGTGGTGGGGGTGTCGACCTGGCCGCAAAAGCCGAAGGGTCGCCTGCCTGGGGATCAACCGTTAGTATTCCCGGGACGGGAGTAGTACCAGAAGAAGGTACTAAGAAAAGATTAGTAAAAGTTGACAAGATCAAAGCAAAGAAGTCTTATACCAGGATTCCTCAGGAGGTCTGGAAAAAGATGTCCACTAGGGAAAAGTCAGTCATCTTGGAGGAAAGGAACAGAGAAGCTAAGGCAAGGAGATTGTTAAGTAAGGCTATTAAGGCCGAGGTCCAACTAGAACCAGACCAGACAAAGGTCAAACAAGAGCCAGAGCAGCTAATCTGGGCCATCAAACCACTTGATCCTGAGTCTCCAACCTTTGAACCCCTCAGTATTGAGGCGGCTCTTATGGGCTGCTCGTCAGATCCATTCTTGGGCCTTACAGGGGAGGGAAACACAGAGATGAGTGTAATTGACCTCCCCATTAAGGAGGCCACCGGACAGGTGAGTGACCTCCCCTTTGAGGAGGCCACTGAGCCTGTTAGTGGCGGGACAGACGAGTGTATCAATGCCTTACAAGGGATGATGGCAGATCCTTTCGTATAAGAACCTTTTTGAATGCAAACCTGATCTGTTGAAACGTGCTGATCATATTGTGCTTTGCTACACACTTACAGTATGTTTAGAGTACAGACATGTAAACACAGACAGGTAAACACAGACATGTAAGTACAGACATGTAAACACACAAACAGGACACACCCATAAGGAACACACTTCACTTAAGCAGACATTCACAACACCCAAAGAACAAATATACACATTTACATATACATAAACTATACAATTAAGATTTAATAGAAATGTTATTATGTTTAGTTATAAGAAATGATTTGTTTGAGAGTAATATTGTGAAAGCATTGATAGAACGAAGCCATAAAAGATAACTACAGTATGTTTAGCATGGTTGCCTGTGTGTGTTGTCGTAACAATTTGAGCCTCTGATAGGTTCGTTGTGAAAGGTTGAGAGAGGGGAAGCAGGATGTGATGGTGGTGAGGTAATCGGCCATCGCACACACACAGACTCAGCGGCTAAATGCGTTTCTCGAGTGAGAGCGCCTTTGGCCTTACGGATAGAACATTCTACCAACTAAACTGGTTTGATAAGCAAATATTGACCACAAAGTGCAACTGTTGAATTCTAGGGACTTTCTGGAGAACATGTTTCCCTTGTGGGAGTGTCTCCTCGGGTTCCTGGGAACCTTTCCACAGGATAAGATCGACATGTACAAAATGGTGGCTTGGGTACTTTTCCGATGACGGCATGCTGAGATGGGACAAAATGGTGGCTTCCATATATGGTGAGAGGCTGAAGATTCACCGGTCGAAGGTTCTCGAGTAAGAGCAAGTGTATAAAAGAACTGTGTGACTGTTAAGTCGTTAGAGATGTCTCCACTGCTCGAGCCTCGTCCAACCCTCCGAAGCAGAAGATCCGGCTGAGAATCTCCCAGCTCTACATCAACGGCATCCAGCGGTCGTCCTCCTCGCAGAGAGAACCTGAGCTCCAGACACTTGCAGCACAGAAGGACTGTTGCGACCGATACCAACTTCCCCCTCCGACCGGAGGGGCCGCGCCTTGGTGAGAACTGTAATCTGTAGTCCGTGTGGAAGTGAGTGCCTAGGCCGGGTGCTTACCTTCTCCGCCTACGTCCTGATATTTTCTCTCTCAATCATAACACATGCAATCACCATGTTTTCATGTTTTAATCTTTGAATTGGTTTTTGAAATGTTTTATTATACTTACTATTGTGTGTTATTAATCATACACTCATTGGCTAATTAAATTCTTATTATATATATATTAGATTATATTATTATTATTATATCATATAACTTGGATTATATATACACACCTAAAATTTAACATGATTTATATTTTGATACTAAAATTAGCTCTGATTTGGTTTATTCTGTTTATTAAGGTATTATTATTATGTTCAATTGTGCGCTCATGGCTGGCTTTGTGTAATAATTAAATCTTGTATAACCATTTAATCATTTCATTAAAATTTCCTCTAAAGGGACAGCGTTTTATTCATTATTTTTGGATGTCTGGTAATGCAAAAGTTTAAGCTGTCCAGGCATAACATCTCAAGCTCTTTAAGGTTGATTCTAGACTAAATGTGTTAATACTCCCTTGCAATAAAAGTATACTTATTGCTAACCAACCTACCCGACACTAACAACTGTCGATAAGGAACAGAGCGGTCGTTAACCAGAGTGGTTTACAAGCGGGTGTCTCTCTTTAGGTCACAGAGAGATATCTCAGTAGGCTGTAACAGGGAGAGCTCTGGGACGGTGACCGTTAGTAGATCGGGCGTGTCTGTTCGAATTACCGGTTTAGCTCACACGTTTTGTGCAACTTTCTATGAGGGGTAAATACCCTGAGAGCTAAGAGCGTAGAGGCATCCTTAGAGATGACTGGTACTGTAATCCCATAACACCACAGGGGTTTCAGGGAGACAGGCTGGACCAGTGAGCCTCCCAGATGTGGATGGAGGTGTGGTCAGTATGGGGCTGGACCAGTGAGCCTCCCAGATGTGGATGGAGGTGTGGTCAGTATGGGGCTAGACCAGTGAGCCTCCCAGATGTGGATGGAGGTGTGGTCAGTATGGGGCTGGGGCTCTGGGGCTCTGCCCTGCATCAGACCACGTCTAGCCTCCTTCCAACGCAGGTGATGAAGTGACTGCAGAATCAGGATATCTGTAGTTATGAAGGTATATTTGGTGCAAAATAGCTGAGCACCTGTAACAGTGAATTTGTACTTGTAGAAAATAGCCACACGTGTAGAAAATAGCCACACGTGAAACAGTAAGTTTTTAGTCACAGAGGAAAAGTTGCACACCTGTAGAATATTTTCTCACAAATACAAATACTGCGCAAACACAAGTCATTAACTACAATCGCTTGAATCTGCTGCTACAAGTCACAAATCGCAAGTTCCGCGCGGCTGTGGGGCTGATGTAGAGGTTGGAGCTGAGGCTGATGTAGAAGTTGAGGCTGATGTAGAGGTTGGAGCTGAGGCTGATGTAGAAGTTGAGGCTGATCTAGAGGTTGGGGCTGAGGCTGATGTAGAGGTTGGGGCTGGGGCCAGGCTCAGGTTCCCTCTCAGCCTCAGTAGACATGTCTCACTGCCTTTCTAACCCTCTTCAATTATGGAGGAGAGACGCACCTGACAAGCCAGGACAGGGCTGCACGGGAGAGGACAGGACAGGAGAGGAGAAGATCTTTGTACTTCGACCTGTAACTGTTATCATTTATTATACAACGGTATAGATCCGGTCACTGTACTGTCCCCGACAGGCTTCCAAGCTTTTAAGCTACACTTTCCATCATGTATTCTATCAGCTTTGACAGTATTACTCTATTGATCATCTTTCAAGCTAAAGGCTCCGTTCTAGGCTTAAACTACTCAGGTTGAAAAGTTTAAAAGTATTTAAGTTCTTAGCTTCTTTAGGTAATGCCGTTCCAATTCTGCCAGTTTCACATTTCAGCTAAGCTTCCAGTTTTTCCAGCTTACAAGCTTTTTAGCAATACATTCCATCATGTATTCCATGTTTTAGCTTAGACAGTATTACTGTTTATCTTCCAGCTTTTGTAGCAATGTATTTAAGTTTTTAGCTTCTTTAGACAATGCAGTTCAGCTTCCAATTCTGCCAGTTCCACATTTCAGGTTCCAGGTTTTTCAGCTTCCAGGATTTTCAGCTGTTCAGGTGTGATGCATTTGACATTTCAGGTTTTTCACATTAATGCATTTTCAGCAATGCTTTTGCCATTCCATTCAGCTGCTCAGCATCCACACACATTTTCTGCAGGAAATGCAATTTTCTAGTTATTATTAATATTATTGTATATCACATTTGTTGTTGATTTTTGTGTCTCTGTGGGAACTTGTCATCACTGTAAATGAGGGAAACCTCAGTGCTTTACGAATAAAGGTTTGAAATAAAATGAAAGTGTCAGGACAAACGATGGGACACACCTTGTGCTTCAGAAAGCCCTGAATCAGCCACAGCTCATCTCAGTATTTGAGTTAGGGTTAGGGCTAGGTTAGGGTTAGGGTTAGGGCTAGATTAGGGTTAGGGTTAGGGTTAGGGTTAGGGCTAGGTTAGGGTTAGTGTCCAGCGTGCTTTGAGCAGATTGATGGGAGCACAGGCCTGAGCCGCTAGTGTAACACTGCACCTCAGCAGCTACAGCCAGAGGGATGACACGTGTGTAGGCTCCTCCCTCCTCAGACCCCTCCCTCCCTCCTCCCCTCCTCACACACCTCCCTCCCTCCTCTCCTCCTCACACACCTCCCTCCATCCCTCTCCGTCTGCTGACTTCAGGTTCCTGCCCTAACATCACTGAGGTAAGGGTTAGGCTGTAAAACAGGACTCAGGGAGACGTAGCAATCACCACAGAGTTCAGGGAGAGGCCACCGAGGGTGTGTGTATGTGTGTGTGTGTGTGTGTGTGTGTGTGTGTGTGTGCGTGTGTGTGTGCGTATGCCAGGGGTGTTAGGCAGGTGGGATGAAGAATTGGAACAGGGTCACATAACTGTGATGAGGAATTTGTTTGGGGGTGGGGGGTTGTTTTCATGGAAGGCCCTATAAATACATACTCACAGACGGGTCCCACAAACATCACACCTCTCCAGTGTGACGATGAAGGCCGTCACTACAGGCTTCCTCGGCCCCTCAACCCCCCACTTCCTGTCTTTTCATCCTCTCTCCTCTCCATGTGTGCCTTAGGTAACGTTGACGACACTCAAGCACGGCCACCTGCATGTCATCTAAAAGCCCCTCTGCTCGTTCCAGCTACCTGAGGGAGAACACATCACCATCCCACCCAGGGTACAGAGAACCACGGGCCTACCATCCCACCCGGGGTATAGAGAACCACAGGCCTACCATCCCACCCGGGGTATAGAGAACCACAGGCCTACCATCCCACCCGGGGTATAGAGAACCACGGACTACCGTTCCACCCGGGGTACAGAGAACCACGGCCTACCATCCCACTCAGGGTACAGAGAACTGAGTCTCTCTCAGTTTATTGTTTTACACCTTTGTGAAACTGGCGTTTCCTCCGTTCCCACAGAATCTCTGTTTATCAAGACCATTTGGTCTGTAACGTCACTCACATCCTCTGTACCATCCTATACATGTTTCTCCCTGACTCAGTGTCAGTGCTCTGCTTAAGACTCTGCTTAAAACCCACTACTGTCGTGAACTAGGCTACTGAGACGTTTCTGTTGTGTTTTTATGTAGTATGAATGTTTGTCTTAAATGTGTGCAGTTAGGAATGTTGGTTACCCCAATGTTTATTGTGTTGTCCTTTCTCATCTTGCCATGTCACCTTTATGTGTTTCTGTTCTTTAGAGTCCGCGCCCAGGGCGCCCTAAACCGGTGTCATTTGGTGCGTGTTTAAATATAAGTGACTATGACTAGTCAGCTGGCACTGCTGCTGAACGGTGCTGTTCTTGGCCGTGTTCTGGGCTGTGAGCAGACGGCCTGGCCCAGGTCCACTCTAAGGTCCGTGGGCCCACTGGGGCTGGATCCCGGCCCCGGGCGCTCGGTCAGTTCCCGCCTGGCTGTGGTAGGACAGCGAGGTCAGCCAGTGTCCGTGGGGGGGGGGGGGGGGGTGGAAAGTGCTAACCGGGCTTAGCCTGGCTCAGAACCTGAAAGCGTATGGGCTTCAGCCAGCTAGCGTACTGTTTGACACAGCTGTTGAGTAGCCAGGGGAATACTACTGTAGTATGGATAAACTGTTTGGGCAGAGTATCATCCAGGCTAGCAGAGGAGAGGCTCGCTGGGAGTCACGACACACGCCATCTTCATAGATTAGAACAAGACCCTCAGACCAATGGGAACGCCCCTTCTGTGAGTCACTAAAGAGCTTGAGTCACCAGATCAGCCCAAACACGGAGAGCACACTCCATCATTCAGTGTGCATGTCTTAATGTTTAGTGTAGCTGAAACACAGAGATGAGTAAGATGAAAACATCTAACATTACTGTACAAGTGCGATTCAGTTTCCTTTGACAACCAATAATCTTCAGCCACTGCAGTATGTTATTTTATGATGTGAAGGTCCATGTTTAAACCAGTGTGAGCCAATTACCACAATTACATAACAGAGAGTTATTCTGCATGACCCGCATATTGGACTATGTAGCGTATGATACATGACCCACCATCATCTAAACCACAAGAAATCGGCATACATTGAGGAGTGGGCAAAATGTAAGGTAATGCCAGGGACATTTACTGCAGACAGACCATCAACGGGGAATAGGGGGGGTGGGGGGTGGGTGGGCTGGTCTGAGACCCACATTCAGGCTTAGAAATCTCAGGCTGCGCTACCTGGTCACACGGCAGTGGTTCCAAACCACCTCTGCTACTTGATCAAGGCAGCTTGCTGATCTCTCCCTCCCTTCCTCCTGCCATGGCTGCAGTTTCAAGAGTATTTCAGAGTGATGGTGGAGGCAGTTTCAAGAGTATTTCTGAGTGATGGTGGAGGTAGTTGATCACCGATCCCAGTGATCCAAACACTTAACATTGCCTCAAAGGGGTTGTAGGATAAGCCTCTGGTGTCTGCCAGACAATAACACTAGCCAGAGCGCTCAACAATTTCCCCCCCCCCCCAACCTCTGGATGGTACATTTGACCAGACACTGATGGGCCTATTTTTGGTTCATAGTAGGATTCAGTGACCACTTTACAGTAGCAACTGTACATATTCTGAGCAACAGTGACAGCTGAAGTACAGTATTTACATGACTGGTCATTTCTGCTGCCATTTTATACAGCGTTCCCCCGGTACACACAGAGAAACACAGAACACACACAGAGAAACAGCCACCACAACACCACCGTGCCTATATCTCCCCCATTCTGCTCTGCATATAGTCGGCCAAGTCAAGAAAACAAGGCAGAAAAATAACCTGCTAGAGTGAGAATGCAGGTATATTTATAATTTCATAATAACACAGAAACCATATTTGTGATGAGTTCCTCACAGCAGATTAGTAAAGAGGGAAAAGGAACAGTGAAATGTCTATTCCTGGTGGTACGTCCAAAGCAGGATTATTATGTCTATTCCAGTGTTTAAAAGAATAAGATGTGCAGGTAGCAGATAGTGCTCTAGAAGCACGAACATGCAGCCTTTAATTAAACCGTATCAGTCAGGCAAGGAAAGAACAGCTGTTTGCCTTTCCCCATTCAGGTTATGGTAGAGTGATCTGCACTGAGGTGTCAATGGAACAGCAGAGTAGTAGAGTACAGTAGAGTACAGTAAAGTACAATAGACTACAGTACAGCACTCCATTCTGCAGCTTCCTCTGTCTTTCTCAGCCAGACTTCCAGTCAGACTACATGGTTCTAGAAGGAGTTAGCTGGTAGATGGTTCTAGTGGAGTTAGCTGGTAGATGGTTCTAGTAGGAGATAGCTGGTAGATGGTTCTAGTAGGAGATAGCTGGTAGATGGTTCTAGAAGGAGTTAGCTGGTAGATGGTTCTAGTGGAGTTAGCTGGTAGATGGTTCTAGTAGGAGTTAGCCGGTAGATGGTTCTAGTAGGAGTTAGCTGGTAGATGGTTCTAGTAGGAGTTAGCTGGTAGATGGTTCTAGTAGGAGTTAGCTGGTAGATGGTTCTAGTAGGAATTAGCTGGTAGATGTTTCTAGTAGGAATTAGCTGGTGGCCTGTGGAGAACTGTCTCACTAATGGAGGGCTTTCGGGAACAACTCTCACAGAAGATCCCGGCACTGAGCATGTTCCCACGCTGAAACACTCACATCAAACACCCACGCCTTTTGTCACCCGCACAACCAAGTATACAGCTTTCACTTGGCTTGGTGCCCCTACAGGTAATATTTAGAAGCAACAGAGAAGTTGGATGGCAAAGACATTTCTCAGATGTTTGCTTTTTAACGCATCAGATGGCAGAATATTTGACGGAGACATGTGAACATAGCTTACATGTGATCCTATATATTTTAAGCACCTACAGTATGTGAAGCAGGCAGCTCTGATTATCGGAGTGGTGTAACCATATTTCAGCTACATATGCAAATGACAACCATCTCCTGCCCTCTCCATCTCAATAAACACCGCCATCTGCTCAGGTGTGGCTCAAACCGACAGCCTTGAAGGTCCATCAAATGAAGACAGAATGCTGAATTAGTCGTATAGATGCTGCACATCTCTTCTCCGATACCTCACACATCCAGAACACAACAATGTGATTCGAACACCATCTGGTTTCCAGGGCAGCTCTGCCAGCAGAGAGACTAGGACTATACTGCGCGCTGGGAGGGATTCAGTTTCCACTTTACAACTACTGTACCGATGAGCCTCTGATGCCATCAACAGTCCTGGCAGCCAGAACCAGGGCCAATTATTACACGACTGGCAAGGGAGAACGAGGAGGAGGCTGCTCCTCATATTCACATGCTCACTGCAGGATAAGATACTGTGGCAGCACAGTGGAGGTTCAAGCCAACTCTCGCCTATCAAACCCTGCAACATGAAACCTTATCGCGTTTCAGAGAAACACCTCCAAAATAGCCCCAAAGTCTTTTAATCTGCATAGTGGTGTTTACAAGAGTTCCTTAAAGAGCATACAGTACATACCGTTTCAAAATAAATTGCAATTTGCTTTGAGACTATTCCCTAGGTGTTACAGGTTTCCCCTATGCTGAGCCTAGTCTCCAGGAGGGTTGGGGACCTGGGTAGAGAGCTGATACGGGTCTATGAAAAGCAGGGTTCTTAAAGGCTTGACTACCCACCTACACTGCCTGCTGGCCAGCCCGCTTCCCCAACCCCACCCTTCCTTCCCCCAGCAAGAGCACAGTGGGCTTACATAACCGTCAGCCATTTGCGTACATCATTAATGCAGTCCTGACTAAAGCCATTTCATCAGTCCCGGGGGAGGGGTGGGGTTAGGGTTAGGGTTAGGGTTACTCGGAGGGGTGGGGGCACAGCGCTGGGCCCGGTGATATTAACCCTTTGTGTCATGCAGATCCCCTGTCACAGCTCATTCTCCAGTGAGGCAAGGCTGGCCAGCCGCCTCGTTGCTGCTCTGTCCTGTGCTGAGCCAGCTCGCTGACCCACCCACCCACCCAACCCCCCCTCCCCCCCGCCTCCATACCTAGAGAGACGTAGGGAGACGGTCCTGTAGCTCTGAGACGGCAGCTTGCTAAGGGCTGGTGAGGAGGTCAGCTCCCAGTGAGCGGCCTTTTGCCCTCGGGGCCGGGCCTGTCAGCCTTGATTCAGGATCGGCCCTGGGGCCTGGGAGCTGGAACTGGTCCTGTGCAAACGAGGCTGAGTTGAACATGAAGCTTTTGACATGCTGTCCTCCATCTCGGATGACGGTGGAGAGTTCTGATGTGCGAGGCTGAGAGGAAATATGGCCGTGCGTACAGCAATGTAACATAGCAGGCTCGCTGACTATAGGAACACTCAGAGATCAATCAATTAATCAATCAAAGCTTTATTTGTATAGCGCATTTCATACACAGAGGTAACACAATGCGCTTTACAGAGAACAAGGGAGGTGGGCATAGGTCCCACCCCTACATATTCCAGAGGGAAGCAAAAAAAAAAAAACAGGGGCCAGAAAAGTGAGCTGTAAAAATTCTTCCCTGACCCCTCTCAACGAGACGATCAAGCACGCTCCTGGAGCACTGATCCGAGTCTGACATACTTCTCAGGGTCTTAATGAACCAGCAGTTGATCATAGCTAGAAGGGATACAGCTATGGCCTGTAGAAGGTAAAGCCAGTTCCCATAAACGTTGAGGCCATTTAGGGTTAAGGCTAGGGTTAATTTTAGGGTAAAGGCTAAGATTAAGTTCAGGGTTAAGGTTAGGGTTCAGTTTAGGGTTAAGGCTAGGGTTAAGTTAAGGTTAGGTGGGGGAATAAGTTGCTGTCTACCTGTGGGCAGACAGAAGGCATGGGCTCACAAGGGAGATAATTGTTAAACTACTGATTGCACTCAATTAAGGTGTCCACTTTGATTCACTATCCACAACCTATGAGGTCTCCAGTGTCAGGTGATTATCTTACAGTACTGTAGGTATTGCTTTTTTCTCTCTGTAAGTTCCCTTCCACAGGGATTTTTCAGGTCCATCACAGGTAAGTAAATTACTCTTTTATTTTTTACAGGTTGTATTTCAGGTAAGTATACTTTGTGATATTCTAGAACCATCATGAAAACGAACTTTCCCTTAACATTCCCTCCATGTAGGCATTACCATCCACGACTGAAGGTCCCGCTGAACTACACCCCATTCTTACATGCACACACAATACATACTAACCCGATCCTAGGTTCTGTCCTACTGGGGCTTCCAACCCAGTGTGAGGGTTCTGAATAAACTTGATTCTCTTATAGGGTTGGTTTACGGTTAGGGTTAGGTTTAGGGTTTGACCGGTTTCCACAATTATGGGAACTAGCCTTCTATACAGGCCATAGCTGTATCCCTCCTAGCCACAACCCAGACAAGTTTCTGGCAGAAGTTTGGCCTTAATGTTTTCTGCATGTCCTTTTCCCTCTCTCAGGCCCTGCATCTGGGCCGAGACGTCAGAGTGGAAGCAAACATTTCCATTATGCTTTAAAAACTCTGCCTTTTTTTGTGGTGTTAGCAAGGTGCCGTTTTAACTCAGGATTAAACTCAGCTGCTTAGGGCGATAAAACAGATGATAAAATAAAATTAGTCGATTAAAACTCGACCCGTCTGTCTGCTGTTCTTGTGGGTGTTCTGTGCTCACGACTCTCGGGTTCTGTAACTACTGTGTTCACGACTCTTGGGTTCTGTAACTACTGTGTTCACGACTCTCGGGTTCTGTAACTACTGTGCTCACGACTCTCGGGTTCTGTAACTACTGTGTTCACGACTCTCGGGTTCTGTAACTACTGTGTTCACGACTCTCGGGTTCTGTAACTACTGTGTTCACGACTCTCGGGTTCTGTAACTACTGTGTTCACGACTCTCGGGTTCTGTAACTACTGTGTTCACGACTCTCGAGTTCTGTAACTACGGCGCTAAAACGGTGAATGTGGGAGTGCTGGTTCGGCCCATTTGCCTTTCCTCTGCAATGCCCATCCACACTCACAAGAACACATAATACCCCAGCCTGCTCCCGCACGGGCACGGGGCTTACGCTACACTCATGTTCACTTCTGCACACACACACACACATACACACACACGCACACACACACACAAACACGCATTCAACATTCAGCCCGCGTGCCGATAATTCTAAATAAAAAAACTCATATGTTCAATGCTCAGCACATTGACACACACAGACACACACACAGACACACGCACACACACAGACACACACGCACACACGCACACACACAGACACATACGCACACACAGACACACACAGAGACACACCGCCTGTCCTGTCTTTTGAATTGTAGTGTGACGGCAGAGGGATCACTAGTCCTTCCTCCTTGCCTCAAGCTGAGCATGCTGCCTCTCACTCAATTTAATTAAACTCAATAATAATTGTGTTTCAACATGGCTAAGCAGCCTCCAGCAGATCTGATATGAAGGCTTCGTCTGTGCCTTCCTAATTCAGCACAACCCCCATCTTAGGTCCTCAAGGAACACAAAACTACTGCTTAGCCAACATCAGGCAGGATTGAATCCAATCTCCATCAAACCAAGCAAGATTAGGCTAAAGGCCAACAGGACCTTGTCTTGGTCTGAGACCCACATTCAGGCTTGGAAATCTCAGGCTACGCTACCTGGTCACACGGCAGTGGTTCCAAACCACCTCTGCTACTCGATCAAGGCAGCTTGCTGATCTCTCCCTCCCTTCCTCCTGCCATGGCTGCAGTTTCAAGAGTATTTCAGAGTGACTGTGGCTGTAGTTTCAAGAGTATTTCAGAATGGCTGTGGAGGTAGTTGATCATCGATACCAGTGATCCAAACACTTAACATGGCTGAAAGGAAACTTAGCGTAGTTAGAAAACATTAGTCCTCAGCCTGCATGTCTTGGATCAGCTGACATGTACTAGAACTAGAAGCGATGCATCTGCTTTTGTGAAACATGGAAGTACCTGTGCTGCTCTAAAGGCAATATAAAATCTCTATTTTGCAAAATACTTTTACCTTTACAGTGGCCATGCATATAAAACCTGCCGCTGGAAGACAACCTAATTTCTGCCTTGGTATGTAGAAACTTTAACAATATGAATTATTCAACTTACTCACTCAAACTATTTTTAGACTGTATCTGTTGATGCATTCACGCAAGAGCAATCCAAAAAGTGCTCTTACTTGTTTACTTGCAGTAGGAATACTAACATTAGATGTTTATGCCAAACATATCCTCTTGCTAGTCTACAGTATCAGTCTCTTGACGGCATGCAGTCACACTCCTCATCTTAGTTAACCTACGGGTTAGGGTTAGGGCTAACCTACAACATCACCCATCGAGCAGAGCATGTAAGTCACCAGAAAGAAATACATTAAAAAGGGATCATGATATAACTACCCTATAGGGTATATATAACTAACCCTAACCCTATAACCCTATTGCTGAAATAATCCATCTGACTCAACCCTCAAAAATTATTTATGTAAAAATAAAAAAATAAAAACATAAAACGGAAAGCTGATTTGCACAGTCTTCCTTTAAGCTTACTGAGCGGTTTGAATTAATGCTACTATCCACTGATAAATGAGCAGATTTGCACACCAATACCGCCGGGGGGAAGCAGCATACAGTGATTTACGATAACATCAATTAATCTCAAAGCACTAACACTGAAAAACGCAGTGTGAACTGAACTGTTTTAATTGTAAAAATCTGGTTTCACTGCCATCATCTGACAGTGGCTACAGAGCTTTTTCTGTCCAGTTGAGTCAACACAATTTCAAAGTGTGTTAACTGCAGGAACTCAGCTGGACTTAAAACCTCAAAAGGGCAAATTCCTTATAAAAGAATATAAAGAAGGCAATAGAAATGGTAAAAGCTACAGATAGGACCAATTTGAACACTTGTTATGCTGAATGATGTCCCTTCATGATCTGTAGACCTGGGTTAGGATCCTACCTATACTTCATGATCTGTAGACCTGGGTTAGGGTCCTACCTATACTTCATGATCTGTAGACCTGGGTTAGGGTCCTACCTATACTTCATGATCTGTAGACCTGGGTTAGGATCCTACCTATACTTCATGATCTGTAGACCTGGGTTAGGGTCCTACCTATACTTCATGCCCGTCCTCATGCTCTGCTCGCTGGACGACGGCGCGCTCTGGACCGACAGATGCCCCAGGCTGCGCGCCACCATGGCAACGGCGCGGAACCTGCTCCTGGAGCCCGTGTTGGGACTGCTGGTGTTCTGACGGCTGAGCCGGTCCTCCGTGCTCCGGCTGACGCCACCGCGGTGCTCCGAACACGCGAACGACACCTGCATCCTGGATCAGGCCCTGGACAGGTACTGCTGTCAGTCAATCCACTCTCCCAAATATGGATGAATAAGAACTCTCCGGTTGGATAAACAGGAAGTTGATTCTGCGAGGCTCCGGCGTGAGGAAGAAGACCCTCTGGGAGCAGGGGAGTCAGGACCAAGCCATCAGTCTCAGATCATGTTAATGAATCAGTCCCTGAACAAACAAACGCACACACACACTCACTCACAAGCACACAGCCATGACAGGCCACCTCTGGTTGTCCTCGGAGAAGACTGGGTCCAGAGGGGGGGTGAGCAGTTCAGACCGTCTGCAGATGAGAGGGGCTGAGAGAGTCGTGTACCGCGGAGGACGTCCCACTCCAAAGCAAACTTCCGTCTGGTTCAGCCCGTTCCCTCTTCTGCGCTAGCCCCAAGACGAGCACCACAGACTGACGAGCACCACAGACTCCGCACGCACTCTCCCTGAGCAGACAGGAGCAAACGCACACATAAACCAACCCTTTGTACGCGCTCAGAAGTGTCTTACGGAAGGCGTTGCTGTGAGAAACTCAGCTGGCGAGTCCTGGATTCCTCCCCTTTTCGTCACGCTCCCCGTTCCGTCTCACTCAGAATCCTCGCAGGCAAGCCAGCCTGACGGGCAGCTTTGCTGCTCCGCAATTTCCTCTTAATCTCAGCTCAGCGCCAGAGATAACACCTCACGCTGCCAAGCTCGCAGATCCCAGACACACACACACACACAAAGAGGTGGAGGACAGGATGTGGAGACACAGTTCCAGGAGGTCTCCTTCCTTCTTCTTCTCTGATGAGTGTCAGCCCGCAGCTGAGCATGCTGCCTAGGACTCAGCTCCCTCTGTCACTCTGAGGGGCGAGCTCACATTCTCCCACACGCCTCAGTCACAACCCCCTCCTCCAACCGGCGCACGGATTAAACGCACAGTACATGTGCGCTCTGCACAAAGAGGCCGGGGAGAGAGAGAGAGAGAGGGGGAGAGAGAGAGAGAGAAGGTGGGGAGAGAGAGAGAGAGAGAGAAGGTGGGGAGAGAGAGAGAGAGAGAGAGAGAGAGAGAGAGAAGGTGGGGGGAGAGAGAGGGAGGGGGAGAGAAGGTGGGGGGAGAGAGAGGGAGGGAGGGAGAGAGAGGGAGTGCAGGCTGCTGAGAGGACTAGAGAGGGGGGGTGGACGGGGGTGGGGGTGGATAGGAGGCTTTGAGGAGGAATATCGAGAGGGCTACAGTAATGAGTGAGATAGAGAGAAAGAGAGAGAGAAAGAGAGAGAGAAAGAGAGAGAGATAGAGGAGCTCAGTTGTGTTGACAGAGATATCATCAGAAGGCTGGGGTGTGCCTGCTGATGGGTTTACAGGCTGGACTCAGCTCAGTGTCCTTCGGGCCGGTGGATGAACTCAGACTGGTTCAGTCTGTCCGTCAGAGAGAGAGGGTCTCAGAAGGGGCGGCAGGCTGAAGGCGCTAACCCTAACCCGGACTAAGGGGGGCTTTGGGTCTCACGTGGGTGTGTTCAACTTTGACCATGCAATATTCATTACATGTATGTAACTTCATCTGTCCCAATCATCTGGACGTGGGTGCCAGGATGTGGGAGTGGCCTGGCCATATTACAGCTGAGTCTGCTACTGCTCCCTCTCCCTGGAATGAGACAGACATGAACAGAAAATCAAGTACTGACTGTGGCACATTCCCCCATAGAGCACGTCTGTGTGACTCTGCAGCCAGGGACCCTGTACTGGCTGAGCTACTGTTGCAGAACCGAGATCATATTCAGGAGGCTGGATAGTGAAAGGAGGAGCAGGGCTCAATATGATGGTGTGGAGGGTCCATAAAAAACACACAGCAATTGAAGCAAACGGTGCGGCAATTAGAGTCAACACAGTAGAGGAGACGACGGAGAGAGAGAGAGAGAAAGAGAGAAAGAGAGAGAGAGAGAGAGAGAGAGAGAGAGAGTGACAGAGAGAGAGAGAGAGTGACAGAGAGAGGGAGAGAAAGAGCGACAGAGAGAGAGAGAGAGAGAGGGAGAGCAGAGGCAGACGTTTACCCCCAGTAATACAATCCTGAGCCTTATCTATCCAGAGCAGCTAGCTGGCCCGGCTGCCAGGAGATAATTAAACGAGATGCCGTCGGGAGGAGATGAGTGGCACAGTACTCTACGGCAGCAGAAGCAGCGATCCCCGTCAAAGAAAAAGCAAGAGGACGCGCTGCTACCAAGTGACTGGCCTATTCTTAGATCCTGACCTTCTGCTCTACAGACGGAAACAGAGACTAAGGGAGAAAATAAGGTGGTTTAAAGATCTAAATTAGACATCACTCAGTTATTAGATATCACTCAGTTATTAGATATTACTCAGTTATTAGAAATCACTCAGTTATTAGATTACCTTGTTATTAGATATCCCTCAGTTATTAGATATTACTCAGTTATTAGAAATCACTCAGTTATTAGATATCACTCAGTTATTAGATATCACTCAGTTATTCGATTATTATTATTATTATTATTTAAGTTTATTAGGATAAAGCCCCTTGAGATGTAGCATCTCGTTTTCGAGGGGGTCCTGGTCCTTGTTATTAGATATCCCTCAGTTAGTAGATATCACTCAGTTATTAGATATCACTCAGTTATTAGATATCCTTGTTATTAGATATCACTCAGTTATTAGATATTACTCAGTTATTAGATACCACTCAATTATTAGATACCCGCAGGTCAAGGAAAAGCAAATGCAGTCCCTACCACAGGCGCAGTCTACTCTCTACACAGTACGTATTTGTGGTGGCTGTTGCTGAACGCTGAGCGATGTCCTGTCTTTATCACAGCCCACACAGAAGGCGGAACCTGGCGCTGAGCTGTCAGGATGAATATCCGGACATCTGTTATACCTCTGAGCAACGCGGCTTGATCAATACAGCCATGCGTCCACCCCCCAACTGCACATCCATCACTCGCATGGGTTAATGCATCAGCAGTATCTGGGTGATGGATCTGTGTGTATAAAAGTCAAACCTGATTGACTTCCACTGTGGGGTGGAAAGTGTCGTGGAGGCGATTTGGGACCAGTGACCTTGTGATGAGGAGTGGGAGCCCGTCCTGAAGGACAATGAGGAAACTCCTCTAAAAAAGCCCCCTCTGGTCTAAAACCCTCCCTGGACCCCCACTCACTCAGAGAGCTGATCCCTGGACCCTCCCTCACTCACTCACTCACTCACTCACTCACTCACTCACTCACTCAGAGAGCTGATCCCTGGACCCTCACTCACTCACTCACTCACTCACTCACTCACTCAGAGAGCTGATCCCTGGACCCTCCCTCACTCAGAGAGCTGATCCCTGGACCCTCACTCACTCACTCACTCACTCACTCACTCACTCACTCAGAGAGCTGATCCCTGGACCCTCATTCACTCAGAGAGCTGATCCCTGGACCCTCACTCACTCACTCACTCACTCACTCACTCACTCACTCACTCACTCAGAGAGCTGATCCCTGGACCCTCATTCATTCACTCAGAGAGCTGATCCCTGGACCCTCATTCATTCACTCAGAGAGCTGATCCCTGGACCCTCATTCATTCACTCAGAGAGCTGATCCCTGGACCCCCACTCACTCCCTGATCCCTGAATCCTCACTCACTCCCTCACTCAGAGAGCTGATCCCTGGACCCTCAGTCACTCACTCACTCACTCACTCACTCACTCACTCACTCACTCACTCACTCAGAGAGCTGATCCCTGGACCCTCCCTCTCAGAGAGCTGATGGGGCTCCACACCTCACTCCCGATGTGGGGCAGATAGAGAGAGACAGAGAGAGAGAGAGAGAGAGAGAGAGAGAGAGGGATTATTTTAATTATTTTAATGGTTTTAATGATTGTTTTAATTAATTATTTTAATTGGTTTTAATTGGTTTAAGTGTTTTATTACTCTTGTTCTTGTTTTTAACCTTGCATTTTATATGTGTGAGTGTGTGTGTGTGAGTGTGTGTGTGTGAGAGTGTGTGTGAGTGTGTGTGTGTGCGAGTGTGTGCGTGTGTGTGAGTGTGTGTGCTTGAGTGTGTGTGTGTGTGTGTGAGTGTGTGTGTGTGTGCGGGGGGGGGGGGGGGGGAGCAGCAGAGCTCATGGACTGTCCTCTGCTGTCCCCTACGCCACACAGACCAGCCAACAGCCCTGACCCTAACCCCCAGCCCTGACCCTAACCCCCAGCCCTGACCCTAACCCCCAGCCCTGACCCTAACCCCCAGCCCTGACCCTAACCCCCAGCCCTGACCCTAACCCCCAGCCCTGACCCTAACCCCCACCCCTGACCCTAACCCCCAGCCCTGACAGACCGGCCTAGTCCAGCAGAGACATGACCTGAGAGAGGAGCCCTGCTTATGTAATGTGGATTCATGGGTGAAGTCTCAGTGTCTGTCAGCCAGCCTGAAGAGTGTGAGGTGTGTGTGTGTGTGTGTGTGTGTGTGTGTGTGTGTGTGTGTGTGTGTGTGTGTGTGTGTGTGTGTGTGTGTGTGTGTGTGTGTGTGCGTGACAGCCACTCCAGCCCTGAGGAGACCTACAGTACTCTGACAAGACACGCACAGCCTTTGGCAGGACGACTTGCGTAGCCTGAGCCTGAGCACACAGACCCAGGAAATACACTCCAGACCAGAACCCAATAGACAGTGAAGGAGAGGATGAGAGGGTGAGAGGATTAGAGGGTGAGAGGGTGAGAGTGAAGGAGAGGGTGAGAGTGAAGGAGAGGATGAGAGGGTGAGAGGATGAGAGGATGAGAGTGAAGGAGAGGGTGAGAGTGAAGGAGATGATGAGAGGGTGAGAGGATGAGAGGGTGAGAGGGTGAGAGTGAAGGAGAGGGTGAGAGTGAAGGAGAGGATGAGAGGGTGAGAGGATGAGAGGGTGAGAGTGAAGGAGAGGGTGAGAGTGAAGGGGAGGATGAGAGGGTGAGAGGATGAGAGGGTGAGAGTGAAGGAGAGGGTGAGAGTGAAGGAGAGGGTGAGAGTGAAGGAGAGGATGAGAGGGTGAGAGGGTGAGAGTGAAGGAGAGGGTGAGAGTGAAGGAGAGGATGAGAGGGTGAGAGGGTGAGAGTGAAGGAGAGGGTGAGAGGGTGAGAGGATGAGAGGGTGAGAGGGTGAGAGTGAAGGAGAGGGTGAGAGTGAAGGAGAGGATGAGAGGGTGAGAGGATGAGAGTGAAGGAGAGGGTGAGAGTGAAGGAGAGGATGAGAGGGTGAGAGGATGAGAGGGTGAGAGTGAAGGAGAGGGTGAGAGTGAAGGGGAGGATGAGAGGGTGAGAGGATGAGAGTGAAGGAGAGGATGAGAGGGTGAGAGGGATGTGTCCTTCAGACCCCCCCTCTCCTGTCAGTGTGTGTTCATCTGTGGTCGCACGCCCCGGGGCCTGGTTCATGAAGAGGCTGTTAGTCACTGTGGCCTCGTAGGAAACTCTGCAACCTTAGGGCACAGTTACTAAACAACGTCCTCAGTAATTCACTGACTGGTGGAGGACAGCGGGGCATGGAGAGGGAGCACGGTCTGGGAAAGGCCCAGCACTCATGTGGGCGGGTCTCAGCGAGGAAACCTTGTCAAGAAAAAATTTTAAGTACTTGTTGCAGAGAGTAGGCGTTGGCACAATGGAAGAAGCATCGCGGGGATTTAAAAGAGAGTTTAGAGTGTTAAACAAAACCTGAGGCTTGTGACTATTGTTGGAGACCATGGCAGAGATGTAGGCCGTTTTAACAGCTCTCTGGTAGTCAGACAGGCAGCCATGTAGGATTTCGAGAGAAACACAAAGTTTGTCCTTTTTCCATTGTCTTTCGGCGCGTCTGCATAGGCGTCTGAGAGCGCGCGTGGAGTCGTTTTTATAGCACATATGAAATGTGCTATAAAAATAAAAGTTTAAATTATTTGGATTTAATTTGATATGCAGACTAAGGAGGACCTCTTATAATACTTTTTTGTCACAGAGTACTTGAAACCAGGACCACACAGACAGGTTCCCATGGAGAGAACAGAACCCCACCAGCGTGTGGAACCACTGGTCCTGAGCGCCGGCCCCCCTCCTCTCGTTCAACATGTCTGATGGAGAGTTATTTCCAGCGGCGGTGTCAACACAGGGATTAGAGGCCGGGGGTCAAGCCGGGGTTGCGAGCCAGCTGGCTCTCCTGCCCCTAGGCGCAGCCTCTCCAGGGGCACACTGAGCACCAAGCAACACACCGAGCACCAAGCAACACACCGAGCACCAAGCAACACACTGAGCACCAAGCAACACACCGAGCACCAAGCAACACACTCAGCACCAAGCAACACACTGAGCACCAAGCAACACACTGAGCACCAAGCAACACACCGAGCACCAAGCAACACACCGAGCACCAAGCAACACACTGAGCACCAAGCAACACACTGAGCACCAAGCAACACACTGAGCACCAAGCAACACACTGAGCACCAAGCAACACACTGAGCAGTGGGCAACACATCGCGCAGGCCGGATCACAGATCACACGGTCAGCTCGCTAGTGCTGTGCAGTGATACCAGGCCTCTACGGTTACTGACAGTAAATCACTGGCCTCCCCGCCCACATTCACTGGCTACCTAACAGGGTCTCAGGGAGGCTGCCTGTCTGCCTGTCTGGTTGCCTTCCTTTCTACCTGCCTGTCTGCCAGTCTGTTTGTCTATCTGCCTGCCTGCCTGCCTGCCTGCCTGCATGTCTGTCCGTCCGTCCGTCTGTCCGTCCGTCTGTCTGTCCGCCTGTCTGTCCGCCTGTCTGTCCGCCTGTCTGTCTGCCTGTCTGTCTGTCGGCCTGCCTGCCTGTCTGTCTGTCTGCCCGTCTGTCTGCCCGTCTGTCTGCACCGGTGGTCTTCTTGAGGGTCTCAGTCTTTGCCGACACTCTGACAACACGCCTTAAAATAACTGTAGATGGGAGGAGGAGAAATGTAGCCGGAGGCATGGAGGGAAACCGACACGGTTACAGGGCCGAGGAACACGCCATGGAGAGAGCCTCGTTAATGGAATACTGATGGAGAGAGAGGGGGGGGTAGCTGAGGACATGAGGAGGGGAGGAGCAGAGGACATGAGGAGGGGAGGAGCAGAGGAGAGGGCAGGAAGGAAGAGAGGACGACGGCAGGCGCGGTGTTGGCCTGAGTCAGGGTTAGGGTTAGGGTCAGGGTTAGGGTTAGTCAGGTCAGCGCTGTGGAGGGGATCCAGCACCTCGTCCCCGGGGGCCCTGAGCAGGAGCACTCAATAATGCTGGACACAAACAGAGTGACAAGGAAACTCTTCAGAGGAACAAGTAGAGCAGAAAATAGGGCTATGCTGTCAGGCCAGATGGAGACAGAGAGACGGAGACAGAGGGAGAGAGAAAGAGAGAGCTAACATTAGCTAGCCTAGCTCATTTACCACAGAAAACTAATGTTAGTTTACACAGAGGTGGAACAAACTAATGTTGAAAACCAGAGTAGAAATACCAGTAACCACTAATCAACCCACATTTTCTATCTTTATTTTTAAGAATATCTTTAAATCTAACTGTTGTCTCCTTTTCATTTTTATTTTCATTTTGTACAAAAGTAGAGCTGCATGTGTGCGGTGTGCACGTCTTGTTTGAGTCTAGAACCTCTGAGTGAGAGGACGGGGGGGAGTTGAGCAGGGCTGCTTCCGCGTGGTCCTAGTGCGTGCATCATTTCTTGTTGTTTTGCTATAGCCTGCTGTTAGTTGTCGGACTGTAAAAAGTGTGTGGGGAAAAATACGATTTTGAAAAGTGGAAATATTCATCCTTGCATCTACCAAAGCAGACGTGGCAACCTGGGGATTCGAACCGTTAACTTCTTAATCCCCAGAGAAGGCGATTTACCACTGCGCCACCAGGAACACTGGGTTTCTACATAGCATAAATTGAGGCAATAATATTACATGTGCAAAACTTTTAAAGCACAGGCGTTCACAACAGATGAACAGAAACAGGAGGGTGCATCTACTCAAGGGGACGTAGCAACCTGGGGATTTGAACCATTAACCTCCAGAGAAGGCGCCACCGGGAACACAGGCTTTTCACATAGCACAACTTGAAGCAATAATATTACATGTGCAAAACTGGGTTATTTCTCTTTTTAAAATTTAAATCATTTTAACAGTCAAACTATTGGAGATAAAATTTTGAAAAAAATCACATCATTATCCTGGTTCCGGGTTTTGTCAAGTTTTTGGTGAAATTTGTTAAAAGATTAGATGAAATAGAAAATGTTGTGCATATAGTACAAATTACAGCAAGATACTGAACATTGCAGAGTATTCATTGTTTGATGAATATGAGATGTAGACGTTGACTGATTAACAGTAACAGTAAGTAAGTGTGAGTAACAGACTTCTGAATTGACCATAGGTTGCAGTGAGGCAAACTTTTGTCACAGTTCAGTGGAGGTGCTGAAAATAATTCAGCTCAGTAGGACGCACGGGTGATTTATTTAGATTTTTTGGAGTTTGGAATATGAAATGTCTAGACATGTAGATTTGTTTATTCAATCATTATCAAAGTGTATGCATCGACTGAGTAATGACCCTAGATCATGCAAGCCAAATTTCAAATGAATCCATGTAGCAGATTACGAGATATAAACTTTTTGATTTGTGGGGCCCCCTAGTGGCGGAATATCCCAAAACTGCATACCGAAGCTCAGACCTAGCGTCCAAAGACATGCACCAAGTTTGGTTACCATCGCTTTAGCCATTTTTGAGTTATGAGCATTTATGTGAAATTGAACTTAACGACACAGGTTTAAAGATGCGTCATTTCAAAATGGATAAAAGTATCAACATTTCTTTGGTAACTTTAGATCAGCGAAGTCCATAGATGATCCTGCCAAATTTTCGGGATGATTGGCCCAACAGTCTCCGACGAGTTCGTCGAAATAAGTTTTTGAGAAAATTGAAGAAAAGTTCCCAAATGTTATATTTTTTGTGCGGAAGTCCATTGGAGTAAAGATGCAGATTATTTGATGGATTAACATTCTGTAAGGATTTTGATTGTACACCAAGCCGTTCTTGAGATAATTGTGAAAGCGTAAACATGATTGTTATAGCACCACCTTGAGGTCAATGAGTGGCATTTTAGGTACCTGAGTAGTGGGTGGGATGTACAACCCACCTGACAATTTTTGTGAGTTTTGAGCATACAGTTTTTGCTGAACATTTTTAGGGGAGAAAGAAAGAAAGAAAGAAAGAAAGAAAGAAAGAAAGAAAGAAAGAAAGAAAGAAAGAAAGAAAGAAAGAAAGAAAGAAAGAAAGAAAGAAAGAAAGAAAGAAAGAAAGAAAGAAAGAAAGAAAGAAAGAAAGAAAGAGAAAGAAAGAAACCCAGAACTTCGGAGAGCTCCCACTTCCTCCTGTCACTGCACTGTATTCATACACACACATACACATTCTCAAATTCACACACACTCACACACACACACACACTCACACAAGTACATTAGAGAGTTTCTAGCCTTGGTCTTGTCTAATCATTGCACAGTGTACTGTGCGTGTGCGTGTGTGAGAGTGTGTGTGTGTGTGTGTGTGTGTTTGCATGCGTGCGTGCGTGTGCATGCGTGCGTGTGCGTGTGAGTGCCTGTGTGTGTGTGTGTGTGTTGCTGCTGGAGGAGGAGGCGGGTGTGGACAGTCGGATCCAGCAGGCTGATGGTCGGTGACCTGACAGATTCTCTGCCCACACTGCTCTCTGGCTGACTGACTCTGCCAACCAGGCACCACATACCCACGGCCATGCTGAACACAACAAACAAACAAACATGCTGAACACAACAAACAAACAAACAAACAAGCTTTCCATCTAGCACACTAGAACAAGTTTTTTTTTCTCTTTAACAGACTGGAACCAGTAATGTTCTACTGAACAGCCTAGAACATGTTGTGTTCTGTTTTGTGGACGAGCACTAGGGCTGCTGCAGATGCAGGAGTGGATCCCCTGAGCATCTCTACTGCCAGCTAGAGGAACACGCTGCCAGCTAGAGGAACACGCTGCCAGCTAGAGGAACACGCTGCCAGCTAGAGGAACACGCTGCCAGCTAGAGGAACACGCTGCCAGCTAGAGGAACACGCTGCCAGCTAGAGGAACACGCTGCCAGCTAGAGGAACACGCTGCCAGCTAGAGGAACACGCTGCCAGCTAGAGGAACACGCTGCCAGCTAGAGGAACACGCTGCCAGCTAGAGGAACACGCTGCCAGCTAGAGGAACACGCTGCCAGCTAGAGGAACACGCTGCCAGCTAGAGGAACACGCTGCCAGCTAGAGGAACACGCTGCCAGCTAGAGGAACACGCTGCCAGCTAGAGGAACACGCTGCCAGCTAGAGGAACACGCTGCCAGCTAGAGGAACACGCTGCCAGCTAGAGGAACACGCTGCCAGCTAGAGGAACACGCTGCCAGCTAGAGGAACACGCTGCCAGCTAGAGGAACACACTGCACCACTCTGCCAGCTAGAGGAACACGCTGCACCACTCTGCCAGCTAGAGGAACACGCTGCACCACTCTGCCAGCTAGAGGAACACGCTGCCAGCTAGAGGAACACCTGCACCACACGGACTGCACACGCCTGTCTAGAGCCAGCTAGCACAGAAAACCATTCACCTGTAGCCCTGCAAAACAGAAAACCATTCACCTTTAGCCCTGCAAAACAGAGGCGGCTGGGAAGAGAGGGCGAAGTGTGACACCTAGTGGTGAAACACATCCATTACAACATGTTGGAGTCTGGGAAGGAAACAGGTCCTATGTATCCGATGTATCCTATGTATCCTATGTATTCTATATATCCTATGTATCCTATGTATTCTATGTATCCTATGTATCCTATGTATTCTATGCAAACGGAAATAAACATGAACTTGAAGTGCAGACATGGCCTGCCTGCAGGCTGGGTAGAGTGGTGATAGAGCATTAGTCTGAGTCAAATACAGTCAACTCCCTCATATCATACTGCAGGAATCACCACTCACACGCAATGAGCAGTATCAGTATTAACTTGTACGCGAGTAGCCTAAATGTTATAAATGCAATAGAATAGAATAGAATGGCTTTCTTAGGGGGAAATATCTGATGTAGCATGTAGCCTTGTGCAGTGCAGAACTAAATACACTATACATGTGATAAAAAGGTTCAATGTCCGTTAGTCGGTGATCATCTATGCAGACAGACGCCAGGATCGATAACCGAGTGTCTCCTATAAAGAGCCACAGGCTACAGAGGGGAGACGTCTGAGGTCAGTTCATCTGTCTCTGGCCTGGTCTGAGGTCAGTTCATCTGTCTCTGGCCTGGTCTGAGGTCAGTTCATCTGTCTCTGGCCTGGTCTGAGGTCAGTTCATCTGTCTCTGGCCTGGTCTGAGGTCAGTTCATCTGTCTCTGGCCTGGTCTGAGGTCTGTTAATCTTTGTCTCTGGCCTGGTCTGAGGTCTGTTCATCTGTCTCTCGCCTGGTCTGAGGTCAGTTCATCTGTCTTTGGCCTGGTCTAAGGTCAGTTCATCTCTGTCTCTGGCCTGGTCTGAGGTCAGTTCATCTCTGTCTCTGGCCTGGTCTGAGGTCAGTTCATCTGTCTCTGGCCTGGTCTGAGGTCTGTTAATCTTTGTCTCTGGCCTGGTCTGAGGTCAGTTCATCTGTCTCTGGCCTGGTCTGAGGTCAGTTCATCTGTCTCTGGCCTGGTCTGAGGTCTGTTAATCTTTGTCTCTGGCCTGGTCTGAGGTCAGTTCATCTGTCTCTGGCCTGGTCTGAGGTCAGTTCATCTGTCTCTGGCCTGGTCTGAGGTCAGTTCATCTGTCTCTGGCCTGGTCTGAGGTCAGTTCATCTGTCTTTGGCCTGGTGTGAGGTCAGTTCATCTGTCTCTGGCCTGGTCTGAGGTCTGTTAATCTTTGTCTCTGGCCTGGTCGGAGGTCTGTTCATCTGTCTCTGGCCTGGTCTGAGGTCAGTTCATCTCTGTCTCTCTGAGACAGGTTCCTTAAGTGCTGGACACACAAAAAAGGTTTTCCAGGTGTAACAGGGTTGTTAATATATTTAGTTAAAGTTCATAAAATAAGTTGTGAAATTGAGTATTGTTTTGTTTAGGTAGGAAATTATTTAATGTTCTGTTTTGTTTCTCAAGGCTGCCATACGTTTTAGGCTTGACTGTTGTTTGGGCGCCCTCTAGTGGGTGTGGTTAGGCTGCAGTAGGTATATATCAACGGGTAGCACCATACTCACCTAACCCTAACCCTAACCCTACCCCTTCAGCATCCCTGATGAGTATGGTAGGTTGATATTGTGCTCTGCCCCACTTTTTGATTTCGTTTTACATATACATGATTATATGGTAAGCAGAATAGATAATTCCATGCACATATGTTTCTTTCATGTATTCTTTTGATTATCGATGGATTTTGTCATGTATTCTGTAGTTATTTTATGTTGGAGTTATACTGGCATAAACGCAACTCCAACTTTCACGAGATGTCAACATGAGGCTTGGTGACAGATGTCATGGGTGTGTCCCGGATGAGTGTGCCAAATGTGGTTTTGATAGATTAAAACATTACTGAGATGTGACCCCAGTTCCTGTTTTGCAGCTTTTCTGCCAATTTTGATTGGCTGTCACAAGCGAACGCAACGGATAATCAAAAATCCCTGTAAAACTTTTGTGGACATTGGTCTAGAGAATCTGTATACCGAGTTTCGTGCAGATTGGTCGAAATTCCTAGGAGGTGATACATTTTAAGGGTTTTGCACATCATTCAAATGGCGCAGAATCCAAGATGGCCACAATGAATAGAATCCGTCTTGAGCCAAGGAATTGAAGGACACCTGAAGTTTGAAAATTGGACTTGCTGAAGAAAAGCTGCCTGCATAAATGCACCTCCAACTTTGACACATTGGTGGCGCTAGAGAGGGCAAGTTGTGGACATGAGACTTGGTGAGGAGGGTCAGGGCACTGTCCCGAATGAGTGTGCCAATTTTCACAACTTTTGACCATACGGTTCTATAGGCTGCCATAGACTCCCATGGCAGAAGAAATAAAGAAGAAGAAAGAAGAAGAAAACGTACAAACACAATGGGTGCTGCAGCAGCTGCACTGCTTGGCCCCAATAAAACCTGGAAATCTGCATCTCCCTCTTCTGAGTTTTGAGGGGTAACACGGGCACTCAAGACTCGCTTCTGTTTCACGCGAGCACCAGACATCAGGGTTAGGGCCCAGAACATCTGACCAGACATCAGGGTTAGGGCCCAGAACATCTGACCAGACATCAGGGTTAGGGCCCAGAACATCTGACCAGACATCAGGGTTAGGGCCCAGAACATCTGACCAGACATCAGGGTTAGGGCCCAGAACATCTGACCAGACATCAGGGTTAGGGCCCAGAACATCTGACCAGACATCAGGGTTCGGGCCCAGAACATCTGACCAGACATCAGGGTTAGGGCCCAGGCGGACAGAACATCTGACCAGACATCAGGGTTCGGGCCCAGAACATCTGACCAGACATCAGGGTTAGGGCCCAGAACATCTGACCAGACATCAGGGTTAGGGCCCAGAACATCTGACCAGACATCAGGGTTAGGGCCCAGAACATCTGACCAGACATCAGGGTTAGGGCCCAGGTGGACAGAACATCTGACCAGACATCAGGGTTAGGGCCCAGGTGGACAGAACATCTGACCAGACATCAGGGTTAGGGCCCAGAACATCTGACCAGACATCAGGGTTAGGGCCCAGGTGGACAGAACATCTGACCAGACATCAGGGTTAGGGCCCAGAACATCTGACCAGACATCAGGGTTAGGGCCCAGGTGGATAGAACATCTGACCAGACATCAGGGTTAGGGCCCAGGTGGACAGAACATCTCGATGCGTTCACATCTTGAGAATCACTGTTTTCATGTCCACTTTGGCATATAAGCAGAATCAAACCGAGAGAAGGAACGGGAAGGTGAGGTGTTAATGAGACGGTCTTGTGGTGTTGGTGAAATGTAAGCAAGCAGCCCACAGGTCTGATTAAGCGTTAGTTGATGTTAATTAAGAGGATGTAATTTTATTCCAGCTACGCAGCTGTAAGCAGATAGTAGAAGCTTCATTTCCTCTGAGTGCTCTGCTTCCTGAACTGCACCTGTGAGGGTGTACGTGTCACCAGCTCAGGCCTGCGTCTGTCCGTGTCCGTGGTAACGCTGTACAGCATCTCTGCCCCGTCTCTCTCAGCCATCGCACACCTGAAATAATGATGAGTTCACCGTCTCTCTCAGCGATCACACACCTGAAATAATGATGAGTTGCAGTCGAAGGTTCCGTGTACCTGCATACCCACTTGCACTCCTAATTACACTATTGGTGGTGGTCAGGACACCAGAGCCAGCAGAGCTGAGGGTGGTCAGGACACCAGAGCCAGCAGAGCTGAGGGCTTAGCTTCCCACACGGGAGTTTAGGTTTCCAGGGGAGAAACCAACACCACGGGGACGAAGCCACACAGGGAACCAAACTAAGATCCGGTCCAGAGTACACACTCAGACAGGAGGACGGAAGGTGTGTGTGTGTGTGTGTGTGTGTGTGTGTGTGTGTGTGTGTTGGAACAGGAACAATACATTCCCCCTGCCTTGAATGACAGCTCTGGAGGACCAGAGTGAGAACAGAGGCTCTAGTGGTGATGCTGCTCAGGAGGATCAGAGTTCTGGTTTGACTATAAAGGGCCGGGAATCATGCTGCTGTTAATCTCTCTCTCTCTCTCTCTCTCTATCTCTCTCTCTTTCTATCTGTCTCTCTCTCTCTCGGCCTCTCTCTCTCAGTCTCTCTCTCTCAATTCAATGAGCTTTATAGGCATGAAAGAACAAGGTTCATTATTGCCAAAGCAAAGTCTTATACATAAATAATAAATAAATAAATATAATTAACTCAAGAAAAGAAAAGAAATAATTAAATAAAGGAAAGAAAAAGTATAAGCTAAAAGGTGAATATGAAGGTGAAGGTGTCTCCAAAATGAACATTGGAATGTCAACTTTCTTGTTGTCTTCCTATTCTCTCGGTTATTGTTCCTAAACTTGTGGGAAATTGCCTGCTCCCGGGGCGCTGCGTAGCAGCTTTAATTGCATGTTGTTATTTATTATTATTTAATTGCATGTTGTTATTGCCAATTTAATGCTGATAAAGTTCTCTGCTGTTTTCTGTCCACCTGTAGGGTCGTTCTGCTCTGTACAGGGTTAGGGGTTAGGGTTAGGGGTTGTTCTGCTCTGTACAGGGTTAGGGGTTAGGGTTAGGGGTTGTTCTGCTCTGTACAGGGTTAGGGGTTAGGGTTAGGGGTTGTTCTGCTCTGTACAGGGTTAGGGTTAGGGGTTGTTCTGCTCTGTACAGGGTTAGGGTTAGGGGTTAGGGTTAGGGGTTGTTCTGCTCTGTACAGGGTTAGGTTTAGGGTTAGAGTTAGGGGTTGTTCTGATCTGTACAGTATACTGGACTCCACCTCAATGTGTTAGGGTTAGGGTTATATAAATAAAGCTTTGATTGAATGTGGTGTGTTTGAGTCTGTTTTAAATACAGCGTGATTCTGCTGTAGTCAGATCGGGGGTGAAAGGACAGACTGTGAAAGCCCTGAGGTGCACTGGATCTCTCTCTCTCTCTCTCTCTCTCTCTCTCACTTTCTCTCTCTCTCTCTCTCTCACTTTCTCTCTCTCTCTCTCTCTCTCACTTTCTCTCTCTCTCTCTCTCAGGGGGCTCAGAGGAGGTGGTCCTGATGCTGAAGGGGCTGCTCAGCTAGACTCAGGCTGGAGTTTTCCTTTTACAAACTGAGGGGGAACATAGAGGGGTTTGTGCGCATCTGGGGGTGCAGGGGTTCCTCTGTTCCGTGAGGGAGAACTCTTTGGTTCTCGGGTTCTGATGTGGGTTTTATTTTGTGGTTGGAGGTCACTTGTGTGACTTTGGTTTTTTAACGTGTGACAAAAGGACAATGGGGTAAACATGCCTGGTTTTGGAAATAAAAGGTTTTTTTTTTAATTCAAAATTCTCTCTCTCTCTCTCTTTCTCTCTCTCTCTGTCTGTCTCTCTCACTCTCTCTCTCTCACTCTCTCTCAAACTCTCTCTGTCTCTCTCTCAAACTCTCTCTGTGTGTCTCTCTCTCTCTCTCTGTCTGTCTCTCTTTCTCACTCTCTCTCTCTGTCTCTCTCTCTCTCTCTGTCTGTCTCTCTTTCTCACTCTCTCTCTCTCTCTGTCTCTCTCTCTCTGTCTGTCTCTCTTTCTCACTCTCTCTGTCTTTCTCTCTTTCTCTTGCTCTCTCTCTCTCATTAGACTGTCACGGAACGCTGACTGAGCTTTAGCGCACAGGCCAAGGAGGGAGGGAGGCAGCAACACACACATGGACGCACGCACACACACACACACACGCACGTGCACACACACACACACACACACACACACTTTTGATGTCACGCAACAGTGCCTGAGTACAACCGAAGCCCTACAACTGGCTCCCCATACCCTGCTATTGAAACAACAGCAGAGCCCATATCATGACCGACACGGTTCAAACACTAACCTCTTCACCTTGGTATAACAAGATGCATCAGTGACCTTTTTCAAAACAACAGCCGTTAGCCGTCGTCCCGGTAACAGCCAGCCTACCTCTCGGTCTGCGACCACAACAACAGGAGGCTCTCGCAGGTGTCTCTCTATGGTCAGAACAACAGCAGGTAAGTCATCTGCTCGGCAGGCCGACTCCTTTCAATAGCAACAACACAGAGCCGCTGATGTGCAATCAAGGAGAAAGGAGCAGAGGAGGTTGGTTTGAGGGAGATTTTAAGGGGGCAGTTAATCCTTCTGGACCGGGCTGTCCTTCCCAGCGTGTTAGTCAGATAGGCCAGAGCGACCTAGATGATTAAAATAAAACCCCAGCCTCCGCCCCGGCATAAGAGCAGACTGGCCAGAAGACACCTCAGCGCTCCGCTGATGCTACTGCAAAACCAGCACACCCCCACTCTGCTCCACCATCTCATCCTCCTGTACAAATACTTCTGTTTGCCTGTCTGCCTGTCTGTCTGCCTGTCTGCCTGTCTGTCTGTCTGCCTGTCTGTCTGTCTGTCTGCCTTTCTGACTGACCGTCTGTCTGACTGACTGACTGGTTCAACAGCCTCTCACCTGCTCCCTCAGCTGGGGTCTGGACACTCCTCCAGCCCTCATCCTAACTCTCTCCCTCTCTCTCTCTCTCTCCCTCTCTCCCTCTGTCTCTGCCCTCTCTCCCTCTCTCTCAACTACCATGTACTTCATTCCTGTCTGGTAGCACACAGACTTCACAACCCAACACTGAACTTCTCTTTGCTCTAATCTCTCCTCCCTCACCCTCACCCTCTTCCTCCCTTTTCCTCCCTCTCCCTCTCTCTATCCTACCTACCTGTACTTCATGCCTGTCTGGTAGGACACAGACAACTCAACCCTCACCCTCACCCTCTTCCTCCCTTTTCCTCCCTCTCTCTATCCTACCTACCTGTACTTCATGCCTGTCTGGTAGGACACTCCTCCAGCCCTCATCCTAACTCTCTCCCTCTTCATCCCTCTCTCTCTCCCTCTCTCTCTCCTACCTACCTGTACGTCATGCCTGTCTGGTAGGACACAGACAACCCAACCCTCACCCTCTTCCTCCCTTTTCCTCCCTCTCTCTCTCCCTCTCTCTATCCTACCTACCTGTACTTCATGCCTGTCTGGTAGGACACGCACTCCTCCAGGGCCAGGCCGTTCATCTTCAGGAAGTCCTCCATGTTCTTGACCTGGGCGGCGGCCCTCTGCTCGCGGAGCCTCTGCAGCTCGGCCTGGTCGGCGGGCCGAGGCGGCTGGTTCAGGCCCTGGTCCGAGTGGTAGCGGCTGATCCCGCTGCGGATGCTCTCGCTGTACGACATGGACAGCATCTTGCTGCCGCTGCTGCTGCTCTTCCGCACGCTGGCAGACACCGACGGTCTGGGCACCTGCAGGGAGTCCGGGCCGTAACACGACTGCCGTCGCAGGGCGCCCGAGGGGGCCCCGCTGGCATAGCCCCCCGCAAACATCTCCTTCCTCCCTCCCTCCCTGCCTCCACCTCCTCCCCCGCTCCTGCTCCTCCTGTTGCCGCCTCCGCCGCCTCAACAAAGCTCCTCTCCAGACGGAGAGAGAGAGAGGAGTCGGCCGGGATCCGAGTGAAGAAGAGAGGAGAGGAGTCTGCAGGTTAGCCTCCGTCTCCTTAAAATAGCACCTGCTCCCAGGCTGCTCCCGAGAAGAGGAGGCAGGTCTGTCCCTCCCCACCCGGCCGCTCACACAGACAGACAGGCCTCCTGTAATCAGAGCCGGGCTCCTCCCACCCCGGGGTGGGCTCGCGATGGCAGGGTTACAGCCACAGGTAGGGTGCATGCAGGTGACTGGCTGGAGAGTGATTAAGGAGCAGGGGCAGAGAGAGGCAGGGTACATGCCTGAGAGAGAGAGAGAGAGAGAGGGGGGGGGGGGGAGAGAGAGAGAGAGAGAGAGAGAGAGAAAGAGAGAGAGGGAGGAAGAAAGAGAGAGGGAGGAAGAGAGAGAGAAAGAGAGAGGGAGGGAGAAAGAAAGAGAGAGAAAGAGAGAGAGGGAGGGAGGGAGAAAGAGAGAGAGAGAAAAAGAGAGAGAGAGGGAGAGCGAGAGAGAGGAAGAGAGAGAGAGGGAGGGAGAAAGAGAGAGAGAGGGAAGGAGAGAGCGAGAGAGAGAGAAGGCTGGGGGTGCAGACAGGTACTGTATGTCCACCTGAGGGCGGGCGGAGGAGGGAGGGGGTGAGGGCAGGAGGAGGATGGAGGGAGGGAGGGAGGGAGGGAGGGAGGGAAGGAGGGAGGGAGGAGGAAGAGGGAGGAGGATGGAGGGAGGGAGGAGGCATCCAGACATGCAGGCCAGGCCCAGCGGGTCGGGGGACTTGGTGGTCTCATTTTGAACTGGACAGAATGGAGAAGGAGAGCCAAGAGAATAACTTTCTGAGAAGAAGCCAAACCCCAATTTCAGTAGTTTCAACCGCCAACTAAAGCCTCACTAGACATGTGACATAAACAGAATATCTTTCCGTGGGTTTGACCCTAACCCTAACCCTGACCCTAACCCTCAGTTCTAAAGAAATTATTGAAATCTAACAAATACCTGTATGACTCCACATTCCTAATTCTAAACAAATTATTTAAATTGAGCAGAAACATTTACCCATTAACCCATTAACCCATTAACCCATACTACCATCTGGCCTCCAACTATCTGGCCTCTACTATCTGGCCTCCAACTATCTGGCCTCTATCTGGCATCCTACTATCTGGCCTCTACTATCTGGCCTCTACTATCTGGCCTCCTACTATCTGGCCTCCTACTATCTGGCCTCCTACTATCTGGCCTCCTACTATCTGGCCTCCTACTATCTGGCCTCCTACTATCTGGCCTCTACTATCTGGCCTTCTACTATCTGGCCTCTTATTATCTGGCCTCTACTATCTGGCCTCTTATTATATTTTTTACTTGTTCGATCAGATGATCAGATGAGGCACTAGCCCGAACAGAGTTTACTGGTCTAGGGGAAGCTATAGGCTAGCCTACCTGACTGAACAGAGTTTACTGGTCCAGGGGAAGCTATAGGCTATCCTACCTGACTGCTCTCAACATCATTCTACTTTCTGTTCCTCTACAAATATTGTCGGATGTCCATCTGGAAGATGTAGGCTTTAGGCTTTAGGATCAGCCATGTAGGCTTTAGGCTTTAGGATCCGAGCTGTCGGCACTTCTTACTGGAACGTGATCTAGCTCTACGCTGTATATGAGTCCACTTATTGATTACTAGGGGTGTAACGGGTTAGGGCTACGAAAACATCACGGTTCGGTTCAGGAGCGGCGCGCCTGCACTACTCTGATTCCTTTTCTATTCTTTGAAAATGATCTTGAATCAATCTTTTTAATATAATTTTATTTACAAACAGCAATACCTTTCAGGCTGCATCACTGCCCCCCGCCCCCCCCCCAAAAAACCAACAACAACATAACAAAACAAAAAAAAATGTTGACCAGTGGAATAGCCTATAATGCTGTGTCAAGTAACTTTGCTGTTTCTTTTTCTTTTAAGTGTTTCCCCCTCATTCATACCCCATTTACCCCACTTCACTCAACCTTCATATTTTTGGCCAGAAAAATCAACTTGTCAACACCGTCAGCAGACAGGGAAGACCTGCTGGCAGTGACGATAACCAGCGGTAGAAAATGAAATAAAAACGAATAGCCTACTTAAAAATATGTTTTTGAATCACTTATTTAAAGGGGATTAAATGCAATAAAAATTTAAACTAAATAAATTAAAATCTTTACTACAAAATAAATCTGCCTTTTTTCCCACAGAGATATAGACTGTGTGCAAACGTGCGTGTACAAACAAGCGCACGCTGTGTGCAGCTTCGGAGTTTCATTTCTCTCATTGCAAAGACTATAGCCTTCATTGGAACCTCCGTAATATATATATTTCACAAGAGTCGATTAAGAAACAGCTCATTTCACAACATAGTGACAAATATTTAGCGTCATTCTACTGAAAGGGATCGAATGATCTGTCAGGTCGCTCGGCACGTGTACCGTACCAAAAGCCCCGTACCGTACGAATACATGTACCGTTACACCCCTATTGATTACAGACATTAATATATTATAACCTGCTTTGTACCCTACTGAGGAGTAGGCTAGGTACCGGCACATTTTGGTCCAATTCAAACACTGGTGAAACACTAGCTTACATTATTTTGTAATAGGCTCGCTGAAGAAAAAGCGCGCGGCCCAAGCTATTGTTGACAATAGGGTTACAAATTTCAAGGAATTTCATTAATTCATAACTGTTAACCTTAACAAACAATAGTTGATTAATTGATAAAAACGTCCCACGCTGGACTCCGCTTTGCTCGCTTCTTTTTTATGTCTTCTTCCGCTGTGTCGTTGAAATTTCCCGGCATCCCAATTATCCTTCACTACTGTACATGGCGGCGCCCTCATGTGCAGTCAGACCTTAAATCATGATTACATTTCCCGCAACTCCTGTTGATAACGGTTGTTCAAAAAATAAAAAGTTCTGTTCCATTAACAAGCAATTAATCAAGTCACCAAATCTTACTCGAGTAATTTCTTATGGCAATTAATTGATTAGTCAATTAACTGTTAACATCCCTAGTTGACAATAAAAATGCGGGCACAACATTATTATGGTTTTGAAAGCACATTTAGGCAGACATATTTACAAAGTTACAGATTTTTTATTTAAGACTTTAATATAAAGTATATAGCCTAATTTGTATTTGTATTTTTTGTATCAAATGTATGGTGTGGCGGCAAGGATTTTGCCGTAGTGCCACGCCATGGCAAAACCTTACCAGCGGAAACCTTGCAGGTGAATGGACGGCCGTGTTGGCCCATGCTACACCCCAGTTTCATTCAAATCAGTCTGGTAGTTTTTGCGTAATCCTGCTAACAAACCAACCGACCACCTAATAAATAAACGTACCGATAAACACATGCCACCGAAAACATTACCTCTCGGCTTGTGCTGTCACTGGGGTGGAGATAATCATACAAATTATGAAACAACCTTTATTGCGACACAACAAAACACCGGCCACTGCCATGAGTGAATGTCATCTTATTCGTCGATAAAGCGATGGCAGGCTAAAAGGCGAATATCAGCTGATACCGATGTACGGCGCATCCCTATAAAGAATTAAATAGCCAATTAGCAGAACCTGTGGCTCAGGAAATGGCTTGTTACCGGTAGATCCACGAAGGATGCCCACAGACCAAACTGCTATTGATCCTTTTAAAAGTCTATTGACCGTTAAGGACACTTGAACAGCACTCCCCACCTGACTCCCCATCCCCAGCTGGCTGAAGAGAAGCTGCAGAGTAACAAGCACAGATTCCATCTTTATCTCCATCAGAATACATCGCTGCTCAGATGGGAACTAGAGAAAGAAAAGACTAAAGACCTCCGAAGGCTTCTTCTCACTACGTCCCTAACCCTAACCACCAGGTTTCAGACAAGGTTCCATCTCCACATACAGTAGCAAGTCTCCCAGTTTGTTAGCAGTTCTGCTCCATCTACCACGGTTCTCACTGATTCTCCATCTACCACGGTTCTCACTGGTTCTCCATCTATCCCGGTTCTCAGAGGCCACTGGACTAATTTTGCTCCACCCAGAGACGCAGAGGGAGAGGGGCTCCAGGCCAAGCGACATGCACCCGCTGGCTGCATACACACCCGTCAGCTCACTGCCCCAAACACACACACACACACACACACACACACCCAGCACCCCAACACAAAAACCACAGACCTCTAGTGTAGTCCAACCACCAAATGTAGGGGGATCTTACGCTGAAAACAAACTCACCCGGTTTCTTGGGGGTCGGCTCATGAGGGGCTGCTGGGTGCCGGTCTGCTCTTATAGAGGCTCAGTGCAGCAGAGACGCCGTGGGTTCCACCCAGACTGGGAGTGTCTTACTAGGAAGCCTCTAAACCAATTAGTGAGTGGGAAAGTGCCCCCCCCCCCCCCCACACACCACTTCTGCCCATCACCACCCTCTCCGATCTGAGGGAGGAAATCCATTTATGTCACAGAGTGGCCCTGCTTGTTTCTGCCCACCGCAGCAAATAATATCAAGGCCTGAATAATTCACCAACATCGGAGAGATAAAAGCCCCTCATTGTTGTTCCACAGGAAGGGAAGCTAAGAGGCCAACTGGTCATAATGACGCCGGAGAAAAATGTACACACACACTCACACTCACACACACTGGAGCACTCCCACACACACACACACACTCACACACACACACACACTAGAGCATTCCCACACACACACACACACTAGAGCATTCCCACACACACACACACACACACACAGACACACACACACCAGACACACACACACACACACACACTAGAGCACTCCCACTCACACACACTAGAGCACTCACACTCACACACACTAGAGCACTCACACTCACACACACTGGAGCACTCACAGACACACTCTCACTCACACACACACACACACACACACACACACACTAGAGCACTCCCACACACACACTTGAGCACTCACACTCACACACACTAGAGCACTGACACACACCCACTCTCACTTACACACATATTAGAGCACCCCCCCCCCACACACACACACTAGAGCACTCCAACACACACACACACACTCACACTCTCTCTCACACACACACACACACACACTCACTCACTCACTCACTCACTCACTCACTCACTCACTCACGTTCATGTGCATGTTCATTACAGTGCGTGACTAAGGGTCTTGTAGGCCGATCAGACATACAGCGTGAAGACTGAAGTGACCCCAGGTGAACTTTGACCCTGGTACTCCTGAGGACCCCGCTGAGTGAGGCTGAAGGAACGGCAGTAGATCACAGACCGTTGGCTGCTATACATTTACAACCCTAGCCCTAACCCTAGCCCTAACCCTAGCCCTAACCCTAGCCCTAACCCTAACCCTAACCCATACAGCGAACCGAGAAGGCAAGATACATTAAATGGGCTGATTTGTAAAGAGCACTAAAGTGTGCAGCAATGTCTTGAGCAGGTCCTGACTAATGCCCACCATCACACACCAGCTAACCCTAACCCTAACCCTAACCCTAACCCACCATCACACACCAGCTAACCCTAACCCTAACCCTAACCCTAACCCACCATCACACACCAGCTAACCCTAACCCTAACCCTAACCCTAACCCACCATCACACACCAGCTAACCCTAACCCTAACCCTAACCCTAACCCACCATCACACACCAGCTAACCCTAACCCATAATCTCTGAAACATGAATACTTCACCATCAATACCAGCATGATGACAGGGTAGAGAATGAGAGGGCAGGGGTCAATATGACGACCATCTCCAGGAAAGAGTCTATTCCCATGGACACCGAAAAACGGTCAGGGATGTTCGTAGCCGGAAACGTTACCAAACACTAAAAGCCTTGAACTCCATAGGGTCACATACAGCTCTCTGACTGAGTGATGGACTGATCTACAGGTACATCCGCTGGACTGAGTGATGGACTGATCTACAGCACATCCGCTGGACTGCAAGGATGGGCAGAGGTCACATGGTGGACAGGCGTGGACGGAGGAGTGGAGGGAATGAGGATGGATGGAGGGAATGAGGATGGATGGAGGGAATGAGGATGGATGAGGGAATGAGGATGGATGGTGGAGTGGAGGAGTTGAGGATGGATGGAGGAGTGGAGGGAATGAGGATGGATGAGGAGTAGAGGGAATGAGGATGGATGGAGGAGTGGAGGGAATGAGGATGGATGAGGAGTGGAGGGAATGAGGATGGATGGAGGAGTAGAGGGAATGAGGATGGATGGAGGAGTGGAGGTAATGAGGATGGATGAGGAGTGGAGGAATGAGGATGGATGAGGAGTGGAGGGAATGAGGATGGATGAGGAGTGAGGGAATGAGGATGGATGAGGAGTGGAGGTAATGAGGATGGATGGAGGAGTAGAGGGAATGAGGATGATGAGGAGTGGAGGTAATGAGGATGGATGAGGAGTGGAGGGAATGAGGATGGATGAGGAGTGGAGGGAATGAGGATGGATGAGGAGTGGAGGGAATGAGGATGGATGAGGAGTGGAGGTAATGAGGATGGATGAGGAGTGGAGGGAATGAGGATGGATGGAGGAGTAGAGGGAATGAGGATGGATGAGGAGTGGAGGGAATGAGGATGGATGAGGAGTGGAGGGAATGAGGATGGATGAGGAGTGGAGGGAATGAGGATGGATGAGGAGTGGAGGGAATGAGGATGGATGGAGGAGTGGAGGAATGAGGATGGATGAGGAGTGGAGGGAATGAGGATGGATGAGGAGTGGAGGGAATGAGGATGGATGAGGAGTGGAGGGA
>NC_140266.1:5235197-5277697 GCF_949987555.1 Borostomias antarcticus | reverse complement strand
AGGCAGGGGACAGAGAGACAGGGGACAGAGAGACAGGGGACAGAGAGACAGGCAGGAGACAGAGAGACAGGCAGGGGACAGAGAGACAGGCAGGGGACAGAGAGACAGGCAGGGGACAGAGAGACAGGCAGGGGACAGAGAGACAGGCAGGGGACAGAGAGACAGGCAGGGGACAGAGAGACAGGCAGGAGACAGAGAGACAGGCAGGGGACAGAGAGACAGGCAGGGGACAGAGAGACAGGCAGGGGACAGAGAGACAGGCAGGAGACAGAGAGACAGGCAGGGGACAGAGAGACAGGCAGGGGACAGAGAGACAGGCAGGGGACAGAGAGACAGGCAGGGGACAGAGAGACAGGCAGGGGACAGAGAGACAGGCAGGGGACAGAGAGACAGGGGGCAGAGAGACAGGCAGGGGACAGAGAGACAGGAGACAGAGAGACAGGCAGGGGACAGAGAGACAGGGGGCAGAGAGACAGGCAGGGGACAGAGAGACAGGCAGGGGACAGAGAGACAGGGGACAGAGAGACAGGCAGGGGACAGAGAGACAGGCAGGGGACAGAGAGACAGGCAGGGGACAGAGAGACAGGCAGGGGACAGAGAGACAGGGGACAGAGAGACAGGCAGGGGGCAGAGAGACAGGCAGGGGACAGAGAGACAGGCAGGGGACAGAGAGACAGGCAGGGGACAGAGAGACAGGCAGGGGACAGAGAGACAGGCAGGGGACAGAGAGACAGGCAGGAGACAGAGAGACAGGCAGGGGACAGAGAGACAGGCAGGGGACAGAGAGACAGGGGACAGAGAGACAGGCAGGGGACAGAGAGACAGGCAGGAGACAGAGAGACAGGGGACAGAGAGACAGGCAGGGGACAGAGAGACAGGCAGGGGACAGAGAGACAGGCAGGGGACAGAGAGACAGGCAGGGGACAGAGAGACAGGCAGGGGACAGAGAGACAGGCAGGGGACAGAGAGACAGGCAGGAGACAGAGAGACAGGCAGGGGACAGAGAGACAGGCAGGGGACAGAGAGACAGGCAGGGGACAGAGAGACAGGCAGGGGACAGAGAGACAGGCAGGGGACAGAGAGACAGGCAGGGGACAGAGAGACAGGCAGGGGACAGAGAGACAGGGGACAGAGAGACAGGCAGGGGACAGAGAGACAGGGGACAGAGAGACAGGGGGCAGAGAGACAGGGTTAGGGTTAGGGCACTGAGACGGACGCCGGCAGTCTGGTTGTGTCACGAATAACAAAGACGAGGCGCAGCTGTTTAGATTCAGGCATTCTGGAAATTACATTCATCACACATGACATCATCATTCGCTTGAGTATTCAAGGTCCTGCAGTAATTTCAGACGTTGCAATGTGATGACGCCACTCAAAGCCGCCACTAGATGGCATCATTTTGCCACTCCTGCAGAAACTATGAGGAGACACTCCAAACAGATAAGACAGGAGGACGTTCAAGTGGACCAATCAAAACTGATGTCCCTGTAGTGCCTCTGAGATGATCACATTGTCTACAATGACCTGCCCTACTTACACACACACACACACACACACACACACACACACACACGTACGCACACACATCAGTGAGCTCAAGCCACACTACTCCTTACGTGCTGTGTGTGTGCATGCACACATGTGTCGCCTGGAGAAACGTATTTTCTATGAATAATGCATAAGTCTTGAAGCAGGAGAAGCAGGACACTGCTGGAGAGGGGAGGGGCTATAACAGGAGAGGGGAGGGGCTATAACAGAAGAGGGGAGGGGCTATAACAGGAGAGGGGAGGGGCTATAACAGAAGAGGGGAGGGGCTATAACAGGAGAGGGGAGGGGCTATAACAGAAGAGGGGAGGGGCTATAACAGGAGAGGGGAGGGGCTATAACAGAAGAGGGGAGGGGCTATAACAGAAGAGGGGAGGGTTCTATAACAGGAGAGGGGAGGGGCTATAACAGGAGAGAGGAGGGGCTATAACAGGAGAGAGGAGGGGCTATAACAGGAGAGAGGAGGGGCTATAACAGGAGAGAGGAGGGGCTATAACAGGAGAGAGGAGGGGCTATAAGAGGAGAGGGGAGGGGCTATAACAGGAGAGGGGAGGGGCTATAAGAGGAGAGGGGCAGTACTGGGGGGTTGGAGGGATGGATGGAGGCAGGGTAATACCATGGCATGTAGAATAGTATATTATACTAATATATGAGGATGAATGACACAAAAAAAATAAAACTTGAACTTGAACCACATGCTTTCTGCATCACCAACGCTGACCAATCAGGCCCACTCTCTCTCAGTCCTTCACTGACCAATCAGGCCCACTCTCTCTCAGTCCTTCACTGACCAATCAGGCCCACTCTCTCTCAGTCCTTCACTGACCAATCAGGCCCACTCTCTCTCAGTCCTTCACTGACCAATCAGGCCCACTCTCTCTCAGTCCTTCACTGACCAATCAGGCCCACTCTCTCTCAGTCCTTCACAGGCGGTCAGGCATCTCTCTGGGCAACTCTATTTCACCTCTCGATGAGCTCACGCGAGCCGGCGGTGATGGACGTCGTAACAACGTTGTGAAGGTGACTTTCTCCCAACATAAATCACCCGCATTGAGCGAGGTGTCCGGAGGTTTAACCCTAACCCTAACCCTAACCCTAACCCCGGGAACCAGGCGCTCATCTAACGCTCCCTTGAACACCAGCGCACGTCATCACGGACACACTACAAAAATCCCATGTGTCAGTCATAGAGGGTCCTCCTACAAAGTGACGGTGGTGATGGAGATGATGATGATGATGATGTGACAAGGGGGGGAAGGGGGCTGTAGATCAGACAGGACTGCTGCTGTAGTCTTCCTGGCCAGAGTGCAGCCATTTAGCCTACAGTATCTAGACAGACAGGGGACAGGCCATGACCATAGCTCCTCAGTGACATTCATTAAGATGACAGAATCAGCATGTCTTCCCTGTCAGTGCATCAGAGCATCTTGTGATCAGCTTAGCATACGACACTCCTTGTGCGTCGAGGGGGGGGGGGGTGTGCGCGTTCGAGAGAGAGACAGAGAGAGAGACAGAGAGAGAGAGACAGAGAGAGACAGAGAGAGACAGAGAGAGAGACAGAGAGAGACAGAGAGAGACAGAGAGAGAGACAGAGAGAGAGAGACAGAGAGAGAGACAGAGAGAGAGAGAGAGAGACAGAGAGAGAGACAGAGAGAGAGAGAGAGAGAGACAGAGAGAGAGACAGAGAGAGAGACAGAGAGAGAGACAGAGAGAGAGAGATTGGGACTGACTCCTAACGTCTGACGGCATTGTTGGTGTTTATGTCCTTTTTATTTCTATTTATGTGGACAAAAATAAATAATTCAAATCTGTGTGTGTGTGTGCGCGAGAGAGAGAGAGAGAGAGAGAGAGAGAGAGAGAGAGAGAGAGAGAGAGAGAGAGAGAGAGATAGCGACTTCCTCTTTGAGAGCCCTTGATTAGAGAGACAGCGCAGGTCAGCCATTGCCAGGAGAGAAAAAAAAAACGTATAAATAATGAGCATAAGCAGCCTATTTATACTGCAGACCTGCCGGCCCGTCTGCCCATGAGCTCCGCTGTCAGATAGCGTTACAGTCCAGGATAGCTACAGCTGTTTTATAGCTAGAACTATTAAAACACTAGGACTAGGTCAAGCAACATTAGCAGTAGCTCAGATAGGCCTAGCCTAAATTGGACTGTGTGTGTGTGTGTGTGAGAGATGAATGGTGGCAGGTTGCCTCTGTATCACTGACAACCTAAAGATGAATCAGCAGCTAGCACACGCCTGACTCAGCAGTGCTAACCCTGACCCTAACCCTGACCCTAACCCTGACCCTAACCCTGACTCAGCACCTTGCCTGTGTCTCTGTTTCAGCTTAACGGCGATCACTCACATCCAACACGCTCTTTCACACACAGCCACACTGCATAAAGAACACTAACCCTAGCCCTAACCCTAGCCCCATCTAGCACCACCACACCAGCCCTAACCCTAACCCCATCTAGCACCACCACACCAGCCCTAACCCCATCTAGCACCCACCACACCAGCCCTAACCCTAGCCCCATCTAGCACCACCACACCAGCCCTAACCCTAGCCCCATCTAGCACCACCACACCAGCCCTAACCCTAACCCCATCTAGCACCACCACACCAGCCCTAACCCCATCTAGCACCACCACACCAGCCCTAACCCTAGCCCCATCTAGCACCACCACACCAGCCCTAACCCTAGCCCCATCTAGCACCACCACACCAGCCCTAACCCTAACCCCATCTAGCACCACCACACCAGCCCTAACCCCATCTAGCACCCACCACACCAGCCCTAACCCTAGCCCCATCTAGCACCACCACACCAGCCCTAACCCCATCTAGCACCACCACACCAGCCCTAACCCTAGCCCCATCTAGCACCACCACACCAGCCCTAACCCCATCTAGCACCACCACACCAGCCCTAACCCTAGCCCCATCTAGCACCACCACACCAGCCCTAACCCTAGCCCCATCTAGCACCACCACACCAGCCCTAACCCTAGCCCCATCTAGCACCACCACACCAGCCCTAGCCCCATCTAGCACCACCACACCAGCCCTAACCCTAGCCCCATCTAGCACCACCACACCAGCCCTAACCCTAACCCCATCTAGCACCACCACACCAGCCATAACCCCATCTAGCACCCACCACACCAGCCCTAACCCTAACCCCATCTAGCACCACCACACCAGCCCTAACCCTAACCCCATCTAGCACCACCACACCAGCCATAACCCCATCTAGCACCACCACACCAGCCCTGGTATGAAGGCAACATGTAAACACGGCCTCCAGAGCCCCTGTGCTCAGGTGACAGTAGGGAGAACTCAGTAGGGAGAACTCAGTAGGGAGAACTCAGTAGGGAGAACTCAGTAGGGAGAACTCAGTAGGGAGAACTCAGTAGGAAGAACTCAGTAGGGAGAACTCAGTAGGAAGAACTCAGTAGGAAGAACTCAGTAGGAAGAACTCAGTAGGGAGAACTCAGTAGGGAGAACTCAGTAGGGAGAACTCAGTAGGGAGAACTCAGTAGGAAGAACTCAGTAGGGAGAACTCAGTAGGGAGAACTCAGTAGGGAGAACTCAGTAGGAAGAACTCAGTAGGGAGAACTCAGTAGGGAGAACTCAGTAGGAAGAACTCAGTAGGGAGAACTGGGAGAACTCAGTAGGGAGAACTCAGTAGGGAGAACTCAGTAGGGAGAACTCAGTAGGGAGAACTCAGTAGGGAGAACTCAGTAGGGAGAACTCAGTAGGAAGAACTCAGTAGGAAGAACTCAGTAGGGAGAACTCAGTAGGGAGAACTCAGTAGGGAGAACTCAGTAGGGAGAACTCAGTAGGGAGAACTCAGTAGGGAGAACTCAGTAGGGAGAACTCAGTAGGGAGAACTCAGTAGGGAGAACTCAGTAGGGAGAACTCAGTAGGGAGAACTCAGTAGGGAGAACTCAGTAGGGAGAACTCAGTAGGGAGAACTCAGTAGGGAGAACTCAGTAGGGAGAACTCAGTAGGGAGAACTCAGTAGGGAGAACTCAGTAGGGAGAACTCAGTAGGAAGAACTCAGTAGGTCTGAAGAGCAAAACGCAGGCGAGCTCAGCGGCTATGAGCCCATTTTCTAGGTTAAAAGTAAATTTTGTCTTCTTGCACAAAAGGCTTTCATGACTCATGCAGACCAGAATGACAGGAATGAATGAGCGACTGGCTGATGGAGAGTGTAGAGGACTGATCCCACTCCTCACTTCCCAGAATGACTGACTAATGAATGAATGAATGAATGAATGAATGAATGAATGTCGGAGCTGCTTGTGGCTAAGCTAACTCATCTCAGCCACCAGGCCTGGAAATGAGGCCTTGGCCTTGGCCAGCACTGCAGGGAGGGATCACATACCAGCAGCGCAGAGCATAACACATTCACTAACTCACTGCAGCAGGAATGTGAGACCCCTCTTTCTCTTTCTTTCTCTCTCTCTCTTTTCTCTCACAGTGACAGACAGAGAGAATGAGAGGTATGATGTCAGCCTCATAGTGCCAGCTACCCCCCATCCTGAGAAGGGAGGATGCAGGCGGAGGCCAGAGAGGAGGCTAGTCAGTTCATCCTCAGGGGCAGGAGAGGCTGGGCTGCCCAGAGCCTCTAGGGTCAGCCTGGGAGAGAGAGGCTAGAGGCTAGAGGACCCTACAACTGGGTGGCCTGGAGCCTACTGCACACACTGCAGCTAGAGAGAGAGAGAAGGAGTGAGGGTGGAAGAGAAGGAGAGAGAGAAGGAGAGAGAGAGGGAGAGAGAGGGAGGGAGGGAGGAAGAGAAGGAGAGAGAGAGGGAGAGAGAGGGAGGAAGAGAAGGAGAGAGAGAGGGAGAGAGAGAAGGAGAGAGAGAGGGATAGATAAGGGGCAGTGAGGAGACGGGGGAGATCAGGTTCTGCCAGGTGAGCAGAAGAGGCTCAGAGAGGCTCAGATATAAAAATATCTCCGGTGTACAGATCGCTGCAGCAGAGCAGGCTGGGGGATCGATGCCTCTAAATCTGTCCAGATGGAGCACGAGAGAGAGAACAACAACAACAACGACAACAACAACAACAACAAATAAGTGAAGCCATATCAGCACCTAACCCTAACCCTAGCATGAGGCTTGGTCTCTAAATAGCCTGAGCATATTCCTGACTGGGCCTGTATCAGACCAGCGGAGCAGCGCAGGACCCCACGGTCCTTCCAGCTGAGGGGCAGAGAGGCGCTGGGTTAGGAGACATCTGAGCACGGGTCAGGGTTAGGGTTAGGGTTAGGATCATGCTCGAAGGGTCAGGGTTAGGATCATGCTCGAAGGGTTAGGGTTGGGGTTAGGGTTAAACTAAGGGTTAGGGTTAGGGTTAGGGTTAAACTAAGGGTTGCTCGAAATGATCCCACACTTTGGATTTCCTGCCCGACATGTTTGCATTGCAAGTATAGGCTATGGGATTATAGCCTAACCCTAACCCTAAATATAGGCTATGGGATTATAGCCTAACCCTAACCCTAAGTATAGGCTATGGGATTATAGCCTAACCCTAACCCTAAGTATAGGCTATGGGATTTTGAGGGGATTGTGCAATAAACCTATGCTAATGGCTTTTGATTAGTTATTGAGGGTTTTTTTGTGGACGGATTTTGAAGGTTTCTTTGCGAACGGATTGCACAACTCATCCCAAGCAGATTTTGAGGTTGTTTTTTTTCTTTCTGTGACTAAGCGACTAATGAAAACTTGCTCGACTAGGACTCTTCTCGTCGACTAACGTTAAGTCGACTATTGGGGGGCAGCCCTAGTGACCACGTCATGATCTCTGAAACGAGGTCCTAGTTACCTAGAGGCAGCACTTCAAACAGCAATGTAGGATATTCTGTAAGTGAATTGCATGAAGCAATCTACAATGTGTGTGTGTGTGTGTGTGTGTGTGTGTGTGTGTGTGTGTGTGTGTGTGTGTGTGCGTACACACACACACATATGCACACAAACACATGCGCACACACACACACACATGCGCACACACACACGCGCGCATGGCATCAGGCAGGCAGGCCCAGCCCACTGGTGAGTTCAGTCACGCAGTCCTGTCCTGATTGGGCAAATACCAGCTGCAGAGCCGTGAGCTACAGCTTTACTCAGCAAGAACAGACCCCCCATCCCTCCTCCCCCTCTGGCCATTCTGTACCTCTCTCCTCTCCTCTCCTCTCCTCTCCTCTCCTCTCCTCTCCTCTCCTCTCCTCTCCTCTCCTCTCCTCTCCTCTCCTCTCCTCTCCTCTCCTCTCCTCTCCTCTCCTCTCCTCTCCTCTCCTCTCCTCTCCTCTCCTCTCCTCTCCTCTCTCTCTCCTCTCTCTCTCCTCTCCTCTCCTCTCCTCTCCTCTCCTCTCCTCTCCTCTCTCTCTCCTCTCCTCTCCTCTCTCTCTCCTCTCTCTCCTCTCCTCTACTCTCTCTCTCCTCTCCTCTCTCTCTCTCTCTCTCTCTCTCTCTCTCAGCTTTCTGCCAGGTTCATCTGTCAGTCCTGTTCTCCTACCGCAGCACAGCAACATAACAGTGCTGAGAGAGACCTAGATAGAGAGAGAGACCTACAGAGAGACCTAGAGAGAGAGAGGAGAAGATACTTAGATAGAGAGAGATAGAGAGAGAGACCTAGAGAGAGAGAGAGAGAGAGAATGAGAGAAATAAGAGAGAAGATACCTAGATAGAGAGAGATAGAGGGAGACCTAGAGAGAGAGAGAGAGAGAGAGAGAGAGAGAGAGAGAGAGAGAATGAGAGAGAGATACCTAGATAGAGAGCCAACACCCCCCCTTAGCCTTCACAAGTAGGGTAGTGTGTCCCATTCCTCTCAGCTTCTAGGGCTAGGGGGCATATCGAGGGCTAGGGGGCGTTCAAACAGCCCTCCCTCCAAAACCAGGGTTTTCAGATGCTGACCTGAAACCGAGGGGTAGATGAAAACTCACACAATGCTTTGCGAACCAAGGCAGTGATGTGAAACATAGCTGCCGGTGCCGTGAAAAAGCATGGGAAAGATGTCAAATATCTTCGCAAATAAACATTCAAAAATTTAAAAATCCTTGGAATAGCTTAGTTTAAAGTAGATGCAAAGGAACAAGTCATTGGATTGTTCATTCACGATGTCAACTGCATTTCATTGTTAGCCTAACTTAACAGCATTTTGATGTTCCAGCAGGCTACAGAGCAATGTTGAATCTAATCTAATAAATAGAACTTTGTGTAAACAACTATTTTTAAATGACAGTTGATTCCATGTCCATCCGAAAAATAATCTAGTATCATTTTTTCTGCTCTTCTCTGCTCATCTGGTATCACTATAATAATAATAATAATAATTTTATTTATACAGCACTTTCAATCAAAGTGCTTTACAGAGCAGCTAAAAGGGCAAGTGTAAACACTCAACATTAAAAAACAACACAACACTCAATAACAACAGCCTGGAGTGCGCCATTTATGTTTTCAGTAAGACTATCCACTGAAAAAGTCTGACTAAAAACCTGATTGACAGTATCAGGCAATCTCAATATGTTTAAAGCTCTGGGGCTGATGTGACGAGACAAATGTGTTTCCTGCGACTTAGTACATGAGCCCCTTGAATTAGGGAGTAGGACATCAAATACAATCGCTAAGTGGTCTAACATTGGTAATTCACAGATTTCATTTATTGACACAGACACTCCATAGCCTAAAACTAGATCTAATGTGTGTCCACGGTGATGTGTTGGTCCAGACGTAAATTGTGTAAGATTAAAATATTCAATCATGTTTAAGAAGTCCTTAACTAATGGTTTGTCATCACAACAAATGTGGATATTAAAATCACCAACAATCAGTATCTTCTCATAATACAGGATAAACCTAGATAGAAAGTCTGAAAACTCAGATATAAAATTCTCATTGTACTTAGGTGGACGGTAGATTACAGCAAATAAGCAGATGGCCTGTTCATCAAAAATAACTGTAATTCGAAACTGGTAAAGACAGCACCATTTAAGATCTGTTTGCATTTAAAGCCATCCTTAAAAAATTATGCCACACTCCCTCCTCTTCCAGTCAGTCTGGGAGTGCTGAAAAGCTGGTGTTGGGAGGGGCTAGGGTTAGGGTTAGGGTTAGGTTCGTTAGGGTTAGGTTCGTCAGGGGCGCAACTTCACCTTCGCGCATCCATGTCTCAGACAGAAACATTAAATCCAGGGCATGAAAGTTGAAAGTCACGGAGAACAAATGTCTTATTAGACAATGATCGGACATTTAGAAGAGCCATATGCACTTTCACCTCTTCATCGGCCGGCAGAACTGTGGGCTCCAGAGCGCGTCCAGGCTCAGAACAGGACAGAACAGAACCGTGGGCTCCAGAGCGCGTCCAGGCTCAGAACAGGACAGAACAGAACTGTGGGCTCCAGAGCGCGTCCAGGCTCAGAACAGGACAGAACAGAACCGTGGGCTCCAGAGCGCGTCCAGGCTCAGAACAGGACAGAACAGAACTGTGGGCTCCAGAGCGCGTCCAGGCGCGCAGCGTCTCCCCCTCGCGGATCTGAGTCGGTGATGCAGGCACCAGGGATCTGGAGCATTGTCCTCCTTGCCCATGATTCCCCCCTTGCAGTCGCAACATGTATACCGGCGCGTATACCGTGAATGTGTTTACGTCTCCTGCAGATCCTTCTCTGGGGCAAGCAGAAAGGCTTGTGACGAAGCAACTCCTCCGGTACCGTAGCCAGGTGAGGCGGTAGGCTTGGCACTTGTTCTCCGCTCACAACATGGGAAAGTTCCCAAAAGAATCAAAAATGTCAAAAAGCGTCTGGCGCTCATAAAACAACAGTGATTTAGTGTTTGTAACAAACAAAGACGCCACTAAAAGCACAATAAATAAACAAACATTGACATAGGGACGGCGTTGCCCTGAGTCGGCGCCATCTTCCTCATGTCCGAGGCCGCCACCAACGTTAACCGCCATGTGTAAACATGCTTCCTGGCTGTACAACACATTTGGTCAGATTTGTCACTATAATAAAGGGATTGGGCCATCGATTCCATCATTGAAATGTCTCCAAGACGACTCAGAACTGACTCCCTCATGTCCCAGCGCTTAGGACCTGTCAGGATACTTCAAGGTTACCAGAACAGAACAGAACAGAACAGAACAGAACAGAACCGTGGGGTCCAGCTGGCCGCAGACAGGGCAGAGTTCTGCCGTAGTATCATTAGTCCCGCTCTCCATGTGTGCTGCTCTAGTCAACTGGAACGCCTGCGGCCGGGCGAGCATAAGGCTGAGAGAGAGGGAGAGAGATAGAGAGAGAGGGAGAGAGCGATAGAGAGAGCGAGAGAGAGGGAGAGACACAACACACACACACACAGACAGAGAGAGAGAGCAAACTGATCTCTATTCATAGGTATATATGAATGTGTGTATGTATTCATATGTATATGTATGAGAGAGAGAGAGAGAGAGAGAGAGAGAGAGAGAGAGAGAGAGAGAGAGATGCCTGGAACCTGGACTGACTACTGAGAGCGTAGTCTGTGGATGATCCTAGTGACTCTGGCTCTGTTCTGTCAGAGAGTCCGATGGGTCCCAGCCGGCCAGACCAGTCAGGGGGGGGAATGACCATCGGCCATCTCACATGGAGGCTAATTGCATCCAGCCCATCCTATCATATTTTCTCTCTCTTCTCTGTCTGTCTGTCTGTCTCAGTTGCACTGTCTCTGTATCTTCTTCTGTCTCTCTCTCTCTACGCAGATAGGAGGAAGTCTTGACTAAGCAGAGCTAAGGGAGAGTCAGGTTAGGGTTAGGGGTTAGGGTTAGGGTTAGGGTTAGGGGTTAGGGGTTAGGGGTTAGGTTTAGGTCAGTAGCTCTGTGTTGCAGCAGCTCCACACTGAGCCTCTTAAATCAATCTGAAGCCGAGAGGTCGTCCAGAAATCACCCTCATAACTCAGACAGGCAGGCAGGCAGGCAAGACTCAGGCAGGTCTTGGATCTGAAGCTTGGTCACCGCTTGCTTGCCTCTGTTTTTGGTTTTGAGTCCCGACCAAGAGCACGAACCACGAGAGCACAAACCCCGAGAGCACGAACCCCGAGAGCACGAACCCAGGAGGTCGCATGAAAAAACTCTTGAGCCATTCGGCCAACGGCAACGCCAGTAAGAATTTTATCACTGAGAATCTATTAAGCTTGTGATGATGTCTCCCAGCTCTGCAGTGTACAGGGTTAGGGTTAGGGGTTCGGCTCTGCAGTATACAGGGTTAGGGGTTCCCACACAAGGGAATATTACAGAGGCTGGGAGACACCGTCAGGGTGATTTATTACCCTCTGGAGACAGAGAGAGAGAGCTCAGAGAGAGAGAGAGAGACAGAGAGAGAGAGAGAGAGAGAAAGAGAGAGAGAGACAGAGAGAGAGAGCTCAGAGAGAGAGAGAGAGAGAGAGACAGAGAGAGAGAGAGAGAGAGAGAAAGAGAGAGAGAGACAGAGAGAGAGAGCTCAGAGAGAGAGAGAGAGAGAGACAGAGAGAGAGAGAGAAAGAGAGAGAGAGAGAGAGAGAGAGAGAGACAGAGAGAGAGAGAGACAGAGAGAGAGAGAGAGAAAGAGAGAGAGAGACAGAGAGAGAGAGCTCAGAGAGAGAGAGAGAGAGAGAGAGAGAGAGAGAGAGAGAGAGAGACAGAGACAGAGAGAGAGAGAGAGAGAGAGCTCAGAGCTCCAAGCTCGTATCAGGGGTCACAATCAGTAGGCAACCTTCTCCTGCGCAGCATCACTCTTCCTGTCCCAGACTGTGCTGCTATAGGCTGAATATGAGCCTATCAGCCAGGAGTCACCAGCCACCCCAGAGAAGGCAGAGAGACTGTCTGGACAGGGTGCTCCCTCCTCACTGCTATGATCCCCCAGAACCGGCCCTCTGGACAGGGTCCCCACCCCACCCTCACTGCTCACGCCCCGGACAGGGTCCCCACCCCACCCTCACTGCTCACGCCCCGGACAGGGTCCCCACCCTCACTGCTCACGCCCCGGACAGGGTCCCCTCCCCACCCTCACTGCTCACGCCCCGGACAGGGTCCCCTCCCCACCCTCACTGCTCACGCCCCGGACAGGGTCCCCACCCCACCCTCACTGCTCACGCCCCGGACAGGGTCCCCACCCCACCCTCACTGCTCACGCCCCGGACAGGGTCCCCACCCCACCCTCACTGCTCACGCCCCGGACAGGGTCCCCACCCCACCCTCACTGCTCACGCCCGGACAGGGAGACACACCGTCCCCCGCTGATGAACACATCCCATCTGACAGAATGTGTGATAAACCAATCAGCTGCGTCCTTTGCAGGCGTTTAGATGCTTGGACTGAAGGCTTGGGGGAGAGCTGGGCCACGCTGCCTCATCATCACATTCTATGGGGATGTTCAATGGGCTGCAGGTGTTCAGGCTCACCAGGCTAGTTGAGTCCCCGCCTCTGAACACACGTTTACACAGCCAGCTCCCAGCCTGCGCTCACACCTGCTGAGCACACCTGTGATTAATACACAGGGTTCACTGTGTGTGTGTGTACATGTTTGGTGTGTGTGTGTGTGTGTGTATGCATACTGTATGGTGTGTGTATGGTGTGTGTGTGTGTGTGTGTGTGTGTGTGTGTGTGTGTGTGTGTGTGTGTGTGTGTGTGTGTGTGTGTGTGTGTGTGTGTGTGTGTGTGAGTGTGTGTGTGTGTGTGTGTGTGTTAATGAAGCCAGACAGGCTCTAGATCCCAGCTGGAGGATGATAACAGGCTCAGTTTAAGGAGCTCTCCCCCAGGGCCCTCCTCCCAGCCTGGCTGTCCTGAGGGGGACAGCTGAGCAGGACGGACCTGCTGGTCTGAGGGGGACAGCTGAGCAGGACGGACCTGCTGGTCTGAGGGGGACAGCTGAGCAGGACGGACCTGCTGGTCTGAGGGGGACAGCTGAGCAGGACGGACCTGCTGGTCTGAGGGGGACAGCTGAGCAGGACGGACCTGCTGGTCTGAGGGGGACAGCTGAGCAGGACGGACCTGCTGGTCTGAGGGGGACAGCTGAGCAGGACGGACCTGCTGGTCTGAGGGGGACAGCTGAGCAGGACGGACCTGCTGGTCTGAGGGGGACAGCTGAGCAGGACGGACCTGCTGGTCTGAGGGGGACAGCTGAGCAGGACGGACCTGCTGGTCTGAGGGGGACAGCTGAGCAGGACGGACCTGCTGGTCTGGAGGTGCCTCCATCCCCTCTGCACACAGACCAGGCGATTCCATTCACTCATCCACTCACCGAACTACAGTCTGTCACCAAACACAACCAAGCTGAGCTCACACTATTGTTTATTGTTTATTTAGACACTATGACACTTAAAAACATAGAGCACAAGTAGGCTTGATACGGCGCTGTTACACGCCTGGAGTCCAGACCAAGCCTCTCTCTTACTGCAGTGCAGGCAAAGCCTCTCCCCTGCCTCACACAGCGCACCGCTCGCTCAGAGAGCAGCCAGCCTCGCTCGCCCGTCCCTCCATCACTGCTCACCATTCAACCCCCCCCCTGCCGGCCAGCCTGCCCCCCCCCCCCCTGCCCCCCCAACCTGCCTAGTCTGCCCCCCCCCCGCACCCCCACCCTGCCCTCTCTGGGCCGGGGAGCCCGCGGGCCAGCGAGCCCGGGCCTGGCTCTCACACTGACTCACTGTCACATCGGACGTCTGTGTGACACACGCATCACCACCGTCAGGAGGACGGTTTAGCGATGCGCTGCTGGGAGCTGCTGCTCAGGGTTAGGGCTGCTCAGGCTGTCTGCAACAGATGGGCACTGCAGCAAGAAACTGCAAGAGCTGGTTAAGGGCAGCTGAACGCAGCACATCAACTGTGCGGTTTCACCTCTCTGAGGGGCTATTTTAAAACGGTTCTTTATAAATCCAATGGCTTGGCCACTGGCCAATGCCCGGGATGAATTTAAAAGAACAGGGCATGCATAAAACATGACAGCCAGAGAAAAAACATAGAGAGAGAGAGAGAGAGAGAGAGAGAGAGAGAGAGAGAGAGAGAGAGAGAGAGAGAGAGAGAGAGAGAGAGCAGAAATACACCCACTGCAATGTGGTGTGCAGAGATGTCTCTCAGTCCAGTAGCAACAAAACCGGTGTATCAACACAGACAAAAAGGCACAGTGAGAGAGGGAGGGAGATGGGGAGAGAGAAAGAAAGAGAGAGCAAGAGGGAGAGGGTGGGAGAGAGAGATCTAGAGATACTGATGCCTCTGCTGTACAATGCTAAACACTGAACAACTACTCTGTTCACTACGAGCACATCCCACAAACCCAGACACTGACTGCCAGGGGGAGATGAGAGAGAGAGAGAGAGAGAGAGAGAGAGAGAGAGAAACAGAGGGAGAGAGAGAGAGAGGGAGAGAGAGAGAGAGAGAGAGAGAGAGAGAGAGGGAGAGAGAGAGGGATGCCATAGCGGAGTCTAGTGCTCGGCCATGATGCTGTAGCTCACCTCAGCTGCGGTTGCTTCCTGGTGCAGCGCTCCCACAGCTGGGCTTGGCGGAGGAGAAGGACGAGCAGCCAGGGGCAGTCGGAGAGGGGGATGACGGCCAGTCACGGGTTAGAGGACGAGAGGAGAGGAGAGGAGAGGAGAGAAGAGAGGAGGAGAGGAATAAGGCAGACTGGTAAATGGCCTCCCCTCTAAAGTGCGTGTGAAGGAGGAATGAGCGCGTGCAAGAGTAGACAGATGGAAAGAGAGGAGACAGAGAGAGATGGAGAAAGGAGAGAAAGAGAGGGGGGAGAGAATGTGTGGAAAGTGAACGTTGAGTCAGTGAGACACCGAAGAGTACAGATGCATTAAAGGCAATGCCCCTCCCTCCCTCCCTCCCTCTCTCCTCCTTCCTCCCTCCCTCTCTCCTCCTCCCTCCCTTCCTCTCTTACACACACACACACAGGTTCAGTTGCACCATCAGCACTGAAGTAAGCACGCATGCAGGAGAACAGAGAGTAGAGGAGGGACAGAGGGAGGTCTGGAGGAGAGAGAGGGAGGTCTGGAGGAGGGAGAGGGAGGTCGGAGAGGAGAGAAAGAGGGAGGTCTGGAGAGAGGAGAGAAAGAGGGAGGTCTGGAGGAGAGACAGAGGGAGGTCTGGAGAGAGGAGAGACAGAGGGAGGTCTGGAGGAGACAGAGGGAGGTCTGGAGAGAGGAGAGACAGAGGGAGGTCTGGAGGAGACAGAGGGAGGTTTGGAGAGAGGAGAGACAGAGGGAGGTCTGGAGGAGACAGAGGGAGGTCTGGAGAGAGGAGAGACAGGGGGAGGTCTGGAGGAGAGACAGAGGGAGGTCTGGAGAGAGGAGAGACAGAGGGAGGTCTGGAGGAGAGACAGAGGGAGGTCTGGAGAGAGGAGAGACAGAGGGAGGTCTGGAGGAGAGACAGAGGGAGGTCTGGAGAGAGGAGAGACAGAGGGAGGTCTGGAGGAGAGACAGAGGGAGGTCTGGAGAGAGGAGAGACAGAGGGAGGTCTGGAGGAGAGACAGAGGGAGGTCTGGAGAAAGGAGACAGAGGGAGGTCTGGAGGAGAGACAGGTAGGTCTGGAGAGAGGAGAGACAGAGGGAGGTCTTGAGAGAGGAGAGACAGAGGGAGGTCTTGAGAGAGGAGAGACAGAGGGAGGTCTTGAGAGAGGAGAGACAGAGGGAGGTCTTGAGAGAGGAGAGACAGAGGGAGGTCTTGAGAGAGGAGAGACAGAGGGAGGTCTTGAGAGAGGAGAGACAGAGGGAGGTCTTGAGAGAGGAGAGACAGAGGGAGGTCTGGAGAGAGGAGAGGGGGCGGGATTCTCCAATATTAATTTGATTAGACTGCAGAGTGCAGACAGACATTAAGTTAAGCACCATCGGATTTGCAGACATTTAATTTGATCAGCAGCAGACTGCAGACTCAATGAGCTGCTTCCAGTCAGATGCCTCCTCAGGCAGCCACCACCTGACCGTGTGAAGAGAAGACCATTCTGGAGGAACGTCAGTCCCAGGAGGTCCTGATTCTGAATACTAGCAAGTCTGATACACGCTTTTCCTTTTCTTCATCACTATTACGCCCCAGCCAATCATGTATGTTATAAACAAGTTCTATCCAATTACATAACATGCTGGGCCTAATGAGATCACTAAAATGTGCCAAAAGATAAAACGGGAGGTAGAACATTACTTGTGAGTTCTTCTGAGAAGTAGTCTTGAAGAAGATGCTAAAGGGTTAGAATATCAAAGCTATCAGCTGCAGATCACGTTCCCGGGATGCATACAGACAGTAGCTGCCAAGCAGCGGCCATTTAGGGAGCAGGGCCAAAGCCCAGCGGTCTATTTCAGCTTAATTAGACCCACCCACCAGCAAATGGATCATGTGTTAAGCACTGAGGTTGACACATTAGACCAACATTAAACTCTACAAAAACAAAGACAATGAAAAGCCAAGATTTCAACAATAACATTAAACCTGCAAAAACCATCAGGGCTTTGTGTGAGAGTTGATACCGTACGACACGCCCTAACCCTAACCCTAACCCTAACCCTAACCCTAACCCTAACCCTAACCCTAACCCTAACCCTGGGCTCTTCCTCGTTTGAGCCTGCTTCTATGCAGGACCTGGGTGTTTGGGGTTGTGGTGTTAAGCTCAGATTCCCCTCTGAATGTGTTGTTGACCGGCTCAGCTTGTGTGTGTGCATGTATGTGTGTGTATGTGTGTGTGTGTGTGTGTGTGTGTGTGTGTGTGTGTGTGTGTGTGTGTGTGGTGTGTGTGTTAGCTCAGCCTCGGGGAATCTGCTGTACTGTAGCTCCACTGTTGCGCACCACTGTTCTTGGTCTTTCCCTCAAGACCAGGCTTGATCAGGCCTCTCCAGCCCCACGCCTCCTCCACCGTCCCCTAACCCTACAGGGAGGCCAGCAGCCCCACGCCTCCTCCACCGTCCCCTAACCCTACAGGGAGGCCAGCAGCCCCACGCCTCCTCCACCGTCCCCTAACCCTAACCCTACAGGGAGGCCAGCAGCCCCACGCCTCCTCCACCGTCCCCTAACCCTAACCCTACAGGGAGGCCAGCAGCCCCACGCCTCCTCCACCGTCCCCTAACCCTAACCCTACAGGGAGGCCAGCAGCCCCACGCCTCCTCCACCGTCCCCTAACCCTAACCCTACAGGGAGGCCAGCAGCCCCACGCCTCCTCCACCGTCCCCTAACCCTAACCCTACAGGGAGGCCAGCAGCCCCACGCCTCCTCCACCTCCCTACGGGGAGGGGGTCTCAGCTTCCTGAAGGCCATATGACCAGGCCTACAGCCAGATGGACTACGCTGACACGTCTGGAAGGAGCTGAGATATTCCTGACCCGGAATCGGAGAAAGCTATTTTTAGACGCCAAGGAAACAGAATTCCTCAACTGATTCCATTAATATTGAGATGATTTATGAAGGACTAATGTGATAGGGTGCTCATAGGAATCATATATCTACTGTTCTGACAGTATCAATCACCTGATGATTGATGAGCAACATTCCCTTTCATCAGAGTGATGGCTGCGTCCTCCGGGGAGATGACCGGTGCCCTTTAACCTCCTCAGGCTACTGATAAAAACACAATCCCGATGAAAGGTTTGTGTGTGCAAGGCATCTTATTTGACAGAAGAAGGGATTCGATCCTTGGACTCACAGCCGACCTCATGTAAACATGGAGCCTAAGCATGGCTGGCATCGGGACTCAACCGCTAGGCTTCCTGGGTGGCATAGAGAAAACAGGGATGCATCTTGGGTGTCTGTCTGTGTGTGTGCGCGCGTTTGAGTGTGCGCATGTGTGTGCATGCGTGTGTGTGTGTAGGCCTGTGTGGAGGTTTCTAGGCGGAGGTTTCTGTGTGGAGGTGCAGTAAGAAGGAGGTTTCCAGGAGGCGCCCGTAGAGGGGGGGGGGTCCTGTCACGGCACCACCGCGTCAGCCTAGTCCCCCTCCTCAGCCCCCTGACTCCGGACCGAGCCCCGGTTCTGACTCTGGTCCCAGGCCTGTCCCCGTCTCTCCAGTGCCGGACTCCGTTTCCCCCAGCACCTCCCAGAGCCTGCAGCGGGAACTGCGGGCACGTCTGCGGTCACAAGCTAGACACGCCCCCGACGCACACCTGCCGCGCATCAACTTGATTGCCTCTCCCCCACACCTCAACGCACCTGGTCCTGATCAGCCAATCGCCAGCAGGATAAGAAGCCGGTCCACACAGCCCTCTGTGCCAGATCGTTGACTCACCTAGTCGGTAATTAGCGCCTCCAGCCTTACCAAGCCTAGATTTCCTAAGCCTCACCTTACCCTGTTCTCCCGTCTTCCCAGCTTCCAGATCCTGCCTGACCCACGCCTGTACGACTACCACGCTCCTGCCTGACCCACGCCTGTACGACTACCACGCTCCTGCCTGACCCACGCGCTCCTGCCTGACCCACGCCTGTACGACTACCACGCTCCTGCCTGACCCACGCCTGTACGACTACCACGCTCCTGCCTGACCCACGCCTGTACGACTACCACGCTCCTGCCTGACCCACGCCTGTACGACTACCACGCTCCTGCCTGACCCACGCGCTCCTGCCTGACCCACGCCTGTACGACTACCACGCTCCTGCCTGACCCACGCCTGTACGACAATCCCGCTCCTGCCTAACCCACGCCTGTACGACTACCACGCTCCTGCCTGACCCACGCCTGTACGACTACCACGCTCCTGCCTGACCCACGCCTGTACGACTACCACATTACAAATCACAATGGATCCGGGAAACAGCTAAACATCATGAACATTTTAAAGTCTGAATGAAGTTTCTAGCACAAAGTATGAAGAACTAGTTAAGGTTCAAAAAAGTGGGGAGAATAATAAGAAAGAAAGAAAGAAATAGTGGAAATATCACAAGTTGGGCCTAATAAATTTACAGGTTCTCATGCAGTCTCATGTCACGAAAATGGTTTTTGGGGTCTTGCTAAGGCCAATTCATAAACTAATAGCAAGTAAAGGTGAATATTGTACCATAAAAAAAGTTAATCATTGAGCTTTAAACCCCAGCGTTCAAAAATGTTCTGCAGTAGCTCTGAATCTAATGACTCAACAATTAGGCCTAAAATCCATCATTCTGCTGCAAAGATGCCATGGTGATAGCGGTGCAAAGATCTCTCCAAACAATGTTTCCTATCAAGAGTCGCCAGTCTTTATCACGTGGAATAAAAGGCAGAGGCTATTATAGACGTTTTAATCCGAAGCGAAAGAATAGCCTAGACTTTGGCTACATCGAAAATAAACATTAGAGAATGGAATGTGGATTGGATCATAGCACATTTTAAAATAGCCTAAGTGTAATATGCTCAACAAACAGACCCTATGCCATTGCCCAGCCAATGATTGGGCTGCATCAGTGTCCTCTTTCCACCTGTGGGAGGATTGCCTGTCGGCAGAGAACATGCAAGTAGCTCCTCTTCATGTTCTATACTGTATATTAAGGGTCGCTCTCATCAGCAGGGTCAGAGAAAAGCTCTTTGCATCATTAGCCATTCCAATGACTCAATCTGAGTAGCTTCACCCACACCACCCTCATCCTCCTCCACCCTGTCCACAAATAGGGAGGCCTCCAGCTCTCCACTGCTCAGCTGCTCAAGCAGAATAATGCAAGCATGTTGTGCAACAGTGCAAAACGCTAGCTAGCATTCCAGAAATATCCCCAACAGAGGAGAGTTGGAGCGGAGCATCAAGTAGAATGAGGAGATGTCACAGGATCATTTCTTCAGCAGTGTTTCTCTGTCAATGATGATTGTTGTGTAGAATGATGTGGAATCAATTCTGTATTCATTTTGAGCACCCAAAACAATAAAGCTTAGCCACAGACTCCACAGTATTTAACATTTCATCCATAACAAACACACAGTAAGAAAATAAGAGCACACAGGACAGGTACTCCATGACCTTGATGCCCTCAGCTTTCATAACAACTAGGCTTACTGCAGCAGGGAGTTCTCTGAGCTTACTCTGTTAGTCAGTTGTTGCCTTTTATTAGGACCATGTAGTGTAAACTTAAGAGGGAAAAGCACTAAAGCTGCCCTTTTGTTTCAATGACCCATGACCCCCCTGGTTCTGCTTTGCCAAGGATGTGCTGTTTCACAGCAGTTTGAAACCGCAGTGCGCAGACAGCCTAGCGGGGAAGGATCTCTGTGGCTGGAAGCCAATCACTGGCCTCTGTGAGCTGGTTAACACGTTTATTTGCAGTCTTCCTGTTTCAAGACAGGCCTAAATGCAAAATGAAACAAAGCTCACATCTAACGTTACCATAACTTGGGCAGAGGTATTAACCAACTCCATATCAATCTTTTATTAGTGGGAAAAGATTGTAGAAGTGAGTCCATTCCATCAGCAACCCGCTTTTAAATATCTGGCCAGGGACAGCAATGGAAACTAGCCATTTGGGCTAAATCTGGCTCATAGTATTGTACTATGGATTTATGTGCATTGTCCCTTAACAAATAAATAAATACAAATATACTAAATTAAGGCAACGGTGTTATTCAGCAGTTTAACAATATAGCGTATATAGCCAACATTCAATCCATTAGTCTAGTGCTGCTGTCCACTACTTAGGCTATTGGCTGGACATCACCTTAGCAATGAAATGCGGAATATATTGTGATATAAAGATTTATTTAGTAGGTAAGCTATGACGCTATTAATAACTACTGTCTAACTAGATTCACGACAGATGAATTATGAAGCTGCACTGAAGCAAATGCATGTTCATCCATCCATCCATCCCTGCCTGCCATGAAGACAAGCTAACGCTATGCTAGCTACAACCAGACCTGCCTGTATGTCCAGCTAGCTACAACCAGACCTGCCTGTATGTCCAGACCTGCCTGTATGTCCAGCTAGCTACAACCAGACCTGCCTGTATGTCCAGCTAGCTACAACCAGACCTGCCTGTATGTCCAGCTAGCTACAACCAGACCTGCCTGTATGTCCAGCTAGCTGCACTGCAGCACAGAAGAGACGGGCTGGAGGGACAAGCTGCACTTAGGATTTACAACCAGTCCTGCTCTGCTTATGAACATAGATGGCTACAGTCTGACCCACAGTAGGACCCACAGTAGGACCCACAGGATGACCCACAGTAGGACCCACAGTAGGACCCACAGGATGACCCACAGTAGGACCCACAGTAGGAACCACAGTCTGACCCACAGTCTGACCCACAGGATGACCCACAGGATGACCCACAGTAGGACCCACAGTATGACCCACAGTATGAACCACAGTATGACCCACCTCGTCTGCTCCAGTAGGCGCAAGGCTAACGCTGGACCAGCCTAGCAGCTACCCTCGTCTCGTCTCTTAAGTGACAGGTTACTATGAGTCAGCTAGCTAGGGTTAGGGTTAGGGCTAGGGTTAGGGTTAGGGTTAGGGTTAGCTAGGGTTAGGGTTAGCTAGGGTTAGGGTTAGCTAGGGTTAGGGTTAGGGTTAGGGTTAGCTAGGGTTAGGGTTAGGGTTAGCTATCTGTCTATTATGAGGACGGGCAACCCGCGCAGCCACATCAAACACAGATATGAGTCGTGAGAGTTGCTACTAGTTTAGATTAGTAGCGTTACCATGTCCAGCAGGATGAACAGCTGCTCCAGCACTACGGTAACGGTCACGTTACACATCAGATTGAGATTAACGGTCACGTTACACATCAGATTGAGATTAACGGTCACGTTACACATCAGATTGAGATTAACGGTCACGTTACACATCCGAACCAGAATGACTGAGAACAATCTGGCGCCGGTCTAAAGTTACCAGGAAACTCACTCAATTTGCCAAAGACGGACGTATTTTGGTTAATAATTGACATATTCAGTGCATAGACACTTCTTACCTTTTGCTAAATCCTTTTCGATTCCAGTCCTTGTGAATGTGTAACGGAAGGGTTAGGGTTAGGGAGAGTTAGGGGTGTTTAGGAGGACCAGGATCCTAACGTCTCTCGTCTCACCGCTTTGACTCAGAGCCTCCACGCGCACACAAGCCCCGCCCCGCCTCCACGCGCACACAAGCCCCGCCCCGCCCGCACGCGCACACAAGCCCCGCCCCGCCCGCACGCGCCGTTTCCCGCTCCAACAGGGATTGCGCAATCCTTTCACTGCAGGCTTGAACCTCCAATCACTCCTCTGTTCTCATGGGTTAGGGTTAGGGTTAGGGTTCACTGCAGGCTTGAACCTCCAATCACTCCTCTGTTCTCATGTTATCGATTGAGTCAAGTACCTACATTACTATACCACTATTAAATAGAATAGTCACCGAAATTATCTTTATATTATTAAATATGTGCTGATGTATCCCAAACCTGTAGGCTACACTGGACAGTGTAAGTTTACGAATTCCCACAATGTGCAGGTGAGACAGTGAATGATACAGGTGAGATAGTGAATGATACAGGTGAGATAGTGAATGATACAGGTGAGATAGTGAATGATCCAGGCTGGAGACATGAATGAAGTTCACCTTTCTTCTTTAATGGTAGGATGGCAGGCTACAGCAAATGTCAGCAGCATCACCTCAACAAACACAGACACTGTGTCGACAGCTCAGGTGCACATCAGTAGATCTAACTCATCTATAGCCTACTTAACAATTAAGTTATGCCAATTAAGTTAACGGACATATCTAAATACATTGTACATTCATACATTTCTGATTATGTTCAAGCACTAGAACGGTAGAGGGACACTCAGCACAACTACATAATCATTAAAAAAGCCAACTTGTCAAATCAATTGTTGATGGTTAAAGCGCACAGGAAACTTTCTGAGATGAGGGAGGGACGAGGAAAAATCCATAACTAGAGAATAAGATCCCATCGTCCTCTATTCACGTGGTCAGCCTGCGCCGTTTACAGCCTGGTCAGCCCGTATGGCTGGAGTGCTGTGTGAGGATGTAGTTGTGCTGACTCAGGCTGTGTGAGGATGTAGTTGTGCTGACTCAGGGTCAAGGTGCTGAGAAGGTAGAGCAGTAGCTGTGCTAGTAGCTGTGCTAGTAGCTGTGCTAGTAGCTGTGCTAGTAGCTGTGCTAGTAGCTGTACTAGTAGCTGTACTAGTACAGTAGCTGTGCTGGTACCCAGACAGCCATGCTTGCAGTGTGAAGGTTCGACTAGGAAGCATGAAGAGCTCAGTCTTTCAGGACCAGCGGTGCTTTGACTTGAGCAGCGACCTCGGCCCCCATGAGCTCCTCCACGATGGCCAGAGCAAACTCAAAGCTGGTTCCTGGTCCACGGCTGGTGATCAGCTGGCCATCCTTCTGGACCCGGGCCTCAGAATATGTGTAGTGGTCTGGAGAGAGGAGATCAGGAGGAGAGAGGAGATCAGGAGGAGAGAGGACGTCAGAAGGAGAGAGGACATCAGGAGGAGAGACGACATCAGGAGGAGAGAGGACGTCAGGAGGAGAGAGGACGTCAGGAGGAGAGAGGACGTCAGGAGGAGAGAGGACATCAGGAGGAGAGAGGACGTCAGGAGGAGAGAGGACGTCAGGAGGAGAGAGGACATCAGGAGGAGAGAGGACGTCAGGAGGAGAGAGGAGATCAGGAGGAGAGAGGCTGGTGAGTCCTGTCATACAGATATGCAGCCAGGCCTCCGACAGACACTTCAGACATGACACTCAGATAGACAAGACACTCAGATAGACAAGACACTCAGATAGACAAGACACTCAGATAGACAAGACACTCAGATAGAACACTTGAGTGAAAAAAAAAGACATCCAATGACCTATTTCTGGACTATCTTGCTCCAGACTACACCTTGGACTGGACCACATGCCATATTCTAATAGAACTTTGTCTTTGAGTGCACTTAATTAGAATAATCATGGAATTCCATTAACACTTGGCATTGTGTGTGGTCCAGGACAGGGTCTGGGTGGGTGGGATCTCCCTGCACCCACTCTGTGGAGACTTGGTGCACAATGACTGAGCACGAATCTCTTCAGTACAACAAACAGCTGTTACAGCGACCTCTGCTGGATACACAAATAACTTGCAATGCATAGTGCTTACCATTCAAGTTATATAACTATGACTAGTGGTTATCACTTGAAGTTTGTTTGTTTGTTTATATTCACCCCCGGTCATCATCTTGTCCTTGGCACCAGGGTGGGTGGTGACTGTGCTGCCGTAGGCGATGCCGTGGGCCCGGAGAGCTGTTGGACCTGGGCTCCCGGGTCAGAGCAGAGAAACACACAGCATATTCACCTTTTACATGACCAGGACTGGACATTTACATGCAGTTACAGTACCAGGACTGTGGCCTGGTGGTGCCATGATGCAGTTCGATACAGGGCAGCTGCCTGTTATTAACGGGTCATATCTAGTGTATAGAGCATCACTGTATGTGTATGTATAGCATGTAATACATCCATTCCTTTATTTATTTTGTTTTTTTTAATGCAATTTGTAAGTATTTGTAACTGAGCAAATCATGGAGCCGGCAGTAACATTTCACTGTATATATTTACATGTACCAAATATAATCAGAAAAATAATAAATTGACTGCATGTAGGCGGCTACTGTACCCTAACCCCGACTGTACAAGTTTGATACCACTACTTTAAAGTGAGACTCAAACGTACTACATGAGTCATGACAACCAATAAAGATCTAATATTAAACACAGTTTATATTCACAGAGAGGAAATACAGAGGGATGAAAAATAATGGATATTGCTGCTGCATTAACATTGGCAGTGTCCTAGGACTGCAGCTAGCTCACCTACCCACCGTTAATAAATAGAAAGTTATTGATCACGCTCCTGGCTGCCTTTCCATGCAGTCTAAAGATTACACTGTCCTCTGGCAGAGCAGCAGTGTGCCGGACACGGTCCAGGCAGCGAGCTGCTCCTGTTACAGCCCTGCCCACAGCAGTCCCAGGGAGGGCTAACCCTAACCCTAACCCTAACCCTAACCCCAGGAGAGGCAGTGTGCCGGACACGGTCCAGGCAGCGAGCTGCTCCTGTTACAGCCCTGCCCACAGCAGTCCCAGAGACCCAGGTAATGTCAGAGTGGAAGGAGGAGGAGAGGCAGTGTGCATCTCACTATGTAAGAATGACCCTCAAATCTCCTTTTATGTACATACAGTAATATTATTCATTAACTAAAGCTCAAAAAGCTCTATATCACCATGATATCAAGAATGCCACAATACCAGCAACGATAAGGGGATGGAATGCTGCAGAAGTTAGAGGAGACTTATGTGTTTCTTATCTGTTTTGAACTATTGTGATCATAAATCACAGTTAACCTACTACATTACGTACCTGTAATGTAAGCTATGAGAACAGTAAAGTACCATCAACCCCTTCCTTTAAAGGGCTTCTTTTCTTTGAGGAACAATGGTCAAGGAAAGGTTCTGAGGGCTGGGCAGCACAATGGGCCGGTTCATTATCCGTTCCGCTGGGGTTGTCAGACGTTCTCTAGGCGCCCATCACCCTGCTCTGCCACATGCGTCCTGACTCACACCGACAACCCCTGACCCTGACCCTGACCCTGACCCTGACTCACACCCCCAACCCCCAACCCTGACCCTGACTCACACCCCCAACCCCCAACCCTGACCCTGACTCACACCCCCAACCCCCAACCCTGACCCTGACTCACACCCCCAACCCCCAACCCTGACCCTGACCCTGACTCACACCCCCAACCCCCAACCCTGACCCTGACCCTGACTCACACCGACAACCCCTGACCCTGACCCTGACTCACACCGACAACCCCCAACCCTGACCCTGACTCACACCCCCAACCCTGACCCTGACCCTGACTCACACCGACAACCCTGACCCTGACCCTGACTCACACCCCCAACCCTGACCCTGACTCACACCCCCAACCCCCAACCCCCAACCCTGACCCTGACTCACACCCCCAACCCCCAACCCTGACCCTGACCCTGACTCACACCCCCAACCCCCAACCCTGACTCACACCCCCAACCCCCAACCCTGACCCTGACCCTGACTCACACCCCCAACCCCCAACCCTGACCCTGACTCACACCCCCAACCCCCAACCCTGACTCACACCGACAACCCCCAACCCTGACCCTGACTCACACGCATATCCTTCCAGTGACGGTCATCAGTAGGAACATGTAAGAACATCTCAGTGGCATTGGGCTTCCTTCAATGGCACTAGCACTTCAATTAAAAGTCTTGAATTGTCTTATACTGTACGTATGTGACCATTATACGGTCAGTATTGATAATCCTCTGATTTTAAAGTAAACTATAGCCTAATTTATGACACAAATGAGACTATAGTTTACTTTTAAATCAGAGTATTATACAAAGCATATGACTGGCTGAAGGTTACTAAAAGATTGAATGGAATTTCGGTCAACAAAGCCCAAGCTTGCCCTTATCCAGACGTGACAACTCTCCCCTTTAAGAATAACAAAAGAGCACAACAGGGAAAAAGAATGGAGAGTAGGGAAGCAGATTCTGTTACAGAGTAGAGGTGGTGGATAGGGTTTTAAATAACTACTTCTTTGTGCCCGATTGTCCTTGTCTGGTCTAACAGAACAGGACTGTTCCTTAAACACAGCCCCCTCCCCCCCGACACCCCAGGCCCACTCAAGCAACGGCTTCAGTATCTGAAAACATTTCTCATTTTTCAACCCAGCTCTGGTGTGGGATGGGTTACTAGTACCTCTGGTGTGGGATGGATTACTAGTACCTCTGGTGTGGGATGGGTTACTAGTACCTCTGGTGTGGGATGGATTACTAGTACCTCTGGTGTGGGATGGGTTACTAGTACCTGCACAGACAGCTCTGGTGTGGGATGGGTTACTAGTACCTGCACAGACAGCTCTGGTGTGGGATGGGTTACTAGTACCTGCACAGACAGCTCTGGTCTGGGATGGGTTACTAGTACCTCTGGTCTGGGATGGGTTACTAGTACCTGCACAGACAGCTCTGGTGTGGGATGGGTTACTAGTACCTGCACAGACAGCTCTGGTGTGGGATGGGTTACTAGTACCTGCACAGACAGCTCTGGTCTGGGATGGGTTACTAGTACCTCTGGTGTGGGATGGGTTACTAGTACCTGCACAGACAGCTCTGGTGTGGGATGGGTTACTAGTACCTCTGGTGTGGGATGGGTTACTAGTACCTGCACAGACAGCTCTGGTGTGGGATGGGTTACTAGTACCTGCACAGATGGCAGCAATCAGGCCTTTCCTGCCCTCCTGGTCCTTCAACACCTCTTTCACAGCAGGAGACTTCAATAGACAAAATAAAAAAGAGAGACAGTCTAATTCAGTGTCGAGATAATTGCATTTCAATCATTCTGAGTGGAAAACCGAGTAGTTGGAGAGTTATTTTCAGAGTGAATCATCTTTTATATCCTAATACATTATGTGGTTTAAGAGTGCTTGTTAGTATGTGGAGACTAGAGTATGTGGGGTGATTTTCTCTAGGGCATTCACTTATTCACTTATCCACAGATATCCCAGATTTCATCTCTCACCTCTGACAGGTTCTGGGCACCAAGCGCTCCTCCAGGCAGAAGCACTACATCATAGGGACCCTAGGAGACCAGACATCACAGGAGAAATGGCCATGAGAACAACATTAGCATTTATCCAAGATTGTCTCAGTTAAATTCAGAATGAGTTAAGTGAATCTGAATATTTGATTCAGTACCACAGCAGCCAGGCCTGCTAACTCTCTTTGTTTGATCACAAACAGCATCCAAAAACCAGCATCTTCTACACAAAGACCTCAGGCAGGGTTAACCGCTTCTATTACATGTTCTATCCCTACTGATGCATGTGGAGGAGGCAGGGCATGAGAAGGCATGTCTGACCTGCTGGCGGGCGTCCTCCAGGCTGGCATCAGGGCAGATGAGGACGTCTCTGCTGCAACGCACTGGCTCTTTCCCTGTCAGGCCAGCTACCGTCACTGCAATCTGCAGTATGGAAGCATTACAAAACCACGTACAGACTAAACATGATCCTCATATAAGGAACACGTACAGCCTAAACATGATCCTCATATAAGGAACACGTACAGCCTAAACATGATCCTCATATAAGGAACACGTACAGCCTAAACATGATCCTCATATAAGGAACACGTTCAGCCTAAACATGATCCTCATATAAGGAACACGTTCAGCCTAAACATGATCATATGAGCCAAGCCAGAGTTTGGGTGGTTCACAGTGAGTAAAAAGTCCCAATTTGTAAATGTCTTTAATTAATCTGGTTGTATGAGTGCAACATCCGTAGCTAAGGCTTCTATTTTGAAAGGTCCATCTACTGTAAACTTTGACATTTACACTGGCCAAACATTCACCTTACATAGTTTGCGAACAGCACGACACCACATATATTAGCATGCCATAGGCAAAACATTAGCTCACTAAGTCACTAAGTTAATACGAGTCCTAATTGTCTCAGTGACTGCTAGCTAGCTAGCTCTATTAGATCTGTCAGTAACTAGCGATGTGAAAGCAGTGGCTCATATCTGCTGTGTTGCCAATAAAATAATGATCCCTTGCTTTTGATACCCTCCTGTTAACAAGCTAACGTTATAGGTTATAGGTTAGCACTAGTTAGTTATAAGTTACCTAGCAGTGAAACTCACTCTTACCTAACCTTGTGCTAGCTAGCTAGTCTATACCGGTTAATAGGGTTAACCCTAACCCTAACCCTAGCTAGTCTATACCGGTTAATAGTGTTAACCCTAACCCTAACCCTAACCCTAGCTAGTCTATACCGGTTAAGAGGGTTAACCCTAACCCTAACCCTAGCTAGTCTATACCGGTTAAGAGGGTTAACCCTAACCCTAGCTAGTCTATACCGGTTAATAGGGTTAACCCTAACCCTAACCCTAGCTAGTCTATACCGGTTAAGAGGGTTAACCCTAACCCTAACCCTAGCTAGTCTATAGCGGTTAGCTACCAACCCCAGCTCTGCGCATCACGTCCACGGGAATCACCGTTTCCATCTCCTCTGCACCTGGTGAGAGGATCACTAAAGCTCTTCTGCCCGCCATGACTGCTGAGAGGGCGGGTGGGTGGGAGGTTGATGCTGCTGGCTAATATATAATATATATATATATATATATATATATATATAACTAGCTACCACCCACTGGCCTGTAGTTAACTACGGAAGCTTAGACGGGACATATATATATATATATAACTAGCTACCACCCACTGGCCTGTAGTTAACTACGGAAGCTTAGACGGGACAGAAATATGTTTATTCATTTTCGACAGGCATGGCAGGTAAGGGTTGTCCCCATGGGGTAGTCTAGTCACCTGGCTGCAGCACCAGGTAGCCTACGCATTTAGCATTGCTAAAACACTTTATTTATCATTGGTACTGTCAGGGGAAATAAATAACATTACAGTACTGCGCATGCGCCCTATGTCCACTAGAGGGCGACATCAACCTATATAAATGATTGATGTGCAATACTATTGTGTTGTTCATTGCGTAAAACAGATTTGTTTGTTTTGTTTTTTCCTCATAAAAGAATTGCCTCAATAGCCTTGTCCTGGTGGTTATTGTCATTGTATTCATTCAGAGGACACAGAATAGACGTAGCCTATACCAGTTAGACTAGATCTGAATGGGACCAATCTGCATGGGAACGGGTCTCAGCGTCTACAAACACAAGACCTGGAACCAATTAATAAATTAACCAATTCAAAAAATGTATTTATTATTCAACACGGATAGGCTACTGCTGAAATGGCAGGTGAATGGAGTCACCAAGTTCTTGAAGCTCTGTTTAAAAGATGCACTCCTAGCATCAAATCCCTCTCAGCCAGTGGGAGACAACTTTTAAGGCACATTGGGGAATTATATTTCCAGTGTAAATCCCAGACTTAATGTCTGGAGCTTTGGTGTTCGTGCAGCCGTCCCAGTTTAATGTGCCACTGCGGATTCTTCTGCACAGAATCACTTTCATATTTGCGGACGAACCATAGCGCCGGTGAAACAGCAGATTAGACCCCAGCGTAGGAGCTGGGATGAACCAGTCTCATTTCCCTAAAGCTGATATATTCATCCATTTAGTTATGTCAATAGTAGGGAATAGTATGGCTATGAATATGATGACCACACTCTGGAAATGACTGCCTGGTAAAAAAACAAACAAAAAAACAACAACTGAACATCAGGTAAACATGCTACTTAGTGTACAGTGCAGTGTGCTAGGCTAGTGCTTCTTACAGTGTGCAGTGTGCTAGGCTAGTGCTTCTTACAGTGTGCAGTGTGCTAGGCTAGTGCTTCTTACAGTGTGCGGACATTCTCTTTGTACACAATCTCATAGCACATCTGTCTTGATTCAGGAAGGTGATGATCATGATGATGATGATATACATCCACAATTTCAAATAGGAGTAGGCCTACAAATCGCCAGTGACACTTGTATCTCCCCCAAACACGGCTATCCCACAGAGCTTAAGGATACGACTTTCAGTTCCAAACAGATTTAATGCCAGAAATCTGCTAAGCAAAACATGCTAACGATGGACGTGGACATGTGACAGCCCGTTTGATCCACAGCTGGCAACTGCAAATCATCTCTGCTGAAGCCCCGCCCCTCTGGTGTCTATAAATTCTGCTCATTGGGCCACAGATGAGATGGTGTCGGTCTGTCGGAGTCGCTCAGTGACTCTTTATTCTCCAGCTTATTATAACTCAGTGACTCTTATTATTCTCCATCTCTCCCTGGTGCTACAAGCCAGCCAGGCCTTGTGCTTCGGTTTTATCTGGTCCTCCACAGAGGCCTTCTTACAAACCTGAAGGGCTTCTGGAACCAAATCACCAGGGATTCTAGAATCCAGAATCATGAGAGATAGAGGGAAGACGGAAATCCACTGACAAAAATGAGGAAATTCCACAAATTACCATTTGTCATAAAGTAATCCTGTTACTATTGCTGTGAATATGAAACGGTGTAAACATGAAAATAAACTAGTGTGAATGTAGGCTACAATCACAAGGCTCTGTTGGGTTGAGATATACTGCTATACCCCTCCTTTAGATTCCCAGGAAAGAGGTGCCACATTTCTCAAAGTGGTCACAGTAAATTGGGTTCTACGGGGAGAGATTAAAACATTTCAGAATATTTTCCAAATTTATTGAATTGGTTTATTTGGGGGGAAAAAGAAGAAGAAAAAGAAATAGCAGTCTGTGTGTGATCATGTGTGATCGTGCATCAACTCGGTGGCAGTAAGCCTAACTGGTGATTTCTCCTTTTAATCAGGTGAAGGCATCTCATTTTCAGATTCACCACAGCTTGTTTTGTCGCTCAGTTGGATGAGGGATGAATATTTAGTGACATTTTATCTGCCCATCTGTGCGCAGGCTTTATCCTGAGTCAGTTTCACGCGTTGTGAGGCACCACGAGCATGCGATGAGTGACAAGCATATAATCTTGATTGCATCTCAACGATATTACCTTATGCTGCCAAGCACTCAGGTGACAGCTGGGCGACTCTGTGACTGACTGAGTGTGTGTGTGTGTGTGTGTGTGTGTGTGTGTGTGTGTGTGTATGCGTGCCTGCATGCGTGCGTTTGAGATGGGGCTGGGGAAAAGGTGACATTGAACCATTGAGCGCTCAGCACCTGTGTTGGTAGATGGTAGATGTCCAAAATGGACACAAGGTGGCGCTAACTGAGTAATTTACACTTTCAAGACTTCAGATTCATAAGGCATTTCTTTTTATGCATTTAAGCATTTATTTATGTTGTTATTTATGGAGAGAGTAGTGTTGTTTAATAAGAGTTAAAATTAAAATGACCTGTGATCAGGTCTAAAAATGAACAACTAACAACTAATTGAACTATTCATTATATGCTGTTCTATTTTCAACTGTTTGAATCCATTCATAAGTTATTTACAACTACAGAGAAAGTATTGCACACTGAGCGCTGGATAAGAGTGTAGGTTTACAGGCTGCAGTAATGTCGTGCTCTCATGGCCTCTCCCTTCCTCCTATAGGGGCAGGCCTACAAAGAGACACTCGGCATGTCTCAAATACCCATCTCTCTCACTGGTATCATTTTCTCTCTGTGTTTCTGTGAGCCTACACCTCTCTCCCTCTCTCTCTCTCTCTCTCCCTCTCTCTCTCTCTCTCTAGTAGATTCTCTACTGCCTGGCCTATCAGGGATGCTGATGACCCCCCTCCCTCCAGCCTCCTCCTCCCCAGAGAGGATTAGTGTCGTGTGCCTAACGAAGTGGTGCTGCTGAGAGGGTCCAACTCACAACCCACAGGCCCAACCCACGGGCCCAACCCACAGGCCCAACCCACGGGCCCAACCCACAGGCCCAACCCCAACCCACGGGCCCAACTCACAGGCTTAACCCACAGGCCCAACCCAGGGGCCCAGCCTCAGCCACGGCTCTGCCCCGCTCCACTCTGCTTGGCCGGGCGGAGCTCTGTCGATGTCTCCCCTGTCTGTGAAGGTCTCCCCTGTCTGTGAAGGTCTCCCCGGTCTGTGGAGGTGTGGAGGTCTCCCCTGTCTGTGGAGGTGTGGAGGTCTCCCCTGTCTGTGAAGGTCTCCCCGGTCTGTGGAGGTGTGGAGGTCTCCCCTGTCGGTGGAGGTCTCCCCTGTCTGTGAAGGTCTCCCCGGTCTGTGGAGGTCTCCCCTGTCTGTGGAGGTGTGGAGGTCTCCCCTGTCTGTGGAGGTGTGGAGGTCTCCCCGGTCTGTGGAGGTCTCCCCTGTCGGTGGAGGTGTGGAGGTCTCCCCTGTCTGTGGAGGTCTCCCCTGGTCTCCCCTGTGTGTGGAGGTCTCCCCTGCTGTCGTCTCTCCTCTCCCTGGGAGCTCTGTTGCTCGGTGATAGACTCTGAGTGGGTGTATTCATGTTGTTGCCATAGAGGCACAGTCAGATTATCCCTGGCTTAAATACTGGGTGCTTATTACCCCTAACCCTAACCCTCTAAAACCAGGACCATATTACTACTGTTAAAATATTTAAGACTAAAAACAGAAGGAGCCATTAAGAACAAATTCTTATTACCATAGGAGCCTGGCAACTGGTGTGATTACCCAAATCGAAAACCACATAACTCTACATGTGTGCAAAACAGTTTGTCTGGGGCCTCGTAAACCTCGTCACAAGAGATGCTTGATTAACCCCTGGCTGTAGGTCCAGGCAGGCCTGTGAGCACAGGACCCCTGGTTTGGGATGGAGGGCCATTAGGGACAGGACAGGATCCCTGGTTTGGGATGGATGGGCATTAGGGACAGGACAGGACCCCTGGTTTAGGATGGATGGGCATTAGGGACAGGACAGGACCCCTGGTTTGGGATGGATGGGCATTAGGGACAGGACAGGACCCCTGGTTTGGGATGGATGGGCATTAGGGACAGGACAGGACCCCTGGTTTGGGATGGAGGGCCATTAGGGACAGGACAGGACCCCTGGTTTGGGATGGAGGGCCATTAGGGACAGGACAGGTGAACCCTGCAGCTGCTGCCCCCGTTACTCCCTGAAACCACCAGTGTAACCAATGAGGTCCGGGCTCTCCCCCACAGCAGCCCCCTGTTCTCACAGCAGCGGGTGGCTCAGGCCATGTGATGCCCGTCTCTGGCTCGGCCTGTATTGAGTGTCTGGGTAATGTACCGGTGATTTACCCCCAGCCCATGCACACATATGGAGGCCATCAGTGCTCTTCTCAGCTGCAGCCACCCTCCCGGTGTTCTGGGTCTGGTCCCGCCTTCCCGAGCGGTTTGCTCTCTACCTCCGTCATGCCAGGGGGGATTCACACGGCTGTGTGCATGAAAGAACAAACTCTGTTAATACTTGGCTACGTTTACATGCCCATTCACACTTGATTATAGAGGAAAGCCATTGGTTGTAAATGATTTCAGTCTGAGTGGGAGAGTGGTTTAGGGCTGCATTCACTCCTTCAACACATTACCCTCTCCAGTGGCCTGTTATGGGGAACCATTTGATAGATATGTTGATGCCAACAAAGTATGACATACTTACACTGTGAGACAGATTTAGGCAGGCAGGAAGTCACAGCAGAGAGGTCACTGTTCAGAACACACAGGACACAGTGGCAGAGCCATTTGTTAGAATTTTGTCACCTTCTTAAAATCATCGCATAAGTCATATTTTCAAGTTTTTCAAAAGACACAAAAAATACAAAGGCCTAAGTCAACATACTACCTAGGCAGAGGTTGATAAAGGCCATTATCCAGGGTAGGGTTAGGGTAAGGGGTAGGGGTAGGGTAGGGGTAGGGGTAGGGGTAGGGTTAGGGTTAGGGTAAGGGGTAGGGGTAGGGTAAGGGTTAGGGTAAGGGTAAGGGGTAGGGTTAGGGTTAGGGTAGGGTTAGGGTTAGGGTTAGGGTTAGGGTAGGGTTAGGGGTAGGGTTAGGGGTAGGGGTAGGGTTAGGGTAAGGGTAAGGGTTAGGGGTAGGGTAAGGGTTAGGGTTAGGGTTAGGGACAGCGTGGTCTTTTCAACTGTAGTCAATGTTCCCAGAGGTGGCCAGCGTCATGAAGAGATGACTAAAGCAAAAACAAAAAAGGTTTTCCTCATAAAATGACTTGGGCCATTATTTTAAGAAGGTGACAATTTACATTTGGCCCAGTGACTCTACAAAAACTTGGAATAAATATCACTTGTGAGTCGGGTACCTGACAATGCAAGCACCTGTCTAACCCTAACCCAAACAGGTAACCAGGCTCTTTATTTCAATGGTGGTTTATGTTGAAAATGTTTTGACACTTAATACTCAACTTTTTATAGAAATTCATAGTGCATTATCTGACTCGATGTATGAGACTCTTCCAAACAACCCAAAAACCCCTCCCCCCTCCACACACACACACAAAACATTCCATGAAATGATAGTGTTTCATTATGATTGGAGGGGATACTTTCTGGCTGGTGTGTAATTTTTCCGCTGTTTGGTGGATTTAAACTACCAATGAGCACTCTGGTTGTCAATTATGCCTTTCTTTTTTCTCCCCACACCAATTCCCACATTTTTGATTTCCACTATAAAGAGGAAGGTGATATACCCCTATGATTGGAAATGCTCAATACACTTCTGGGAGCTGGTGCCACTGTCCGGAGCAGATAAGGCTGAGCATGCGAGATCTAGTCGTCTGAAGCAGCGCTGCCTCTACGCCGCGCAGTGGGAGAGGAGCATGCTGGGATACGCCGCTTTGAGAGCAGCCCTTTAATATCAGTGCTGCTGTAACATCAGTAAGGTGACATTTCGGCAGCTCCATCAAGATCCAACGGTGGCCATGCTGTTCCGACAATCAATTATCCATGCATAGCATCCCAGCACCAGTGTGCTGGACATGAATCAGCCCTGGACCAGCCCGCTTGATTCCCAAGAAAACATCCTTCTTTCATTCTACCTTTTAAGAACGAGAGAAATGCTCCAGTTTGCTGATAAGCGGATGGGGAGAGAAAACTTATAAAATAACCTAAATCACAGCTGTTATTTATTTGCATTATTGTGAGGAACTCAAGATTGGTTTTACTCCATGGACTGTGAATTGTAATCCACAGAGACACAATATCCAATGATAACCAACAATTACTGTGGCATATAGGACAAATATATTCTTTATGGCTCCGCCAGTGAGTTATATGTGATAGTGACAGCTGAGACATTGCATTATGTGAAGTTAATGTACTGTAGGAGTGAATAGTGTTGTGCTGTTCTTCCAGATGCCAACACCTCTACATAACCCTAACCCATCTATTTAGCCAGCTAGCCTGTTAGTCAATCAGCCAACCAGCCAACCAGCCAGTCAGTCAGTCAGTCAGTCAGTCAGTCAGTCAGTCAGTCAGTCAGTCAGCCAGCCATCCATCCAGTTAGTCAGTCTGTCATTCATCTCTCACTTAAATCAACCAACCAACCTTGGTGTGTAGGCGACTGTAGTGGTGTATTTGACGAGCATTACACTCTGGCATACCCTCCTCTTCTGTGCATCCAGCCATGCGTCCTGCTAGCCCATCAGCCCTGGGGTGGCGTGTTCAACCAGAAGCCCTGGGGTGGCGTGTTCAACCAGAAGCCCTGGGGTGGCATCAGCCCTGGGGTGGCGTGTTCAACCAGAAGCCCTGCGTTCTCCGGCACTCTCCTTCTTCATCTGCATCTGTATGCTATCACCTGCCAGCCAGACTGGCCTGTAGTTTGATGGATACAAATTGTGAGATCCTGTTGAGTGAATAATCGCACCAGTTTACAGAAGAGAGTGGATGTCGACTTGACAGACTGTGGGTTGCACACAGATTAGGGCTTCATGGGCAATCCCATAGTCTCTTTAAATCTGGACGTATGAATGTGAAATCAATGGTACATCCATACAACAGTTTGTTTGCTGGGCTCAGAGGGTCTTTGTCATGAAAATAAGAGGTGTGGGTCTTCACCTTAAGGATTGAGGACACAGAAAAAAGACCCTTACATGGAATTTAAGCTTGAAAATATCATTCATTTCCGACGGTATAAAGCCTTACCATTTGACAAAACATTTCAGACATTTCTATTTGACAAAAACAATCAAATGTACAGGAGAGAACCTGCCATCTGCTTTGTCCCAGGTTCTGTGTTTGATTATTTTATGTTGTTTATGGCTTGGTTAAACAGACTAATCTGAGTAGACAATCAACACCCTTGATTGGTTGGTTTTGCTGATTTTGGAGTACATATGTTCTCAACAGTACATGAAGGTGTACGGCCTGAAAGGCATCCACATAAAAAGCATTCCAGACCTAAGTTGGTATCTGTCCTGCAAACACTTGGCAGAAAGCAGCAAGTTGCCTCCCACAGTTGGTGCCCTTGCAGAACACATTAAACGTGTTTGGGTCCAAAGCAGGGTGTGGTGCCAAGCAACTGTGATGAGGCAAGATCTTTTTGACCCACTCCAACATGGCTACTATCAAGATCCCAATGGCAAGATGCTACCTTCCACAACAAAGGTTCCGCCTGCACCACAGGCCATTCTAGAGATGGCCTGAGAGCTACAGTGTGATGTCTGTATGACTACTAATACAAGACATAACTAGGTAACTAATAACTAACCCAGCTCCTACCACTCCCATCAGCGCCTCCCCCTATCCAAAGAGTAGCGCTGCCCCCTAGATGTCCAGCCCAGCCCAGCCCAGCCCAGCCCAGCCCAGCCCAGCCCAGCCCAGCCCAGTCCAGTCCAGTCCAGTCCAGTCCAGCCCAGCCAAGCCCAACCCAACCCAGCCCAGCCCAGCCCAGCCCAGCCCAGCCCAGCCCAGCCCAGCCCAGCCCAGTCCAGTCCAGCCCAGCCCAGCCCAGCCCAGCCCAGCCCAGCCCAGTCCAGCCCAGCCCAGCCCAGCCCAGCCCAGTCCAGCCCAGCCCAGCCTGCCGGCCCTGGGGCAGTGGAGAGCATGATTAAAGCCTGTGAGGGCCAGCAGGTAGCTCAGGACCAGACGCAGAGAGGAAAGGTGGGGTGCTGTTTGGCTTAAGTGTTTTTTATTAGGATGGATGGAGACCTAAGCCCCATAACGGCCCGTCAGCCCAGTCGCCCAGACAGGGGCCCTCTCTCTCAGCAGGCCCTCAGTGGACCCATATCAAAACACCGGCCCCTCACAGATATGCAGCATGGTCTCCTTTTGGCTTGGCTCAGCTTTCTCCCTCTCCAAATACAGACCCTGCATGCTGGAATTCTGCAATTTCCTTTATCATCTGCAACAAGCCCATTGCAAGATGGCTAAAACCAATAATCATTATCCCTGAAAACAAACTTGGCAGCGCGAGAGGTAGCACTCAAAGTGTACTGTGTGTGTTTGGGGGGTGGTACTGTGTGTGTGTTTGGGGGGTGGTACTGTGTGTGTTTGGGGGGTGGTACTGTGTGTGTGTTTGGGGGGTGGTACTGTGTGTGTGTTTGGGGGGTGGTACTGTGTGTGTTTGGGGGGTGGTACTGTGTGTGTGTTTGGGGGGTGGTACTGTGTGTGTGTTTGGGCCCTGGAATATAAGGCAACAACAAGGCTAGAGCGATGTTTATACAGTAGCCTGTCCCTTTCTCCTAGTGGGGTATATTAGAGCCAGCTGGCCTTGATGACATAACTTCCTCTTCCAGCTGTAGTGGTGTGATGACATGAACATGTGTAGGCGTGCTTTCACACTGCCCACAACCCACCCTGCAACAGCACACATCTGCCCTCAGCAAGGGGCATCTGAGGAGAGAGACAGCCCACAAACCAGAGCCACATTCAGAATCCGTTTGACAGGTAGTTTACAACATACTAGGAATTTGCTTTGGTCAATGCTGCATAACATGAAGACAACATTGGACAAGGTGCAGGACGAGACAGGACCGTGCAAATAAGCAGTACAGAATACGTATACAAAATACAATATAAACACAAAATACAAAATGGAGTGTGGTGAGTTTATATACAATGAGTGTACGAAAATGTAATGTGTGTGTAATGTTTATGTATACAGGGTGTGTGGTGTGTGTTACCTTCAAACATCATTTAAGACTGGCTAGCTTCTGTGCCAGTATTAACTTACAGACATATTGTGAACCTCTCATCCATCTCAACACTATATCTTCACCGATGGGAACAGTATGGAATGGGAAAACCTCACTGGCATTCCGATCCGGTTGTTCAATTTTGAGATGGAGTCATTTGTAAAGTACTATAGTTGTGGGAGAAAGTTGGAAAAAGAGCACTTCCCATGCGTTGTTTTCTCTGCTGTGACCTCACAGTGAAGGTGAAGGCATGGCGTCTCTCCTACACCGCTCAGTACATGAGCTGGCCTTGGGCACAGAGAGAGAGAGAGAGAGAGAGACAGACAAAGCGAGAGAGAGAAGTCAAAATGGTGGGGGGAGAGAGAGAGAGAGAGAGAGAGAGAGAGAGGGAGAGTTTAAGGTCCCAGCTGTTGTGCTCCAGTCGCAGGACCCTGGGAAAGTGTGCAATGCTGTATTTCCTGTAGAGACCCCTCAGCTAGAGCAGCCTGGCAGAGCGGGTTAGGGTTAGGGTTGGGGTTGGGGTTAGACTGTGGGTTAGGGTTAGGGTTGGGGTTGGGGTTAGACTGTGGGTTAGGGTTAGGGTTGGGGTTGGGGTTAGACAGTGGGTTAGGGTTGGGGTTAGCGGGATAGGGTTGGGGTTGGGGTTAGACTGTGCCAGACCCCTTCTCTCTGGGTTAGGGTTAGGGTTGGGGTTGGGGTTAGCGGGATAGGGTTGGGGTTGGGGTTAGACTGTGGGTTAGGGTTAGGGTTGGGGTTAGACTGGGTTAGGGTTAGGGTTGGGGTTAGGGTTGGGGTTAGACTGTGGGTTAGGGTTAGGGTTGGGGTTAGCGGGATAGGGTTGGGGTTGGGGTTAGCGGGATAGGGTTGGGGTTGGGGTTAGACTGTGGGTTAGGGTTGGGGTTGGGGTTAGACTGGGTTGGGGTTGGGGTTAGACTGTGGGTTAGGGTTGGGGTTAGCGGGTTGGGGTTGGGGTTAGACTGTGCCTGACCCCTTCTCTCTGCCAAGAGGCCGTGAGGAGCGTGGGGAGGACAGGAGAAGTGAAAAGATGAATGTGTCTCCTTTGCTTCTTTTATGATAAAATAATACATATTCATGAAATCAATGTCTGAGAATACAATATTTGTATTTGGAAATATACACTTCCAAATGTATGCTTTATATAAGTGTGCACCTGATCTGTTCGGTTCGGTATGGGCCAAGGGCCAAAAGCATGTGAATTCATTCTGAGGGTTTCTTTGTTGTCGAGAGGCTGCGGGTTGTGGCCTATAGGAGTGGAGATACTGACTTCTCTATCTCTGTAATGTTTCATTGAATAAAACAAACTCCTAAGCCCTCGGTCGACTTTCCTCCCTAACCTCTGAAATGAGACTTTATGTTTCATAGCAACAGCATCTCGGTTACACCAATAATCCTGCAAATGAAATCGATTTCCCCTCTCGCTCCTCCAATTCTGATCACAGCTGGGTTTCCCATATGTGGCATTAGCGGGCTGGAGCACCCGGGCCCTGATCTAAAGCTGGAGAATTCTGGGCACACCGCAACATCAAATCCCATTGTAATTACCTTCATGCAAACATAGGGAGCCTCTCGAACACAATATGGGTTTGAATAAATGGGATTTGTGTCCATTGTTCTTGAATTAATCTCATAAAATTGTTTGGAGCTATTTCTCAACATGCTCAAGAAAATTGAGGAGCACTGTGCACAATAATAATGCACTTTTGAAAATATGTGCAGCACAATTGTGTGTCTCACTATAGCCAGCGCAGATCTGCTTCCATACGGACTGTGCTAGAACACAGCGGAGTAACAAGCAATAGAAGGTAATTCTATATTGCATAAATTCCAATTATTAAGATATAAATTTAAAAGGACAATCACCACATTTAGCTTTTTGCTTGATATTAAATGATTTCCATCTGTATGCATTTGCTCCATACAGATGGGTTAGCAATGGATTTTTCCAATGTGCTTTTTGGTGTATTTTCAGCCTGATGTTGGCACAGTAAATAACATGCTGTTGCTGCATCGGTCAGTTACGTAGATGTCTATGTATATCGTCTATGTATATGTACGTAGATGTCTCTGCCGACTGACGGAGAAGCATCGGTCAGTTACGTAGATGTCTCTGCCGACTGACGGAGAAGCATCGGTCAGTTACGTAGATGTCTCTGCCGACTGACGGAGAAGCATCGGTCAGTTACGTAGATGTCTATGCCGACTGACGGAGAAGCATTTTCTGAACAGCCTGAGGCTGCTGAGAAGAAGAGTGACTGAGTCCATGGAGGCCAGACCGCATCCTGGCTCTCAGACTACCCGTCTATCCCTTCTTCCCTCCTTCACTCTTCCCTTCCTTGAGGTAGATATCAGAGCTATGGATTTCAGGATTGGTCAAAGCACTCATCAGATCAGGTCAGATCAGTGATTATGAATGTGGACTGCATGGGGAGAGAGGGTTAGGGAAGAGGGAGAAAGAGAGAGAGAGAGAGAGAGAGAGAGGAGAGAGAGAGCATGCATGTCTGTGTAGTGTACACTGTACATGTCTGTGTGTTTCAGTGTATTTCATATAAATCATTGGCCTCATGGTACTGGGGTGTGTGTTGGTGTGCAGTGCACCAGGAGTCACCGGTGTGTGTTATCTGCCTCTGTGCCCCTGGGATCGCTCGCCAGATCAGCCAGTCTGAGTGCAACTGCTCTTGTAAATGACTCACTAAACAGCCCTGCCATGGATTCTGCATTTGGAAGAAAATCACTTATTTGCCCCCCACCCCCTCCCTTACACAGTTCCCCCCACCCCCTCCCTTACACCCCCCACCCCCTCCCTTACACAGTTCCCCCCACCCCCTCCCTTACACCCCCCACCCCCTCCCTTACACAGTTCCCCCCACCCCCTCCCTTACACCCCCCACCCCCTCCCTTACACAGTTCCCCCCACCCCCTCCCTTACACAGCGTGCTGGGACCATTTCCTCTCCCCCAGACCGACCAGTCCTTCTGCCATTCCGCCTTGACCTCCACCTTGACCTCCACCTTGACCTCCGCCTTGACCTCCACCTTGACCTCCGCCTTGACCTCCACCTTGACCTCTGCCTTGGCGCGCCGTACGGGAGCAGCACTAATGCCACCAGCTACTGGGACCTGCGCCACAAAAGAGCCCACTAATACACAGGTAGCGACCCGCGGGCCGGCAGACCCAGCAGACCGGGCTGAGCTGGAGGCAGAGAGGCTGGAACCTGCCTCCCTCTCCTACAGGCACAGGCACCAATCCTGTGGGGGCTCCGGAGCCCGAGCACCCACCAAGAAGGCCGAGCACCATGGGGAAAAAACAACGCCCACCCACTCAAATGTCATAATGTGCGATGTGATTGGCTAACGTTAGGCGCATTTTCGGGCTTGGACGCGATTAGCCAGACATCACTTTCAATTGGACAATCAATCTGTCTGACTAACCGTCCGCACAGCCGCGCTAATGTGTATGTTGGCAAAGTCGTTGGTCGTTGGCTAG
>NC_140266.1:5225197-5230197 GCF_949987555.1 Borostomias antarcticus | reverse complement strand
ACATTCCCTTTAAAAACAACAGCTACTGACAATGTTCTTGGCATATGGTCTACCTGTTCTGTGCAAACTTGCAGCAGATAAAAATAGGCCTAGTTATAAATGACTAAATGACTCTAAAATAATTAATATTTGTGTTAACTACAAATGGATTAGCGGCAGCCAAGTGCTGGACAGGACGTGTGCTAACATCATCCCAGTACGATGCTCACTTCCTCTCAAGTGAAGTCAAAGACTCTTAAGCCTCGTAACCATGGAAGCCACACCGCTCTCTCGCTCCTCAGCCCTGCGTTTGTAACTGAAACAGGAAGTTAACCATCTTAACAAGATAATTACCCCGCTAACAGCACACACCCCGTCTGGGGCTAAACAGCTAGGAGGCTATTTACATACGTTAATGACATGAAACCAAAAAGGCCGCTTAGTGATCCCTGGCTTTATGAGACAGAACATAATACATTATAGGGCAGAATGGGGTTGGTAGTCACACTATTTACTTTAATTTGAATCCTGCAAAAATGATATCCTTAATAGATTCCGTTTCAATATGTAGTTGAAGCCTAACGTGTCAGGTAGGAATGTTGTGACCTGACTAAGTTGTTCAAACGATGTGGACCATCTTGTGCACTTGTGACAACCGTCCCCATAATGGGGCAGGTAGTCACACACTATAGGGTTGGGTGTCCCTATGCTATTAATGGGGGAGGGGAGGGGGTGAAGGCATCTTAAAAATACATTTCAAAAGTTACATTTCATTGTAATGCAACACATTTCTGTATTGTACCAATCAACCCTGAAGAGAATGTGACAAGTAACTAATAAACAGCTAACAGCTCTGCCTTTATACTTTTGAATGATGTTTGATCATAAACCGTATTGTGTAGAAGCTTAGAAGAGAAACACAGAAGGGCTGGATATTAACATGAAAAACACAAAGTCCTCTCACCTCAGAGTCCTCTCACCTCAGAGTCCTCTCACCTCAGAGTCCTCTCACCTCAGAGTCAAGCGTCTTACTCCTGAAATGACCATCTGGTTGACCTCTGACCCCAATTCGGAACATTTCCGTACCAACATCGTTTAACACCACCCTCTAGGGAGCGACATCTAATGAATGTGACAACCAACCCTGTTCTCCCCAAGGCCTACTGTGATTCAAATACTGTAAACAACTTGAAGAGGAGTCAAAAGTGCCTCAAAACATCTGAGACATTATCTGGTAAATGGACTGCTCTTATACAGGTCTGCTCTTATACAGGTCTGCTCTTATACAGGTCTGCTCTTATACAGGTCTGCTCTTATACAGGACTGCTCTTATACAGGACTGCTCTTATACAGGACTGCTCTTATACAGGTCTGCTCTTATACAGGTCTGCTCTTATACAGGTCTGCTCTTATACAGGACTGCTCTTATACAGGTCTGCTCTTATACAGGACTGCTCTTATACAGGACTGCTCTTATACAGGACTGCTCTTATACAGGACTGCTCTTATACAGGTCAATGGCTTTTGAGCATGAATAGATTTTTAGCTAGACAAAGTGTGGGCTAATAAAAAAAAAAAGAGGGGTGTGGTTTGGGGGAGAGGTGAGGGTGGGGGTTTGGGGGAGAGGGGGGGTTTGGGGGAGAGGGGGGGTTTGGAGGGGAGGTGAGGGTGGGGGTTTGGGGGAGAGGAGGGGGTTTGGAGGGGAGGGGAGAGTGGGGGTTTGGGGGAGAGGGGGGGGGTTTGGGGGAGAGGGGGGGGGTTTGGGGGAGAGGGGGGGGGTTTGGGGGAGAGGTGTGGGTGGGGGTTTGGGGGAGAGGGGGGGGTTTGGGGGAGAGGTGTGGGTGGGGACGTCCCCCTTCCTCCTCTCTCCCTTTGAGTCCGGGGGACCAGACAGGGATTTGGGGGTGTTCTGTGGTGCGGTAACTTCCATAGAGCCCCATGCTGGGTCCCCCGGTGCCACCCCCTCTCATCTCTCCTCTCGTCTCTCTCCTCCTGCTAAGTTCGCCCAGTCCAATTCCCCGCTAATGGGAGGGCGCGGCGGCGGCGCAGAGGCCCTGGTACGACATCACTGCCACGGGATCGTAAATATGGGCTTTAGAGACGCAGGCGGCTCAGGGAAATTTCCATTGAGCGTTCAGATCCACTGGAGGCCCTGTATGTGGAGGAATAGATTTTCCATTCCGGTGTGTCATATTAGATTTTCGGAGGTGCTCGGTGGCAGGTACACGTCATTAGTAACACTTTAGCGCCGTAATGAACCCTTTTATTTCTCCGGCGCTCCTCTCATGAATGAATAAAGAGGCGCTCTCCAACTGCGCCGGGCGGGAGGAGCAGACCGAGGAGGGAGGGAGAAAGCAGAGGAGCAGAAACAGGAGAGAGGAGGAGGAGGAGGAGGAGGAGGAGGGGGTGCTTGCCTGGAACACTAAGGAGGGTACAGAGGGCTCTGGGGACTGTTAAGCTGGGATAAACAATAATCATCCTTACACACATAGACACACACACACACACACAGACACACACACCTACACTTAAATACACTCCTCACCTCTGTTCCCTGGACACCCTATTTACACACACATTTACTGCCCTCTTTATAAACCTGACAGACACTTCAGGAATACATTATTCACAGATCTGTAGCCATTCCATTCCATTCCATTCCATTCCATTCCATTGCAGTTGTTTAGCGGACGCTATTCTCCAAAGGGACATAGTTGCATTGACCGTAGGTGGTCAGTATACGACTGTATAGGTATATAGTATACGACTGACCGTAGGTGGTCAGTATACGACTGTATAGGTATATAGTATACGACTGACCGTAGGTGGTCAGTATACGACTGCAGAAGTCAGTGCACCTCCCTTCTAAACAAGTGGCTAGGAGCATAATCTAGAGCTAAAGCCAAACTGCAAGAGTAACAAAATATAAATACAACAGGTGCTTAAGAGGGAGGATCGTGGTAGTACTTCTTAAGAGGGAGGATCGTGGTAGTACTTCTTAAGAGGGAGGATCGTGGTAGTACTTCTTAAGAGGGAGGATCGTGGTAGTACTTCTTGAAGAGATGAGTTCTGAGCCTGCTAGGGTTAGGGTTAACCTCCGGCAGGCTGAGTGGGTAGTTCATTCCCCCCTAGCTCTAAGACAGTATTCATTAATCATCTCATTGTTGTACATGGTGGTTGGCACTGTATGCTGTTAACTATTAAGATCAGGTTTCCCAACTCTCTTGTCTTTGCGATCAATCAGGCATCAAACTCGGGTCTCCTTTGACGCAAACTCAAAAGTCTACCATTAGGCCAAGAGGGCTCCTTTATGGTCTGAGGGGAACCCTTGAGCAATGCAACTCTTAGGCCCTGAACCACCTCCAGCCCGCTACATCAAACATGTCTGGCTGAGTCTGTCTGTGTCCTCAGACGGAGCTCAGGGCTGAATGCTGCAGTGAAGCGGTGTGAGTGTTGGTCAGTGGGTCGATGGCTGGCTGTGGTCAGAGCCCCCTGTCACCCCCCACACCAGTCACCCCTGCCCCCCCAGCGTCCTAGCCCCGCCCCCCCAACGTCCTAGCACCCCCCCCTTTTCCTGCCCCCCCAACGTCCTAGCCCCCCCCCCCCCCCCCCCTGCCCCCCCAACGTCCTAGCACCCCCCCCTTTTCCTGCCCCCCCAACGTCCTAGCCCCCCCCCCCCCCCCTGCCCCCCCAACGTCCTAGCACCCCCCCCCTGCCCCCCCAGCGTCCTAGCCCCCCCCCCCTGCCCCCCCAGTGTCCTGCCTGTTCATTTCCTTTCATCTTGAGTGTGAAATGGCGGCCGGTGCGGTGCTGACCCCGGCATTAGGAGGTCAACTATTGAAATCTGATGTGCGTCTCTCTGGCTGAAGGAGTCAAACAGATGGAGGGCAAGAAGGAGGAGTAGAGGAAAAGGAGGGAGGAGGGAGGGGTGGAGAGGTTTATAAGCCCTCTTGAGACATCCCTACCCTGAGCTTGAACTGCAGTGGACTGGCCACATGGCCACCGAGAGGCCAGCGAAGAGGAGGAGAGGAGAAGAGGGGAAGGACATGTTCGGTGATGGACTGTACGTCTAGCAGTGCGTGGTGCTGCAGCAGATGTTGGGTGGTCTGGTGATGGATCTAGGTATCTAGCTATAGGGTTAGGTTAGGAAGGTATCTAGCTATAGGGTTAGGTTAGAAAGGTATCTAGCTATAGGGTTAGGTTAGGAAGGTATCTAGCTATAGGGTTAGGTTAGGAAGGTATCTAGCTATAGGGTTAGGTTAGGAAGGTATCTAGCTATACTTATAGGGTTAGGTTAGGAAGGTATCTAGCTATACTTATAGGGTTAGGGTTATCTTAGTTAGGAGGAGAAGGTTAGGAAGCATTCATGTTATCCAGAAGCAGCCCGTCTCACTCTGGTGTTTCTATTTCCCAATGGCTAGACTTTCATCCGCCCTATCCCCCCTCCATCCCTCCATCTCTCCATCCTCCATCTCTCCATTCCTCCATCTCTCCATCCCTCCATATATCCATCTCTCCATCCCTCTATTTATCCATCTCTCCATCCCTCTCTTTCTCCTTCCCTCCTCGCCCCTCAGTCTGTTTTTATGTGTGATATCAGTGCCTACTTTCACTGCATCCCTCATCTCTTCATCCCTCTATCTCTCCTTCCCTCCATCTCTCCATCTGTCTATCTCTCCTTCCCTCCATCTCTCCATCCCTCTCTCTCCTTCCCTCCATCTCTCCATCCCTCTATCTTTCCTTCCCTCCATCCCTCCATCTCTCTATCACTCCATCCCTCTATCTCTCCTTCTCTCCATCCCTCTATCTCTCTATCACTCCATCCCTCTATCTCTCCTTCTCTCCATCCCTCCATCTCTCTATCTCTCCTTCCCTCCATCTCTCCATCTCTCCTTCTCTCCATCCCTCCATCTCTCTATCACTCCATCCCTCCATCCCCAGAACACCTCCAGCACCTCTACCCAAATAAGGAACTCCTTTCGATACCCTCCTCTCAAAGTAACACAAATAAATAACATTTC
>NC_140266.1:5220197-5222697 GCF_949987555.1 Borostomias antarcticus | reverse complement strand
CCTGTGCGCTCAGGGGAGGGGACGGGGACGGCAGGGGCCCAGAGCTAAGCCACCATGGGTCCATAAGAGGGGGAGCAGCAGAGCTGCGAGGCGCTCTGGCCCCTCTGCTCTTTATCTAAAGCGCTCCAGAGAGGCCAGAGGACGCGGCTCTCAGGGACGCTGCTTACATCCCCTCTGCTCCTGGACTCAATCAATTAGGGGATCAAAGGAGGAGGAGAGGGAAGTGTCACAAAGCTCCTTCTCTCTCTCTCCCCAAACACACACACACACACACACACACACACCTCTCTCTCTCTCTCCCCAAACACACACACACACATACACACCTCTCTCTCTCTCCCCCCAAACACACACACACATACATACACCCCTCCCACACATACACACCTCTCTCTCTCTCTCTCTCCCCAAACACACACACACACACACCTCCCACACATACACACCTCCCTCTCTCTCCCCCCAAACACACACACACACACACACACACATACACACCTCACACACCTCTCTCTTTCTCTCCCCAAACACACACACACACACACATACACACCTCACACACATACACACCTCTCTCTCTCTCCCCCCAAACACACACACACACACACACACATACACACCTCACACACATACACACCTCTCTTTCTCTCCCCAAACACACACACATACACACCTCATACACATACACACCTCTCTCTTTCTCCCCAAACACACACACACACACATACACACCTCACACACATACACACCTCTCTCTCTCTCTCTCTACCCCAAACACACACACACACACACACACACACACACACACATACACACCTCACACACATACACACCTCTCTCTTTCTCTCCCCAAACACACACACACATACACACCTCATACACATACACACCTCTCTCTTTCTCCCCAAACACACACAAACACACATACACACCTCACACACATACACACCTCTCTCTCTCTCCCCAAACACACACACACACACACACACCTCACACACATACACACCTCTCTCTCTCTCCCCAAACACACACACACACACACCTCACACACACCTCTCTCTCTCTCCCCAAACACACACACACCTCTCTCTCTCTCTCCCCAAACACACACACACCTCTCTCTCTCTCTCCCCAAACACGCACACACACACATACGCACACACACACACACACCTCACACACATACACACCTCTCTCTCTCTCTCCCCACACACACACACACACACACACACACACACACACACACATACACACCTCACACACATACACACCTCACACACATACACACACACACCTCACACAAATACACACACACACATACACAAACCTCACACACACACACACACACACACACACACACACACGCACACACACACCTCACAGGCAGGCAGACAGGCAGGCAGACAGACAGGCAGGCAGGCAGGCAGGCAGGCAGAAGACTAATCTGAACTCCCAGACCCACAAGCTTTAGGAAACACCACAACAGCCCAGAGAGGACAACCATAACACATGGCTGGGTTTAATCTGGACAACCAGAACATACACTTAGTTAAAATGTGCATGGTGGGACTTTGGGATTATATGAGTGACTCCCACATACCTACCAGGCAAAGACCCTCACCACTATGCACAATGTCCCGTGCCCCAGATAATATCCTTTTACTGCCATTCTATGCTGAGAATGTTTATTCCCTGTTGAAAATATGACTTCTTTCTTGTGTGGTCACTCTTGACTCCATAACTGTACTGCATGTTCTCTTCAAGTGTGATTTGTAATTAAACAACCAAATACATTTTTCATTTTAATAAAGTTCAGTTTTGGTGAATACTCTGAAGTAGGCATTCTGATTAGAAGTTGAAAATATACATTGCTTAAGTTTTATATAAGGGTGCTCAGAGAGCAAAGGGCTCCGCCCATGAATGCATTTTGTTGGTGTAATCGAGTTAAAATGATTAAACTATGCTAACTGTGCTACTAAATATAGCACACTTGCACCATTGAAGAGTGAGCTTTTTGGTGGTGCTAAACATGCATTTTCCCTTTACTACTCCTTTAAACAATACAGTTGTATATCAGATATAACTATCCAAAATCTTTATCTCTATATATATCCTGTTATACCTTTACTAAATTGTGCAGTTTAGCAGTGAATAATCAATTTGGATACTTTATCTACTATAACACTGCAGAAAAAAACAAACATCATTATCTTCAACCTTATTGCAATGTGGGCCCACACACACACACACACACACACACATACACACACACACACACACACACACACACACACACAGACACACTAAACTACAAACACGGTGCAGGCCTGAACGACGTGTGGCAAAAAATCAACTGCCCCTTCACTCAACTTGAGCAATACAAATACATGAGCAATACAAATACATGAGCAATACAAATACATGAGCAATACAAATACATGAGCAATACAAATACATGAGCAACTTACAGTTCCTGGGTCGCAGTCAGACAAAGGTAGAT
>NC_140266.1:5194911-5212497 GCF_949987555.1 Borostomias antarcticus | reverse complement strand
CCCCCCCCCCCCCCCCAGCTCCACCCAGCTCCCCCGCCCCCCCCCCCCCCCCCTCGCTGACAGCAGAACCCCACCTGGCCGGACTTCTGAGGGGAGACGGACACAAGAGATGCTTCTCTTCTCTAATGACCTGTGGAATGACTGCTGCTGCCCGGTCCGGTTAGGAGGAGGAGGAGGAGGAGGAGGAGGAGGAGGAGGAGGAAGAGGAGGAGGAGGAGGAAGAGGAGGAAGAGGAGGAGGAGGAGGAAGAGTAGGAGGAGGAGGAGGAGGAGGAGGAGGAGGAGGAGGAGGAGGAAGAGGAGGAGGAGGAGGAGGAGGAGGAGGAGGAGGAGCTGCAGGAGAGGAGGAGGAGGAGGAGGAGGAGGAGGAGGAGGAGGAGGAGGAAGAGGAGGAGGAAGAGTAGGAGGAGGAAGAGGAGGAGGAGGAGGAGGAGGAGCTGCAGGAGAGGAGGAGGAGGAGGAGGAGGAGGAGGAGGAGGAGGAGGAGGAGGAGGAGGAAGAGTAGGAGGAGGAAGAGGAGGAGGAGGAGGAGGAGGAGGAGGAGGAGGAGGAGGAGGAGGAGGAAGAGGAGGAGGAGGAGGAGGAGGAGGAGGAAGAGGAGGAGGAGGAGGAGGAGGAGGAGGAGGAGCTGCAGGAGAGGAGGAGGAGGAGGAGGAGGAGGAGGAGGAGGAGGAGGAGGAGGAGGAGGAGGAAGAGGAGGAGGAAGAGTAGGAGGAGGAAGAGGAGGAGGAGGAGGAGGAGGAGGAGGAGGAGCTGCAGGAGAGGAGGAGGAGGAGGAGGAGGAGGAGGAGGAGGAGGAGGAGGAGGAGGAGGAGGAGGAGGCTGCCTCAGACAGGGAGATGCAGGCTGGCATTGTGGGAGGAGGGGAGGGGGGGGGGGTTGAGACTTTAAGACAGGTAGTCTTGGGTCTTGGGGGCCTTTTTACACACACCCGTGACGGGAAACTGGAACTAATTACTGAGAGATATGGGTCTTATCCCAAAATTAGTTGTTTGGGTGATGAAGCAGTGGCGAAGCAGGGAGCAGGGAGCTGTCTGGGGGTCTGATGAGGGAGGAGAGAGAGTCAGCGTGTCTCAGGGGGGTGATGGGGGGGGCGTAGCTGAACATAGGCAGCAGTGAGTTTTGGACAATGAGCCAAGAGGAGTGAAGAGTCTGGAGTCCAGACCCCAGCAATCTTGCCCAGTAACAGTGAACTTTGGCCTAGATGAGAGCAGTGTAAACCTTCCACCCTGCCCAGCAGATTAACACCCCAGTCTCATAACAAACGAACAGCCCTAATCCGTGACCACAACCACAAATCCTACAGGAGAGACGGGTCTTAAAGAGGCTCCGCCCCACCGCCCAGCCCGCTGCTGCCTCGCCTGGACGCCCTCGCAGCCTCTCCTGCTCGCCCACATCTGGAGGACGCGTTACTGCAGCTGTGAGAAGGAGCAGGAGGAGGTCGCAGGTCGCTTCTCAGGCCGCCGCGCCTCCTGCCTGCTCTCTTGTGAGGAGCCACGCTGAAAGTATTCCTACGGCCATGTGGAGAACCCAGCTGGCTGACATCTTCAGAACTGCACTGGAACGGAAGCTAGCCGTCAAGTTCACACAATGCACCAGCATGCAGCCTTCACTGTCTATGCAGGCTTTTATTGATCTGTGTATCTGAGTGCTGGAGCTGATAGAGTAGAGGCAGGGAGGGCCCAGTAGAGGCAGGGGTGGCCCAGTAGAGGCAGGGGTGGCCCAGTAGAGGCAGGGAGGGCCCAGTAGAGGCAGGGAGGGCCCAGTAGAGGCAGGGAGGGCCCCATAGAGGCAAGGAGGGCCCCGTAGAGGCAGGGATGGCCCCGTAGAGGCAGGGAGGGCCCCGTAGAGGCAGGGAGGGCCCAGTAGAGGCAGGGAGGGCCCCGTAGAGGCAGGGAGGGCCCCGTAGAGGCAGGGATGGCCCCGTAGAGGCAGGGAGGGCCCCGTAGAGGCAGGGAGGGCCCCGTAGAGGCAGGGAGGGCCCAGTAGAGGCAGGGAGGGCCCCGTAGGGGCAGGGAGGGACCAGTAGAGGCAGGGAGGGCCCAGTAGAGGCAGGGAGGGACCAGTAGAGGCAGGGAGGGCCCCGTAGAGGCAGGGAGGGCCCAGTAGAGGCAGGGAGGGCCCCGTAGAGGCAGGGAGGGCCCCGTAGAGGCAGGGAGGGCCCCGTAGAGGCAGGGAGGGCCCAGTAGAGGCAGGGAGGGACCAGTAGAGGCAGGGAGGGCCCCGTAGAGGCAGGGAGGGCCCAGTAGAGGCAGGGAGGGCCCCGTAGAGGCAGGGAGGGCCCCGTAGGGGCAGGGAGGGCCCAGTAGAGGCAGGGAGGGCCCCGTAGGGGCAGGGAGGGCCCAGTAGAGGCAGGGAGGGCCCCGTAGAGGCAGGGAGGGCCCAGTAGAGGCAGGGAGGGCCCCGTAGAGGCAGGGGTGGCCCAGTAGAGGCAGGAAGGGCCCCGTAGAGGCAGGGAGGGCCCCGTAGAGGCAGGGAGGGCCCCGTAGAGGCAGGGAGGGCCCCGTAGAGGCAGGGAGAGGGCCCCGTAGAGGCAGGGAGGGCCCCGTAGAGGCAGGGAGGGCCCAGTAGAGGCAGGGATGTCCCCGTAGAGGCAGGGATGTCCCTGACACACAGACCTGCATTGTTCAGCAGAGCTCTGACAGAGACAATGACGAAACCCCACGACTCCTTGGAAAGCGATGACCCCCATTAGTCCACCCCCAATTCTCCCTCCAACTCTTTCACCTAACTGGCAACATTGATGACCGATGGCTATTATTTACTTTGGTTAACCAGAGTCACTTTCTCGGGGTGACCTTCTGTGAAAATTAAGTTTGAGCTGACCTTTAGAGACTTTCAAAGCGTTTCTGAATTAGATTATGAGGAAAACTGCATTAACAAATTATATCCATGACTCAAATACCACAGGTTCTCACATGACATCATTTAGCTGCATTATCTCCCCGTGGAGAAACACTGTCCTTTCAGTTTTAAAACCCTTTTTTCATCTTTAGACTTTTCACATTTGTGTCAGTTGCCACAAATGCACAAAATAGGCAAATGCCTCAGAGGACTCTCTCTGGATATTCAAAGGTAATTGACCCACAAGAAGGCCTGTGTTTTCAAATAGCCTGGAATAAAGGGGGAGGCATCTGTGGACCCTGCTGTCTGACCAGAGAGAGTTTTCCAGGCCTTTCCTATGGTGGCGCTCTGCTCAAGCTCCGCCCTGTTCTGAGTCTGTTTCCTCCTGCAGGACAGAAGTGGGCGGGCCTAGCAGATCGTCACGGTAACTGCTTACACCTGGCCAGTCGGCTGTAAGAACAGCTTCTCCAGGGAGACCTCTCTCCATGCGAACACGTGTGTTGAGGTGTGCAAACCGTGGAGGCATTTGCTTTTGTACATGCCTTATTCATACTACAGTACACACCCATCCCCTCACTCTCCCCTCGGACTACTGAGAGGCACGCATCATTACTAAGTATTCATTAGTTAATAAATATACTTTGTTATACTTGAATAAAGCGTCACTTAATAGTTTGGATTTGGTTGCTACTTTTGCATTTCTTCAAATAGAAAGCTCTGCAAAATCTAGAAGTCACCAAGTAATCATCATTATTTATATTTTCCATATGTATTTTGGTTTAGAGGTGAGTTCTTCCTAAAAACAGATTCATCAAATAAAATTGAAAGGTTCCTCTCTTCAGTTCAAGTTGACCTCATAAGCAGATCTAAAGCATTCTAAAACCATAAAGTATTGCAGTATAATAAGCATGATAAATCTCTCAATACCCCCCTTGAGTACAGCAGCAACCCTTTAGACATAACTCTTAGAGTTCGGGGGTTTCAAGACAGACAAGGGAAGACGTGTGGAAGCAGTTAGCAGGAGGAGCAGTTAGCATGAGGAGCAGTTAGCATGTGGGCAGAGTTTGGGGGGTTCAGGGGGGTGGGAGGAGCAGTTAGCATGCAGGCAGAGTTTGGGGGTTCAGGAGGAGTGGGAGGAGCAGTTAGCATGCAGGCAGAGTTTGGGGGGTTTAGGGGGAGTGGGAGGAGCAGTTAGCATGCAGGCAGAGTTTGGGGGTTCAGGAGGAGTGGGAGGAGCAGTTAGCATGCAGGCAGAGTTTGGGGGGTTCAGGGGGGCGGGAGGGACTCTGGTAAGAGGAGAGGGGTGCCCTGGCCACCCCCTTTTTTTCCTTCTTTTTTTTTCCGACTAGTGTCTGATTGATTAATGTTGTTGTCGGGGCAGAAGGTCCCTGGAGAGGATGAGGGACTCTCTGATATGCAGAAGGTTTTACAAGCGGCGGCAGCATGAAAGCCATGAGAAGAGATCCTGGAAGAACGCCGGGATGAGAAATCCATCAGGAATGCACTTCTTCTCTCTCCCTCCCTCCCTCCCGCTCTCTCTCTCTCTCTCTCTCTCTGTCTCTCTCTCTGTCTGTCTGTCTATCTCACTCTCTCTCTCTGTCACTCTCTCTCTGTCTGTCTGTCTCTCTCTCTCTCTCTCTCTCTCTCTTTCTCTCCCTTCCTCCTGAGCGCTGGAGCAGCTGCTGCTATAACTCTGCTGGGTTAGGGTTAGGGTTCCCTTCTAGAACTCTGCTGGGTTAGGGTTAGGGTTCCCTTCTAGAACTCTGCTGGGTTAGGGTTAGGGTAAGGGTTAGGGTTCTGCTGGGTTAGGGTTAGGGTTCCTTCAGTGTGACTCAACATCACCTGGTTTCGCAGCTTCAGACAGGTGGAGATCTGGGGTGTGAAAATGTGGCGCATCCCTGTCTTAAGGCCTGTTAACAGCTATGATCCAACAAAGGGGACACGTCTGTGTGTGTGTGTGTGTGTATGGGTATTTATCTGTGTGTGTGTGTGTGTGTGTGTGTGTGTGTGTGTGTGTGTGTGTGTGTGTGTGTGTGTGTATGTGTGTGTGTGTTTGTGTGTTTGCATTGTGTTTGTGTGTGCGGGTGTGTGCCCGTGCGTGTGTGTATGGGTATTTATCTTTGTGTGTGTGTGTGTGTGTGTGTATGTATCAAATCAAATCAAACTTTATTTGTGTAGCGCATATCATACACAGAGGCAACACGATGCGCTTTCCAGAGAGCAGTGGGAGGTGTGCAGAGCTCCACCCCTACATATTCCAGAGGGAAGCAAAAAAATACAGTTTCACTCGGGGGCCAGAAAAGTGAGCTATAAAAATTGTTCCCTGACCCCTCTCTACGAGACGATGGATGTGTGTCTCACCTGTACTCTACGAGACGATGGATGTGTGTCTCACCTGTACTCTACGAGACGATGGATGTGTGTCTAACCTGTACTCTACGAGACGATGGATGTGTGTCTCACCTGTACTCTACGAGACGATGGATGTGTGTCTCACCTGTACTCTCTCAATGAGATGATGGATGTGTGTCTCACCTGTACTCTACGAGACGATGGATGTGTGTCTCACCTGTACTCTGGCCTCAGTGAGCTTGGTCCTCTGAGCCAGCTCCTCGCGGGTGTAGATGTCGGGGTAGTGCGTCCTCTCAAACGCCTTCTCCAGCTCCTCCAGCTGCTCGGCCGTGAAGGTGGTCCGACTGCGGCGCTGCTTCCTCTTCAGGGGCAGGTCGGGCTCTGACTCCACGTCTGACCCTTCGTCTGTGCGATTACCTGGGCCAGAGGGGAGGAGGGATGGAGGGAGGGAGGGATGGAGGAAGGGAGGGAGGGATGGAGGAAGGGAGGGAGGAATGGAAAGAGGGAGGGATGGAGGGAGGGAGGGAGGGAGGGAGGGAGGGAGGGAGGGAGGGAGGGAGGGAGGGAGGGAGGGAGGGAGGGAGGGAGGGAGGGAGGGAGGGAGGGATGGACGGAGGGAGGGAGGGAGGGATGGAGAGAGGAAGGGAGGGAGGGATGGAGAGAGGAAAGGAGGGAGGGAGGGAGGGAGGGAGGGAGGGAGGGAGGGAGGGAGGGAGGGAAGACACCGGCCGGAGGAAGTCAATATAGGAAAGGAAAATTACAATAATGAACACTTTTTTTTGTAATTGTTCAGAATATTCCTTCTAAATGTAGATACAAGCATTACAGGGAATGAATTGATAAAGACTAGACTTGGATACTGATCCTCAGTTGACTGTGTCAATAAAGCTTTGCTAATTTCATAACTGCCTATCTGAACAGGCACTGTATTTCAAGTGAAGGTTGGAGATGGTCAAATACAAGCAGATATTAAACCATGTTCCTTTTTTTTGGAGCCCCAACCCCCACTTAATTTGCTATGGTGTTAACGTGAGCGTCATGTGAGGGGGAGGGTTCAGATTCAAAGAGGATTCAAATGACAACCCCCCCCCGTCTCCAAGCACAACAGAGCTAATATTATCTCACGCTGTGGATATTTAGACAGTACATAAGAGGCCTGATACACAATCCTGGGGCCCCCGAGGGTCCGGGGGCCGAGCAGAGGGCCGCTCGAGGCGGGTGAGGGGGGGTACGGGGAGCGGGTGAGGGGGGGTACGGGGAGCGGGGGCAGGGCTTGGTGGGTAGAGGGGTTAATCTACCCCGGCCACCTTGCTTCTGCTCACCCCAGCATTCTCCCAGCGTGGCCCAGGGCTCAGAAACAGACACACACAGCAGCAATATCACAACCCCACCATTTGCTCCCATGTGTTCCATGTACTGTCATTAAATGAATTACGACAAATCTTGCGTTACTTTTAGGGCATTCAACTAAGCTGCATTTCTGCTTGAGGAAGAGAGATACCCACACAAAGCCACACAATCCAGGCCGACAGCGAGTTTGAATTACCACAGCACATTAACATCATAACTGAATTTAGAAAATTGCATCATTTTCACCTCCTCTGCATCTCTATTCAAAGCTTTACATTTCATGTCATAAAATACATATTTTCATAATTTCCTCATTGAGACATTGAGAAGGCAGAGAGACAAGCCAGTGTTGCTCCAGGCCCAGATGGATTGCATCATGCACAGTCCAGAGAAGGAGGGATGAAAGGAAAAACAGAGAGAGAGAAAGAGAGAGAGAGAGAGAGAGAGAGAGAGAGAGGGAGTTCCAAACAGAGACCCATTCTACCTAGAATGAACTTGAATTAGAATGACCCACTACCGTGGTCACCTACTCCAGCCCAGCCCTACACTAGTCCTACACCAGCCCTACACCAGCCCTACCCCAGCCCAGCCCTACACCAGGCCTACACCAGCCCTACACCAGCCCTACACCAGCCCTACACCAGCCCTACCCCAGCCCAGCCCTACACCAGCCCAGCCCTACACCAGCCCTACACCAGCCCAGCCCTACACCAGCCCAGCCCTACACCAGCCCTACACCAGCCCAGCCCTACACCAGCCCAGCCCTACACCAGCCCTACACCAGCCCTACCCCAGCCCAGCCCTACACCAGCCCAGCCCTACACCAGCCCTACACCAGCCCTACGCCAGCCCAGCCCTACACCAGCCCAGCCCTACACCAGCCCTACACCAGCCCAGCCCTACACCAGCCCTACGCCAGCCCAGCCCTACACCAGCCCTACACCAGCCCTACACCAGCCCAGCCCTACACCAGCCCTACACCAGCCCAGCCCTACACCAGCCCAGCCCTACACCAGCCCTACACCAGCCCTACACCAGCCCAGCCCTACACCAGCCCTACACCAGCCCTACACCAGCCCTACACCAGCCCAGCCCTACACCAGCCCTACACCAGCCCTACTCCAGCCCAGCCCTACACCAGCCCAGCCCTACACCAGCCCTACTCCAGCCCTACTCCAGCCCTACACCAGCCCAGCCCTACACCAGCCCTACACCAGCCCTACACCAGCCCAGCCCTACACCAGCCCTACACCAGCCCTACACCAGCCCTACTCCAGCCCTACACCAGCCCTACACCAGCCCTACACCAGCCCAGCCCTACACCAGCCCAGCCCTACACCAGCCCTACACCAGCCCTACTCCAGCCCTACACCAGCCCAGCCCTACACCAGCCCTACACCAGCCCTACACCAGCCCTACTCCAGCCCTACACCAGCCCAGCCCTACACCAGCCCTACACCAGCCCTACACCAGCCCAGCCCTACACCAGCCCAGCCCTACACCAGCCCGCCCTGCCAAAGGCAGTTCAGAAGACCTGCTGCTAAGCTAAACTCAGCTCTGACAAAGCCCTGAATTTTACCAACACACAAAATGGACAAAAGCAGGCAAAACACCCTCCAAAATATCAACAGTGTGGAATAAAAGAGCAACCCAACTGGCTCAGACTCAAGGCCGGCTCTGGAGTTTAATTAAACAAGGAATTAGGGGATTATATGGAGACTATCATTACAGGCCTCTATGAGTCTTCTGCTGCCGTGTTTTTAGTCGTCCCTGAGCTCACGCCTGGCGATTCTCTGCGGATCACAGGACATGACGCCGCATTCATTAAATCAATTCTTCCATCTCCCTCCTCCTTTTTAATACAGATTGATTCTGAAGCACAGGCAGCGCTGCGCAGGCCAGGGCCGAGCAGAACGGCCGTGAGCATCACGCTTGAACATGAACAAACCCCACACAGGCCTTTGTTGGTTTTCCTGAGGTGCAGACAGCGATGTGGCCTGGTAACTCGCCATGACAACCCTTCAGACCGGCCCAGCATCTCCACACTCACCTCTGTGTCCTACGGAGGGTCAAGATGGTGGGGGGGCCGACTGACTTGGGTTTCATTATTTTCCTTTGTTTACAATATAAAACAGTTGTGTTTGCATGGCTTACCTCAGCTGGCATCCATCCGCAGTCACAAAGCTACATCACAACAGTGTGAGTAAACCAATTACTACTGTAGCACACTCACTAGCACACTCACTAGCACACTCACTAGCACACTCACTAGCACACTCACTAGCACACTCACTAGCACACTCACTAGCACACTCACTAGCACACTCACTAGCACACTCACTAGCACACTCTAGGTAGAAGGTTGACATCCTGCCTAGTGATGAGCATGGATAGTATCACAGACATTGGTGCAAACACATCTACTGAAGAGGCAAAACCTCTCCCTTGACCACGTCTTGTGATAGGGTTAGGGTTAGGCCTAACCCTAACCCTAACCCTTGTGATAGGGGTGCCAAGGTTCATGGAGAGAACCAGTGTCCACTGTGTCCACCCTGGCTAGCAGGGGTTGTGACAGAAACAGGATGCAGTAGAAACACCTGGTTCCTCTGCTTGTGCACGGCCAGGCAGAGCTGGTGTGGACGTCTGGGTAACTTGTTGTGACTGCATGGCTGAGCAGCCTTCTGTCCATGCATGACACTTCACCAGACAACACGCTAACCCTAACCCTAACGCTCTCTACATACAGCAGCTGGTCCCAAAATATGTTCTGACACCAGGTAGATTACACAGAAGCACAAAAACCCTTTTTCTTTCTAAATGTTGTGCATATCTGTCCATGGAAGAACAAACACTTTCACAGTCAACAGCTTTTTAATTTGAATAAGGTGTTTCTCTCCTCTGGAGGGGATGATGCTAACGACCTGGAATAAACCAACACGCCCTGCGGGAAACTGAGGCCAGTTCTCTGACAGCTCTCCTAACCCTAACCCGTTCTGAAACAATGAGCCACTTCCTGATTAGGCCTTTGTATAAAACCGGCATTTGTGTGTAATTTCATTTGCAGGTTCCGGGGATATTGATAAAGCATTCCAGCCAGTCAATTAAAGGCTCGTTAGACACCATCCACTGGGCATGATTACCGTCTAATTCCCCTCCAGGCCCCTTCAACGACCTGCTCAATATTGACTTAAACAAAAGGCCAGTTTGAACTGCAGTGAGTCTAGATCGTTCATATGAAGATATAGGCAGAAAACAAGGACACAAAGAGCCCAAATATGTTTTAACTAAAAATAACAAATTGTTTTTACCAACAGACTAACTGAATCTCATTAGTGATGGATGGGATCATGTTCTTTCTCTATTAGGAACACTTTGAAGCTGACTCTGTGAATCAGAACCAGACTGTAGCCAATGTAAAAAATGCTAATGATATCTAGACGAACCATTAGAATTGGTTCAACAGCATCATGATATCAGAGACTGAATATCCCCCTGAATGGGCTCTTTACTAGACTAGAGCGGTGAGGAGTGAGAGGCAGCGTCTAGCAGGGTTAGGGTCTAGCAGGGCCTGTCCCAAAATAAGAGCAGCCAGAGGCCGGCCTCTTTGCTGATGCTCCTGACCCCTGTCTGCTCAGACTGGAGCTGAGGCAGATGGGATACTCATCACCCCCCCCCCCCCCAGTGTACCCCATCCACGGACCCCCTCCTCAGGAGCCCCTGACTCCTACCCTGGGAGGGAGACGCTGAGGTAATATGGCCTAATGGACTCCTCTCTCCCAGGCTGAGCTGGTAAATAAAGACACGGATCCTGCGGTCTACAAGGGCTCACAAGCCCCTCAATATCTAACCCTAACCCTAACCCTAACCCACAAGCCCCTCAATATCTAACCCTAACCCTAACCCACAAGCCCCTCAATATCTAACCCTAACCCTAACCCTAACCCACAAGCCCCTCAATATCTAACCCTAACCCTAACCCACAAGCCCCTCAATATCTAACCCTAACCCTAACCCACAAGCCCCTCAATATCTAACCCTAACCCTAATCCTAACCCACAAGCCCCTCAATGTCTGTCATCTGTCTGTTACTGTAGGAGCCAGTCTAGAATACAACTAGAAGACGATCACTCCCAGAAAAAACAGCCAGGCCAAGCCAAGTTAAAAACAACAACAAAAAACAGGAGACCTGTGATTGAGCAGATGGATAGACCCCCCGTGTGTGAAACTGTGTGAGGTATTTCAGGATAACAAGTGATAAAGAAGATGGATGACATCTCCCAGATTACAGAGTCAGTATTAGCACCAGCACAGGGGTGCTGTATAACATCCAGTACATCCAGTATAATGTTGGTTCTTACGCCATAACCAATGGCCTCAATATCAGCCGTACCTTTGCAAACTACCCTAGACAGAGGAGACAAAAACAGCCTGGGCTTTGGCAGTGGCAGCATTAGCTCATAATGCCTCATTTTGAAAAGCATATTAGTTCCAGCATAATTACAATCAGGCCTCACGCTCCGTTTCGCAGGCATTCACAGGGCCAGCCTCAGAGCACCCAATCCACCAGCTGACGCTGACTGACAGCAGATTTCGTTAAACGGTGTATTTCCCCCATCTCCTTTCCCAGAGGACAAAAATAACCCCACGTCTTTTCTCTCTATTTGTGTTTACTTGTTTATTTTGTACATGCCTTTTGTCGTAGTTGATGTCGCAATTATAGTTTTTGTCAGTCACAGGGAGGGGGTGAATATCAAAAGCCGTAATTATGCAAACAGAGCCGTCGATAAGAGGAAGACTGGAGGAGATGAGGATCTGCTATCTCTGACATCCATCTGTCTCTGCGCTGTCTCTGCCGCTCCGGGCCTGAATAAACACTGAGGACTGCCTGCGACTCAACCTCCAACACTGGGGAGGAGGGAGGTTTTTCGGGGGTGGGGATCGTACACCAACATCAAATAGCTGACAACTTAAAATTAGCATTTTTGGTGGCGGTGGAGCGATTCTCCTCAACACTCTTCCTTGCCTGTATATAATAATAATAATAATAATAATAATAGTACTACTACCACCACTACTACTAATAACAACAAGAACAACAAGAACAACAATAAGAACAATAACAACAAAAATAATAATAATAATAATAATTCGTTTTATTTATAAAGCACTTTTCACAGTGTGACAATCTATATCTACAGGGGTTTTGCGAAGTTTAAGGCAGCCATGAAAGATGATTAAAGGATAGGGCTATTCAGAACTATAAACTACTGAGATTATCTTTCTATCCGACTTAAAATATTTGATGCTTGTATTCATTCACAGAGACACTATAGGATGTCTATGTTGAATACCTCTTTTAGTGCATGTTATGAATTATCTCTTCATGAGAAAACTAAACAGACCTCTGAAGTGTGCAGTACCCCGCCCGAACATGTTAGTGTAGTGAAGGTGGTTTGGCGCCCTGCACTCATGATGACGCACAGCCCCTGAACCAATGAGGTCTCCCAGACCGCCATGTTGTCCTCTGGCCCAGACCACCATGTTGTCCTCTGGCCCAGACCACCATGTTGTCCTCTGGCCCAGACCACCATGTTGTCCTCTGGCCCAGACCACCATGTTGTCCTCTTAGTGGTGTGAATGTCTCTCTCATTCAGCTTTACAGGGGGCTACTGTCAATTCACTCAGGTGAATTGAAGTAAAGAGATGACTGGTGGAAAAACAGCTAGTTCACAACTTAAATATAGAAATATGAACTAGTCTCATATCAAAGTATAAAATTAAACGTGGTAATTTTTCCAGTTTCCCTTCAACTGCCCTGTCTCATTGCCACTGTCAAAGTTAGGCAGTTGTCCCTCCTGTCAGCATTCCACAGGAAAACGTCTAATACTTCTTCTTTTGTCTGATCTAAGATGGACTCACGTTCTTTGGAGAGGAAGAAAAGAAGAGAAAAGGCAAGGGAAGAAGAGAGAAGAAGAAAGATGGGAGGCTCAATAATCTTTGGCTCTCACAACAAACAATTAGCCCCCTTTTCTTTCTTTGAGGTCGCAAAAAAAATGTTGGGGGTGAGGGTGGAGGGATGAGGGGGGATGAGGGGGTTCGAGAGAAAGGAGAGAAGAGAAGAGAGAGAGCAGAGAGAGAGCGACGTGGCGAAGTCGATGCTCTTTTATGGCTCTTGTCATATGGATGAAGGCGCGGCGCGTCCATGAGAGCGCTCGCTCACCTTCAACAACGGGGCGTCCGCTGGGCCTCCGGGTCCTTTCAGCCCGCAGAGACGGGCTCCTCAGGGGGCCATTAGGGCCTGAATAGAGGCCTGACAGCCCTGTGCAGCTCCGTGGGGCATCCATAAACGCTGACATATTGACTCCCCATGCCTCTGCTCTTACCCTGAGTGTGAAAGCGTGAAGGGCTTGAAGAGTGGGTTTCTGATTTTTTCTATTCCTCTACTGGTTAAACCTGAGGTATGATTACAGAGGCTGTCTTTGTTACATGCTTATATTTATGCAATATATCTATAAATCCACATGTAAGCCTTTATGTATGTCTCTGGCACAATTATCTCGAGAACCGGACACTGTATGGAGTTAATGTTCAGCCGGTGTATTGTTCAGGACCCAAAGAAGGGCAGTGTGGACTGTGAAGTTGTTTGGATCAGCGGTTCTCGAGAAAGCTGGAAAAAACCTGCCCATTTCAGCCCGTTCCGAACATGGGCATCAGGACCCAGACCGGTTCTCGAGAAAGCTGCTTTAGCTAACAGTAGCTAAGCTAGCTATCGCTGATTAAAATGTATTTATATGTGTGTTTGGTATATTGTGGCAAACTAACAAACATGATATAGATATTATATTAACTTGATATGGATGCATATTTTCATGAATAGGTTCACAATGTGATTGTAAATATACAAATAGTGAATTGTGCCTATGCTAATGGTGCGTTCCATTTTAACTGAGAAGTCAGAATTTCTGACTCAGAAGGTCAGAGGAACCTAATCAACCCTGCCCTCAAAATCACGATGGCTGCTCCACCCATCAACATAAGTGAAAGCTGTAATAATATAGCCTACTGTTTATTAGCACTTCTGTGTTATTTGTGTCTCTTTAAATCAGTTGTACACACAGTACTGTCCAACTTCTTCATGTTGCTAAGGTGTTTGGGCAAAATACCGCATACTGCATTGATATCAACTGCTATTGCTAACGATGGCTAACTTGGCTATAACTTGTTTTCCGACTTTTCCGTACTGGAATGTGGTCAACTTGGGTGTGACGTCATTCGCAGCCCCGGTAAATGGGACGCAAACATAATGTGACCACTGCTACATAACTCGCAGTGCATACTGGGAACTGGAGTCTTAGCTAATGGTAGGTAAGCAGATAATCTAACTAGCACAGATTACAAAAACAGTGTTTATAAGTTTATAATTGTATTTGCTATATTTTGGGGAAACCTGGGTAGAGGACATGATATAGATATATTATCTTGGTATGCATTTTCTTGAATAAGAATGTGATTGTAAGTATACAAATAGCAAATTGAGCCTATGCTAAGCTAATGAGGCTAACCAGCTGTCAGTGAGGGATGCCATACAATGTGACTAATGCTGCATAACTCACAATGCATACTGGGAACTGGAGTCCAAATGTCAGAATAGCCTATGTTTTATTACAAAGGAATGTGGTAGTCGGTGAATTGACTTGGGAAAAATATGTTTATTCGTTCAAAAGACTTATTGTTTCAGGTAGCCTACTGTATAAGTAAATTCATTTTATTTAGTGCATTTAAGAAATATGTAATAATACATAGCTATAGCCTTCATGAGGAATTTGGTATGAATTATACTTTTTACGGCATTGGCTCGGGCACTGCACTAGTTTAAGCAGTTGCCCTTTTCATGTTATGAGATAGTTTACACAAAACAAGAAGACTAGATGATGTACTAACTAGGTGAGTATTGTTATGTCAATGTATATCAACACTATATCAACACTCCACTCTATTAACTGACCCTGCGTTCTTCCCTCTCATGCCCTGGGCCAAGCTGTGCACCACCTGGTCTTCTCTGTCAAATCCAATGCCACTTCCTGGGGATGGAATCTCTACTAATTGAGGTCACACTAAAAGTAATAAAACCAAACAGGGTTTCTGCCAAGTTGGGACCACAGCCAGACTCCCAAGCCCCTCAACAAAGGCTCATTCAAAAACCTGTAGAGGAAATCAAACAGCCCGGTCTCCGGACTGAGCAGAGGTCTCCCTGAGGAGGAGCGCTTCATTCGCTCCACAAAGCCAGGCGGAGATTACTGAGCACAGTATAGGAATGCACATCGGACTGTTTCTTCAAGCCCCAGGGAAGCTTCCTCATTTTCAGGGCAATTACAAAGGCAGTGGGTTCTGTGTGAAGTGCGTCTGACACAGGAGGAGGTCTGAGAGAATAGCTATGGAGTCTGGGATGTCACTGTCAAGGTCAAAATCATTATTAAGGGACCAGCTCTTATGAAATACGACAGCAATCCAAGATAAAAAGGTATAAACATAAAATAAACATGATAAACAGACATAAAGTAAATCTACAAATGAACTGTATTTCTCAGCATGGCCACCTACTTGTGGCCAGTATCTCCTTATATCATTCTAATAGATGTAGACTGTATACTACCACTGTGCAGTCCTGATCAGCCTAGAACAACATGATGGCCCCAAAGGGACTGACCCCAGAGCTAATGATGCCTGGAATATAGCCCAGCTGGGACCAGAGACCTGGCACCTCCCAGGGATAACCAGACAGGCGAAACAAACACACACCATCTCCTTGGGGAGTTTCTGTCTGAATCACTGATACTCAATAGTACTGCCATTACTGATACTCAATAGTACTTTGGTGACATTCTCAACGGTTATATTTGCAAATCAATAAACAATGAGAGATCATAGACAGACAACTCTGAAGGTTTAGATCATAGACAGACTACTCTGAAGGTTTAGATCATAGACAGACTACTCTGAAGGTTTAGATCATAGACAGACTAACCCTAACCCAGACTACTCTGAAGGTTCAGATCATAGACGGCAGGTGCAGACGACTCGGAAGTGGGTTTTTTTTCCATTTCAGGAAGTTAACATTGAATTTTCTTTCATTACCACTTCAAGGTGCATCATCATGGTGTCAATGGAATTAAAAGTGATAACACCAAGCCTCCCTTTTTCATTTTGATATTTTTAGTGGCATTTGGTGGTTCAAAGTCAATGAAACTGTATTTGTGTTTCAAAATAGTAGCTCCAGCTATTCAATACTTCCTGTTTGGAGGGTTTGAGGGGGGCATCCGTGAGTCGATGCTTCCTGTTCCATAATTGAGGCTTTACAATACAACAACAGAGAGGCAAAGCTTTTTGAAACGAGAGTACATATTCTCCAAGGAGAGAATGGTGGAGGATGCAGAAATAAGCCCATTAGAGGTTCAGTTGTTATTTAGCAGGCCAGCGAGGCTGCTCCAGCCCACTGCTGTGACTCCAGCCTTCACACTTTCACTTGGTGGGGGAATAAAACACAGTTCTGATTTGCAACCCTTTCTCGTATATTGTCTTTGTGTATGTTTAAAGAAATGTAAAAAATAATCCACACACAATTAAAACAAATGAAGATTGCAGAGGCGCGTTAGATCAAGAGCATAAAATGTGAAATGTTCTGGCCTTAAGAAGCATAGGTTAATGGCCATTATAAACTAGCCGACCATGGTCACTGTCTCTCATTCATCACAGGGAGAGAGCCAGGCATACTGTGCTAAACGTAATTACTGTTGCACATTATGTGGGCTATTCCTGCATTGTAATAAAATTAGCCAGAAATGCTTGTTGTCTTTTCTAATGCAGCGCCTTGGTAACCAGTGGATTGGCATGATGGGACACGCTGTCCCCATCTACCTCCTGTCTGCGCTTCACAACCCTGGCAGGCAAATTGGAAGAAACAAAGTTTTTAAATAAATTCTGAGGAATTGACCTGCTCACCCGGACAATTACCATGGGTCCAATGAATAAAGTAAGGACCGCTGTACTGCATCCATTCATATCCACATCTTTGTGCACTGAATATGACTGTCAGAATAGCAATGGCTTAATCGCCAAGAATAGATCTATTTATGCCAATGTTTCCACGTATTATACTGCCCGTCTTAATATTTAGTTGGGATTGTAGGAGAAAGCCATCTCAATTGTGACTGTTTATCCTGCAGGTTTTCCTCAGCAGTGAGAAAGAGTACAGCCTGCAAATAGACCACAGTGATTTTGAGAAACAAAGTCCTCCCCAAACAAGGCTCCATAGGACAAATGACAAAAAGAGAAAATTAAAAAGCATATATTCCAATGATTCTAGAGCTACAGACATATTAACTATATGGCAACAAAGCTTGAATAAAATTATATATATATTACTGTGAATTCCAATAAAGTCAGTATAGTGAAGCAGTCAGAACAGTCTGAGATGCTTTGTAATTTGGGAGAACTTATAGACATTCAAATGTAGTGTTGTGGGCAACACTCTCTCATCAAGGTCTATAGCTTCATCTTGAGCTGTTAGTTTTACTGGCGAAGCTCTGTGATGCTTCCATATATAATAGTCCTCAGCGCTCTTCTGGTGCCGGGGCTGATCCACTAGAAACAGTCCAGAGACAGGTGCTCTGTCTGACGGGATCATAAATACATAATGGTGTACTGTCATTCATCTGCTGGAAGCTTTAATTCGCCTGAAATCAAAGATGACATTGCATGCTAAGGCTTGGCTCATGATCTGTAGGGCCCTGCAATAGACATGCTATAAAAACAGACACAGACAAATTACAATGACCGTTTACAGATTCACATGCCATTTGTGTAATGAAATGCAGATGGCATGCTTTGGTAGCAGAGGTGGTTTGGGAACCACCCACTCATAGCCCAGTCTGAGAGTAGTAGGTGCACACATTACCCTAAGACCATAAAGATGCTCTTTTGGTCTAATGTTAGACGCTAGTGTCTTCCCTTGCCTTTGGAAGGAGATGGGAGGGAGCAGAGG